>NC_052153.1:111855672-112155672 GCF_902713615.1 Scyliorhinus canicula | reverse complement strand
CTAAGCAGAAAAAGCAGAAGTGATCTCAGCTCAGCTCCCCCCTCTGACATCACTTCAGTAATATGAGCTGCTTCATTTCTTAAAGGTACATTGCTTAAACATCCATTTCTTAAAGGTACTCTCTCTCACATGACAAATACTACTTCTATGGTGATGATATTTAATTCCTACCCCGCATTCTTGAGTTTTAATGGAATGTTCGAAGTATCTTCCACCGTAAAGACTGATGCAAAACATCTGTTTAACTCCTCTGCCATTTCCTTGTTCCCCATAACTATCTCCCCAGATTTATTTTGCAAAGGGCCTGTGTTCATTTTGACCTCTTGTCCTTTTTATATACTTAAATAAACTCTTATTGTCAGTTTTTATATTCTTCGTTAGTTAACCCTCGTGGTTTATTTTCTCTCTCTTAATTATCATTTTAGTCCTCTTTCGCTGGATTCTGAATTTATCCCAATCTTTCAGGCTGTCACTAACTTTTACCTCACTATATGTTTTAGAGTCAAAGAGTCATAAAGCTTTACAGCACGGAAAGAGACCCTTCATACATCGAATCCGTGCTGACCATCTAGCACCTAACTATTCCAGTCCCATTTTCCAGCACTTGGTCCATAGCCTTGTGTGCTGTGGTATCTCAAGTGCTCGTCTAAATACTTCTTAAATGTGAGGATTCCCTCCTCTACCACTCTTTCAGGCAGTTAGTTCCAGATTCCAACCACCCTCTGGGTGAAAACAATTTTCCTCAGATCTCCCCTAAACCTCCTTCCCCTCACATTAATCCATGCCCCTGGTTATTGACCCCCCCCCCCACTGAGGGGAAATGCACCTTCCAATCCACCCTATCTATGACCCTCATAATTATGTACACCTCAGTCAGGTATCCTTCTCTGCTCCAGGAGAAAACAAGCCCAGCCTATCCAGTCTCTCTTGATAGCTGAAACGCTCCAGTCCAAGCAACATTCTGGTGAATCTCCTCTGCAGCCTCTCCAGTGCAGTCACTTCCTTTCTATAGTGTCGTGACTAGAACTGCACAAAGTACTCCAGCTGGGGCCTAACCAGTGTTTTATACAGCTCCATGATAATCTCCCTGTTCTTATATAATAATATTTTATTGTCACAAGTACGAAGTTACTATGGAAAGCCCCTAGTCGCCACATTCCGGTGCCTGTTCGGGTATGCCGGTATGGGAATTGAACCCACGCTGCTGACCTTATTCTGCATTGCAAACCATCTGTCTAGCCCACTGAGCTAAACCGGCCCATATTGAATGCCTAAGTTAATAAAGGCAAAAATCCGATAGACCATTTTAATCACCTTATCTAACTGTCCTTTTTTGCCAATTAAGGGGCAATTTTGCATGGCCAATTCACTTATGCTGCAGATCTTTGGGTTATTGGGGTGAGACCCATCCGGCATGGGGAGAATGTGCAAACACCACACGGACAGTGACCCGGGGCCAGGATCGAACCCGGGTCCTCAGCGCCGAAAGACAGCAGAGTGAACCATTGTGCCACCATGCCACCCTTATCTACCTGACCTGCTGACTTCAGAGATCGGTGAAGCTGCGCACCAAGGTCCCTTTGATCTAATGTAATTTCTCGGGTCCAAACATTCATTGTATATTCCCTTGCCTTGTTAGCCCACCCAAAATGTATTACCTCATACGTTTCATGGTTAAATTCCACTCGCCACTCTTCTGCCCATATAACCAGTCTGTCTATATTATCCTGTAATCTAAGGCCTTGCTTGTCACTATTTACCACACCACCAATGTTTGTGCATCTGAGAACTTACTTATCATACCTCCTACATTCACAACCAGATCATTAATGTATACTGCAAGCACCAAGGGACCCAGCACTGATCCCTGCAGAACACCATTGGACACAGGCATCCAGTCACAAACACAACCATCACTCTCAGCCTCCTACCACTAAGCCAATTTACCGATCCAGTTTGCCAAATTGACCCAGATCCCATGGGCTCTTAACTTCTTCATCAGCCTCCCATGTGGGACCTTGGCAAAAACCTTACTAAAGTCTACGAAGACTACATCAACTGCACGACCGTCATCTATACACCTAGTCAACTCCTCAAAGAATTCAGTCAAGTTTGTAAGATTTGACAAAACCATGCTGACTATCCTTGATTAATTCTTGCCTCTTCAAATAGAGATTATGCTGTCGCTCAGAATTTTTTCCAGTAGTTTCCCTACACTGACGTTAGACTCACTGGCCTGTAATTTCCTTGTTTGTACCTACTTCCCTTCTTGAATAATGGTATCACATTAGCCATCCTCCAGCCCTCTAACACCTCTCCTGTGGCCAGAGAAGATTTGAATTTTTTTGTCAGAGCCTTTGCAATCTCCTCCCTTGCCTTCCACAACAACCTGGGATACATCTCATCAGGCCCCACGGATTTATTCATTTTTAGGCCTGTTAAAACTGTAAATCCTCCTCCTTCTCAATGTTCAGTCATTCAAGTAAATCACAATGCGCCGCCCTGATTTCCATACCTACATCATCCTTCTCCTTTGTGAACACAAATGCAAAGTACTCATTTGGATCCTTACCTATATCTTCTGGTTCCACACACAAATTGCCACTCTGGTCCCTAATGGACCCTACTCTTACCCTGATCAACCATCTGCTTGTGGTATACTTATAAAACACCTTTGAATTTTCTTTTTATTTTACCTGCCGGTGCTTTCTCATGTCCAATCTCCGAATTTATTTCTTAAGTAACCCCATGCACTTTCTATATTCTCCAGGGTTTCTGCTGTTTTGAGCCTTTGGTAACTGCCATATGCATCCCTTTTTTCCTTATCCCTTGACATCCAGGGTTCTTTGGACTTATTGCTCCCACCCTTCACAATCACTGGAACATGTTGCCCTGTACTCTCTCTATTTTATTTTTGCATGATCCCACTGCTCTGATGTAGATTTTCCTACAAGTAGCTGCTCCCAGTTAAAGAACAAAGAAAATGATAGCACGGAAAAAGGCCCTTTGGCCCTCCAAGCCTGCATCAATCATGCTCCCCATCTCAACTAAAACCCCGACCTTTCCGGGGACCATATCCCTCTGTTCCCATCCTCTTCATGTATTTGTCAAGATGCCCCTTAAAAGTCATTATCTTATCTGCTTCCATTACCTCCCCTGGCAGCAAGTTCCAGGCTCCCACCACCCTCTGTGCAAAAAACTTGCCTTGTACATCTCCTTTAAACCTTGCCCCTTGCAACTTAAACCTATGCCCCCTAGTAATTGACTCTTCCACCCTGGGAAAAAGCTTCTGACTATCCACTCTCTCCATGTCCCTCATAATCTTGTAGACTTCTATCAGGTCGCCACTCAACCTCCGTGTCTGTGTGGGTTTCCTCCAGGTGCTCCGGTTTCCTCCCACAAATTCCAAAAGACATGCTGTTAGGTGAATTGGGCATTCTGAATTCTCCTTCTATATACCCGAACAGGCACCGGAATGTGGCAACTCGGGGCTTTTCACAGTAACTTCAATGCAATGTAAGCCTACTTGTGACAATAAAGATTATTATTATTATTCAGTCTTCAACCAATCTACATCATGCTGTATCCTCTGACGGTCCTCATCGCTATCCGCAATTCTACCAACTTTTGTGACGTCTGGAAATATACTAATCAAACCAGATACAATTTCCTCCAAATCATTTATCCATATATTACAAACAGCAAGGGTCCCAGCACTAATCCTTGAGGAATGCCACTAGTCACAGCCCTCCATTCAGAAACTCACCCTTCCACTGCTACCCTCTGTCTTCTATGACCGAGCCAGTTCAGTATCCATATTGCCACCTTATCTCTGAACCCGTGCAACTTCACCTTCTGTACCAGTCTGCCATGAGGGACCTTGTTAAAGGCTTTACTGAAGTCCGTGCAGACAACATCCACTGCCCCTCTTTCATCAGTCACCTTCGTCACTGCCTCAAAAACGCGATCAAATTAGTGAGACACAACCTCCTCTTCACGAAACTATGTTGCCCCTTGCTAATACGTCCACTTATTTCCAAGTGGGAGTAAATACTGTCTCAAAGAATCTTCTCCAATAATTTCCCTACTGCTGAAGTAAGGCTGTAATTACCTGAATTGCCCTTGCTATCCTTCTTAAACAAAGGAACAACACTGGCTATTTTCCAAACCTCTGAGACCTTCCCCTTCAGCCAGTGAGGATACAAAGATTTGTCTCAAGGCCCCAGCAATGTCCTCCCTTGCCTTAGAATTAGGGAATACTCTAATTTGGCTGACTCCGGAAACTCACAGAGGTGAGAAATTGGGATGTAGCCAGAAGTGATCATGAAGAAAATATCACTTCCTAGTTTCTCAGCTGTAGCCCTAGGTTAAATTACAATTGCTACATTGCTACATGTTCAACCCCTTCAGGAATGCTGAAAGCACAATGTGGCTCACTTAGATTATTCTTGCAGCGAATGTGTTTAATTGCTGTCTTCCTAACAGCAGCAGGAACCTATTTCTGATGATTGGAAATTTGTAATCTCCATCCCCAGTGAACAATGCATCTACTCTCTTTGCCAACTTTCCTGAGTATGGTTTAGTCATGAGAAGATATGATCCCGAAATGTAAACATTTCTCTCCAAGTGTTTCTGTATATTTCAGAAAACAGGTATGAAGTGGATTAAAAAATCCAAATTGTTTGGGACTTGCAAACACATTTTGTCCTAAGATACTGATATTTTTGAATATTCAAAGACTATTCCAGCCACAATTTTGATCTCTACATTACAGAAGTAGAAAAACAACCAGTGATTTAGCTCACTGATTCCTTGAGGAATACAATACAGGCCCCAGGCTCATATTTCTGACTTTGAACAGTACTCAATGATGAGAAATTCTGGACTTGTAGTTTTGATTATATAGTAGAGATTTATTTAAATTTTATTTATTATTCAGCACTGGCACAATAACAGAAAATAATTACCAATAAATGTATAAACTATTATTGATCATTTCTCACGTTATTGCCAGTTGACATGCGGTCCTGTTAAATTTCACTTCCTCAACTTGTGACAAAAGCTCTATAAAGGTGGCACTATCTTCTTCTGCTCTCCTGACACAGAAAAGCTGATGCCCTACATCAATAAGAAGGACAATTATCTTATTCATATAATAAACTCTCTCATCATCTTTCTAAAGAGTAAGTGCATAAACACTTCACACTATCGCAACTATGACCATACTGATTCCATTAATCAAAACAGTTATAGTGTTAAATACTTTTTCCAATATGTCCCATGTTTTACACTGACTTAGACCTTGCTTTTCAAAATGAGAAGCATTATGATCACATGTTCATATTTATCAATAAAATGAACTATTCTGGAGCTTTGAGACAGCAGGTTAATTGATCTGCTTTTGAAGTTGACCGTGTCTTGAATAATTCTGAAAAATTCAATTCTTTCAGAGGACATGTCTTCATTTTTCATTTGGGGAAGAAACAAAATTATTGCTGTCCCAATTACATGACGAATGTATTTGGAGATATGATCGGCGGGATTCTCCGTTTCTGAGACTATGGTCTGGATTCTCTGTTTGTCGACGCCAAAATCACATTCGGCGATTGGCCGGAGAATCCGTTTTTACGACGGAATCGGGGATGGCCCCATTTTACGGATGCTCTGCCGCCTCAAAAACTGCCTAATCGCTGAGTATGCCGCATGTCGTTGGACGGCCTCTGGACGTCACCTGAGGCCCTCCCCCGAAGCTCCGCCCCCAATAGTCCAACTTCCTGACGGCGTCAGTCGCGTGGGCTCACAGCTTTTGGGGACCTTGCATGGCGGCTGCGGACTGTGTCCAGCGCAGCCACGGTCGGGGGGGGGGGGGGGGGGAGCCGTTCTGCTGGCCAGGGGGGTGGGGCTTCGGTGGGGACTGGGAGGACTGGTGGGGGGTGGTCCGAGGTGGCGGGGTTGGGGGGGGGGGGTTAAAGGGGGGCACTATCTGGCAGGCCAGGTCTGCATGCAGTCGGTGCCATGTTGTACGGTGCAGCCGCCGTAGGTCGCCACTATGCGTATGCGAGGCCAGAGTCTTCGACGACATGCCCGGTCTGGCAGATCCTTGAATAACAGGCGGTGTCAGTACAAGTGAGGCATCAAGCGGCACTTCCTTGGCACCTCCTCAGCCTGTTGGGTGGCTCGTTCTCCATCCTGGGTAATTGCCATCTATCCATCCGCGGCTCGCTCCACTGCTGCAAACTCCGCTGCTGCAGCTTCCTCCTCCTACTCAAGCAGCGCCCACTCACACAGCTGTCGGGCATCCCCTAGGGTTGTGGCGACTAGCAGGCAGGGCCACCATTGCTGGTTGAACTCCAATATCCATTGTCTGCAGAGAGTGAAAGGCTGACCTGTTAGCATGGTACGTACCCCCTTGCCCAACCAGGTCCAACGGGCTACATGGTAGCCACGGCTGGCACCAATCAATCAATCCCTGATGCCAGGGGTACCATCGGCTGGCACTGCCCAGCCAGGGGTATGCACCATGGCCCCCATAGGGGCTACTATGGGCGTTTCCCTAGGTGTGCCACCGGCGGGTGGCGCTCGCGTGGGTGAGGTTAGGTGCAGGGGTGGGGGTCTGGGGGCACTCTGCAGAACCAGCAGCCAGTGTGGGTGGTCAGTTGGTGCACAACAAAATGGATGCGGTAATGACAGTCCGTGCCTGGACACTGCCTCGACCCTGTGGGGATGAACCCGTAGCCACTCGCCTTGTTCCGCTTGTCACTTCCCCCAGCACGCCCCTATCCACGCCATCCCAGCCTGACTGGCTCGTTCCCGGCCCGGCAGCCTGCAGTCGCCTCTCTGTGTCTTACCTCCTCTCTCTCCTTCATCAGCTATCACGCCAGTTTCATGATTTTTAAAAGCAAGAGTGAACCGCGGTGTCAGGAACTCGGCCCATCAGAGGAGGAGAATCACGGAGGCCCCGGAGAATACCGAGACGCGCCAACGATATGCAAACGGTGTGTACTCTACGCACGTTCTGGTATGCATGGACATCACTGTCGAGGTGACTGGGAATCATAATTTGGCATCAAATCAGCGTATGTCACGATTTTGCCGTCGGAACCGATTCTCCGCCCAATCGCATTTTGCAATTTCGGCGTCAGCAAATAGAAAATCATGCCCGATATATTTTGCCGTGAAGTGTACCATGGTATAATGTGCTTGCAAACAGGGGAATAAAAGATTTACCAAGCATTTTTCAGGCCATAGGAACTTACAGTCCCCTGGCTGCGCACTCCGCATGTCACCCCCATGGCAACCCTCCTACCCCAGCTGACCCATCAATGGCATGGACATGGTCAAATGCGACCATTTATTAGCACTCCTCAGTGCATCCATCAGAAGCACTGCCCCACTGCAAGGGAAGTAGGGGAATTTCAGAGCACACCCCGAACAGAGGACACATGCACCATGACCTTTTGCACCCTCTCTGGCACACTGCTCCTCTCAGGGCAGAGGCCCCACCAGTGCACTCTTCAGGACCACTGGCTGTCTCCAAGCCCTGCCTACCTACTGTGCCCCTGCTGCCATCCATCCTGCCACTGGACTGGCTGCCACACCGCATGTGCCAGACCCAGGACTAACAGGACACTATAGCTACAATCCAAAAAGATGTCCAACACCCCTTGCCCAGCCCCATCCGTGGGCCCTGCCTACACACATGCCATCAAGCTTGGTGCGGTCGATGGGACATGCTGACCTCCTCACCGAAAAATCTGGTGCCACTCTGCTGGCGGGGTATCACAAGGCCCAACCAAGGAGGACACCCACAGTAGCCCCACTGAAGGGAGCCGGACAGGATCTGGTTTAGCACAGGGCTAAATCGCTGGCTTTTAAAACAGACCAAGGCAGGCCAGCAGCACGGTTCAATTCCCGTACCAGCCTCCCCGAACAGGTGCCGGAATGTGGCAACTAGGAACTTTTCACAGTAACTTCATTTGAGGCCTACTTGTGACAATAAGCAATTTTCATTTCATTTCATTTCATAACAGCACACTATAGCTACGATCCAAAAGGTGTCCAACATCCCTGCCCAGGCTGGAATTGTCTGGCCGTTTACGCTGGGGGGAATCTTCCGGTTTCACCGACGGCACACCCCTGCCATGGATTTCCTGTTGTGGTGGTGCAAACCCTTTAAGCGCGAAGGCTCGATGGACCACATGACTGGCTCGGGGCAAATCGGGCAGGAGGGCATGAACCCCGGCCAATAGGGACCCTGGGCACGTGGCCCAGGGAACAGGACCCCAGGCAGTGAAAAGTCCAGAGCCAAAGTGACTAGACCTGTTACATTGAGTTCTGTACCTGTCACTTATTTACCTTTGCCTTTCATCAATAAACCCCTTGTTAATTACTGGAAGTCTCTAGTTTATGTCTCAAACATACTACACCTATTGACAACAACAGGACCCACTGTTCAATCTCACTGCCGGCCACTGACAGATTGCCTCTGCAAAACTCATGGTGGATTGCCCGGTAAAACCTGCCCATTCTGTCTCAAGTAAAAACATCCATATGCATAAATAGCCAAATGTAGGAATGATAACAACCCCATGAAATATCAGAATGTAATATCTAATATCATCCCATCTTCTGACAGGTTTACCATTTAGGTTAATAACACAAAATAAATCAGTAGCATAGTCACTATAACCAATTAATATGAACTTCAAAATGAGAAACTACAAAGGGAAATCACATGCGAACCGGTCTTGGGAGTTCAACAGTCTTTTAACAAATTGACAACATAATGGTACTCCTCTCAGATACCCAGGACTGAGTCTTTGAATGGCGCATGGCTTTGCTGACAATTACTTTTCCTTGTTGAGTTCATCAATTAAGTTCAATTAACTATTTTTGTACTATTCCTTACTCAACAATACTTAGGCCTGGATTTGCTCTCCATCGTGGCAAAAATCCTAGAAATGCCCGAAATCTTTAAGTCTCACCCCGTACCCAACATTTCCCATTTTCACGAGGGCAGGATTGGAGTCAGACCGTGATTCACAGAGGCAGCTGGCCATTTAAATCATCAGCACCCTCCTTTTCAAGTGAAATAAATGCTGGCCTAGCCAGCAAAGTGCACATCCCTTGAATGCATTTTTAAAAAGTGGGATTGGAAGAACAGGAGTGTGGAATCCGGAGTATGCAAATTAGAACAGGTAGGATGAGATCTGAACTTGGTGGATTCTTATGAATACCCCTTTGGAGAGGTATGGCAGGAGACTCTATGGACTTTTAAAAATGGCAGTCGGGACATAATTCTTGGATTTCTCCCCACCCCCATTCCCATTCCTAGCACCCTTATTTTTGCTGATGTGGGGGAAGAGTGCTCCCTGTGAGGACTCCATTCCATTCTCCAGGTTTTTCCATTGCATCTGTTCTGATTGCCAGGTTTTTCTCATAGATCCAGTTTGTAATTTAATCTCTCTGTCTTCCACTCTGTTCCAGACCTTCTCTTTTATATTTGTTTCAAACCTTCCACCCTCCCCACTTTCATTTGCTTAAAAACTATTACATTGCAAACTTTTTCGAATAGTAATGATAAAAAGGTCATTGACATGGCTCTCCCCACAGATGCTACCTGACAAGCTGAGTATTTCCAGCACTTTCAGTATTTGTTCCCGATTTTCAGAATTCGCAGTAGTTTGCTTCAGTGTTTAGTTCCTATTGTTTTTCTGAATAAAATCATTTAAAAATTAATTGTGGAGGTGGAATTTTTTTTCTTTGTACATAAAGATTACAAACACGTGCTAGGAATGAAATATTTTTCATTATGCCCTCAGAAGTGAGTGGCACTTTGTTACTAATTATTGTTTTTCCAAAAATGCTTGTGTATTCAAGTGTAGTTGTAAACTCCTTCCTCTGTACAAAGCACATTAGGGCCATCTGGCGTTAGTCATTGACAAAAATTAAAACAGTTGTCCATTTTCCAATATGAGTATGTCTGCTTCTTTTTCACTCTCCGATTCTTTCTGCTTCCCCCAATCTTTCTTTTCTCATCCTTTCTCTTGATGACTAAATTTCTAATCACTGGGTGGATACAGCTATGTCTGTGCTGACAGAGTGAGGTGCAGATTTTACCAGATTTGGTGAGAACATCTAATTGAAATTATTTAAATACATTTTATCTGCTTTTCCCACTTATGGAAGCAGTTATCTGTGCACTTTGAATTGTCCTTTTCAATGACTGAAGCTTGATATTGCTATTGGGGAGGATGCAGCCACCAGAACTGATAATTGTTGGGGTTGCGAAAGGCAATGTCAGTACCTATGTCAGTATGCAGCAAATGCGTAGCGGGGAGTTGTCAGCTGAGGACATGCAGTTTCCCATGTCTATCAGCTTCTGGGAACAAGTGAGAAAGGAGTTCTCCAGAGTGAGGAGAGCTGCAAGCTTCATTAAGTGTATTCCTTCAAAGCAAAAGATCCCCTGTAAACAGTGAGCTTACAACAAATCGACCACATCAGCGAATAGGCCTCCATTGAGAGGACAATTAAAAGAAGCACCAGGCAAGATAATAGGTGAAACATGCCGTATATTCTCACCAATAACAAGCAGTAAGGGAAGTAAACATCAAAACACAGATACCTATTTTGAATTGTGAGATATATTGATTACACCTTCTCTGGAATGCACTGTGCAGGTTTATTATAAGAAGGCAAATGGATGTTTCAAGCCATGTGATTGAAGCAGGGTTGGTATTGTCAACTGTTGTTCAATTGGTAGCAGACTCGCCTTTGGGTCCCGAGATTCAAAGATGTGATGCTGTCTATAATGCTGAGATTTTCCAACATTCTCATTTTTTCAATTTCAGCATTTCAGCATCTGCAATATTCCGCATTTCAATGTTAAATTCAAATATTTGGCTGAGCCCTTGGGACCATTTGTTAATCCATCCATGTTATTGTCTGAAATCTATGCCAAAATGGCATTATCAATGATCACATTTGATTATACTCATCTGGCTGTCTGACACATCCTGAAACCCATTGTCATGTTTCAGATCCTTCAAAACAAGTTGCTGCAAAGAGCAGACAGGTAGGGTTTATGCTTCCTTGATGATGCACGATCAATCACTACTGAAGCGAGATGGTAGTCCAATTGAAGGCTTTAATGAACAAGTAGTTACCCCAGCAGCTCCGGTACAGAATGACTGCTGTGGGTGAAACACAGACTCTTATGCTCCGCCTGCTGGACGGAAACAGCAGGCAGGTTCTACCACTCATACTCCAGTACAAGGTACATCCCATCTAGGTACCGCAATACCCCTAATATAGCCTACCACACTTGATTTAAAGTGTACACCCCACTTCCTTTAGGCACAGGTTTAATTTAAGCTGAGGTCATTAAATCCAATTCTGCAAATGCAGGCTAAGTGTTGATGCCGTCGTGAAAATCGTCAAGTTTGACAACGGCGTCATCGGGTCGACAGGTGGAGGGATTCAACCGCTGCCAAGGGGCTAGCACGGGTGCATCATGAAACGCCCGACGGACCAGACGCCAATTCGCTGCTTCCATCATTGACGCAATGCCGCGGCTGCACTTAATAATTCTCCCCTCCACACACACAGCGTCGCAGGCAAGATGGCCGCCAGGAGAGCAGCGCTGCGATTTCGGGACAGCGAACTCGGGACCCTCCGAGACATTGTGGAGGAGAGGAGGCTGGTGCTGTACCCCGGGCTGGGACAGAGGACAGCAGGCGCCATAGTTCGCCATGCCTGGGCAGAGGTGCCAGCCAACATCAATGCCGTTGGGGTGGTGGCCCGGACTGTAAACCAGTGCAGAAAAAAACTGCAAAAGCTTCTCAGGACGGCCAGGGTAATACCCGGCACTGTGCCCCTGGAATCAACCACCCTTTCCCCCACACACATGTGACCGACATGGCTGCACCCACACGGGTGCCCTGTGCACTAATGCCATCAGAGGCCCAACCTCTGGCCATTTTACACTGTTGCTGTTGTGTTTGCCCCCCCAGGACAAGTCCACGCATAACCGCCAGGAGCGTGAGAAGACCAGAGAGGGACCGAATGATCTGCGTCCCCTCACCATGGTCGAGCAGAGGGCACCAGACATTGCTGGCAGACCAGAGGAGAGGCAGGTCGCTGATGCAGACTTTGGAGGCGCACCACCCAGTGAGACCCACTGCCTGGTAGCGGGTCCTAACAACGCATGTGTGCCCACCCCAACCCTCCTCACTCCTCACACCCCAACCCCCTCACCTCACACCCCAACCCTCCTCACTCCCCACACCCCAGCCCCCCTCACCCCACACCCCAACCCTCCTCACTCCTCACACCCCAACCCCCTCACCTCACACCCCAACCCTCCTCACTCCCCACACCCCAACCCCCCTCACCCCACACCCCAACCCTCCTCACTCCCCACACCCCAACCCCCCCTCACCTCACACCCTAACCCCCCTCACCCCACACCCCAACCCTCCTCACTCCCCACATGCCAATCCTCCTCACTCCCCACACCCTAACCCCCCTCACCCCACACCCCAATCCCCCTCACCTCAATCTCCCTCAGCCCAATCCCCCTCACCCCAGCCCCCTCATCCCACACCCCAACCCCCATCATCCCAACCCCCCTCACCACAACCTCCTCACCTCACCCCACACCCCAACCCCCCTCATTCCACACCCCAACCCCCCTCACCCCAACCCCCTCACCGCACACCCCACCCCTCTCACCCCACACCCCAACCACCCTCACACCAACCCCCTCACCTCACCCCACACCCCAACCCCCCCTTACTCCACACCCCAACCCCCCTCACCCCAACCCCCTCACCCC
This sequence comes from Scyliorhinus canicula, assembly GCF_902713615.1. Lineage (NCBI taxonomy): Eukaryota > Metazoa > Chordata > Chondrichthyes > Carcharhiniformes > Scyliorhinidae > Scyliorhinus > Scyliorhinus canicula. The sequence goes on along the minus strand of NC_052153.1, from coordinate 112,142,837 downwards.
ACACCCCAACCCCCCCACCTCACACCCCAACTCCCCTCACCTCACACCCTAACCCCCCTCACCCCACACCCCAAGCCCCTTCACCTCACACCCTAACCCCCCTCACCCCACACCCCAACCCCCTCACCCCAACCCCCTCACCCCACACCCCAACCCCACTCACCCCAACCCCCTCACCCCACACCCCAACCCCTCTCACCCCACACTCCACCCCTCTCACCCCACACACCAACCCCCCCACACCCTACACACCAACAGCCCTCACCACCTCATGCCTCACTCCTGTCCAGCTGTTTAACCATAGATGCTGTCTTGTGTCTTACAGGACCAGCCAGCGATGGGCCCAGCCCATCCGGGGGCCCCCATCCCCAGCAAGTGCCAGGGCCTGTGTCCCCCAGGAATCCAAGCACCAATGGTGAGAGCAGCCGGAACAACAGCCCTCTGCCCAAAATGAACCAGGAGACAACGAGGCAAGAGACAGACACACAGGGGACAGACACACAGGGGACCATGACCCAAGGGACAGACACACAGGGGACCATGAGCCAAGGGACAGACACACAGGGGACAGACACACAGCGGACAAGCTCACAGGGGACCATGACCCAGGGGACAAACACACAGGGGACCACGACCCACGCCAACTCCTACCTCCTATCGCAGCTGCCTCAGCCAACACGCCGGTATCATGATTTCTTTTATAGGTGGTTAGAACCACGCCATCGGGAAATCGGCCCATCCAGCCGGCTGAATCGCTGAGGCCCTGAAGAATCGGTTGTCAGGGCAGATAATGAGATACATGTGCCGCGCGGCAGGCACCGCGATTTCATTGGGTTGGGGGGGTCGGGAGAATCCGAAATGCCGCCAAACTGGCTTCAATCCAGATTTTGCCGTCGAAGCCGATTCTTCGGCCGATCAAGTTTCGCTATTTTGGCCGGATGTCTCGACTAATCCAGCCCATGTTGTTTTGATTTTGGAGTTATCCAGCAATGAGACAGCAATTCTAATGAGACCACTATTCAAACTTTCAAACCCAAATAGGGTAAGATTATAACTCAGGATGAGATTATCAGAGCTTGGGGGGATATATGTGGTTCTAGGATCGCAGACTGGGCATCTCTGTTTAGGGCATTGGATCGAGGGCTTTAACCAGCTAAAGATCATGTAGCATGCCAGTACAGAGCAAGATAGCTGCTGCTTATCCGGCTAGGGCCAGACTATTCAAAGCAGTGGTTTGCAGGGTTTCCTGGCTGCCAAGTAAAAGAAAATTGGCCCCAAGTGACAGGTGCGGATCAGTAAGCTGTGCTGTATTCGAATGATGTTTAAAATGATTAAGCACATTGACAGGGTGAATACAGAGAAGATATTCCCTCTGATAGGCCCCAAACAATTACAATTAAATACAGATCATTCAGGAGTGAAATCAGGAAGTACGTTTTCACACAAAAAGCAGTAGAAATCTGGAACTCTCCCCACAAAAGGTTGTGGAACATTGGGAGCGTGTTTGTGAGGTACGGTTAGCAAGGGATATGGAGCACAGATGGATAATGAATTTGATATGCAGACCAACATGGCAGTGACACAAACATTATGTTGGCGAGGTTTTCTGGCAGCCACCCCAATACATTGAGTATTTGTTGGCACACTATAATTGCTTTCTTTTAAAGACTGGGTCCCTTAAAGTCTGTGTGGCTTTTGCTTTATTCCCCACAACAATCCCTCCTCCCCAGTTCAGGAATGCTGGATGTTATCAGCCACATGTTACCCATCGCTTTGCACTGCCTTCTGGATTTTGGGAAAGGGCAGAGGTAACATAGTACAAACACCACTGAATAATGATGAGGGCAATGGATTATGTTTTCTTGCAGCCACCCAAATTGATCCTGAAATGCACATAGAGGGCACAATTTAGCGGGGCGGGGGGGGGGGGGGGGAGCCCGTTTTGGGCACATTTAACAGGATGTTTCATGGTGCTGTAGCGCCAAGAACAACCCGACTACTAAATAAGACTCTGTTCATCGGGGGCCTTGGCAAGGAACTCCCTGCTGAGTCTCCACTTACCTGCACTTTCTGCTCTCCAGCAGTGCAGGAAAAGATGGGAACACCCCGATCATCCCAATTAGGGGGTCTTTGAGTCCACGCTTACCCCACCTCATAAGGGCAGTTCACCCCTGGGCCCAATTCCTGACATGGGCAAACTGGCACCCAGGCACCATGGCACTGCCAGCCTGGTACCCTGGCACTGCCCCTGCCAGCCTAACAGTGCCATCTGGGCACCCTGGTAGTGCCAGGCTGACACAGACAGTGTGCCAGGCTGGCAAAACCAAGGTGCCTGAGTGGCACTAGGGGTGTCAGGATACCATCCTGCCCAGAGCCCGTCTTCCAGGGGCCTCTGATTGCCTGCGAGACACCCCCCCCCCCCCCATGTTAGAGTGCATGTTTGTGGAAACCAGTGCTAAACGGAGACACGGCGGGGTCTCCCAGGCATGGGCATTCAATCCCACGTCTTGAGATACTCCGGCGCAGACATATTTAAGTGAGGCGAACTGCTCACTTAAATATGCAAACCGAGATGCTGCCCAGTGAGGGCGAAATGCAGATCACGGCATCTCACAAGATATCATTTGAGGCGTCTCAAGCATTGTAAATATTGTGAGAGCCCTCTCTCAAGATTTACCGGCGTCATTGGATCACCAAGCCGGGCGTGACGAGGCCATACAATCGCTCCAAAATCTCCACAAGTTCATGCAATATAAATGAACTGGACATTCAGCAGCATAAATCAATAGCCCAGACGATGCACTGTTTTGTGCTCAATAGTGATGCATCATGAGGTCGATTTTAAACCTTAGGCAGCTGTTTGCAGTGTGCTGGATGATACCCAATTTTGCTGATGGGAGGCTTAAAGAAAATACTTGAGTTTATATAGCACTTTTCACAACCGCTGAATATCCCAAAGCACTTTACAGTCAATGAAGTGCTTTTTAAAATTTAGTATGAAATGCAGCACCTAAATAATAATAATCTTTATTGTCACAAGTAGGCTGACATTAAAACTGAAATGAAGTTACTGTGTAAAAGCCCCTAATCGCCACATTCCGGGGCCTGTTCGGGTACACAGCGGGAGAATTCAGAATTTCCAATTCACCTAATAGCATGGGCGCGATTCTCCCGACTCACGAAAATTCGGAGAATAGCGGGCGTCGCAAATTTTTACGGCGACGCTGGTCCGACGCCCTCCCGCTATTCTCCGAACCCCACACAAACTCCGAGTCGCCATTCCCGCCAAACGCCTCTATTATGCCCCCGACACGACCAGAATCGCTACTTATTGCCCCCCCCCGCTATTCACTGGCCCAGATGGGCCGAAGTCCCTACTTAATCGCGCACTGTTTGCACGGCGTGAAACACACCTGCTTTTTAAGTTCGTCAACCAGCCGTGCTGGCTGACGACAGCTTGGAGGAGGTTAGCGCACCGCTCAGCGCACCGCTCAGCGCACCGTTCGAGTCTGGCCACAACGGGGAAGGCATCCCTGAGAACGGGAGGGGGGGTCCAGAGCGGGTGGGAGTGGGGGAGACGAGGGGGGGAGTGGGGGAGATGGAGGGGGGAGTGGGGGAGACGGAGGGGGGAGTGGGGGAGACGAGGGGGGGAGTGGGGGAGACGGAGAGGGGGAGTGGGGGAGATGGAGGGGGGAGTGGGGGAGACGGAGGGGGAGTGGGGGAGATGGAGGGGGGGAGTGGGGGAGATGGAGGGGGGAGTGGGGGAGACGGAGGGGGGAGTGGGGGAGACGAGGGGGGGAGTGAGGGAGTCGGAGGGGGGAGTGGGGGAGATGGAGGGGGGAGTGGGGGGATGGAGGGGGGGAGTGGGAGTGGGGGGGTGTTAGGGAGAGAGTGAGCGAGTGAGCCGTCCAATCCCCGTAACAAAATGTCTGCCACCATGCCATGGCGTGCCGGTCACAAGGACAAGGCCGCTGTTTGCCCTGTGGCTTACGGCCACAGGCCACTGACGCACCCGTGAGGAGGACATAGTTTACTGGCCGTTGGATGCAGAAAGTGACCAGGGGTTAGCGTGTCAGCAGCGCGTCCAGGCCACCGGGACACACAGGTATCCCGTGGCTGGCGGCTGCCGAGTTGTCGACTAACGTCCGTCTAACATGACCCGTTTCTCTGCCCCCACCACCCTTCTGTAGGTTAGCACAATGTCTGCGAACAGAACGGCTATGTTCTGCGCAGTGGTTGGGGCCGCTGCACTGCATTTGGAGATGCAGCAGCATCCACAGCCACAACCCGCAGTGGATGCAGGGCCAGCTGCAGCAGCAGAGGGAAGGGCCGAGGAGTTGCCAGTCGTCGAGCAGCATGGGGGGGAGGAGGAGGAGGGGGAGGAGGAGAGAGTGAGGGTGCAGCCACGGCGCCAGAGGCGACGACCAAGGCCGAGGGTGTACCGTGTGATGCACCATCGATTGCACGTGAGGCGAGTGATTTACCAATGTCAGGCTTTAATTAACTAGAACACAGCCTGGCGATCGTCTACAGTGGAAAGGCACGATCGTCAGGCTTCTGAGCATTTATACCTCGTTGATAGAGGCGTGGTTAACTCAGCCTCTCGGCCAATCGGTCGAGAGGCACATGACCGACCAGGGCCAATGGTAAGCCGACGTTCTGGCCCAATGGCAGACGAGTATGCAGATCATATCATCACACCGTGTCCGGGTCTCTTTCCTAACAATGACGGACATCACCTGCAGGAGGAGACTCCGGCTGCGTAGGCGGACGGTGATACATATCTGTCACCTCGTGGCGCACCTCGCCCCACGTGGAACGGGGGGAGGACACGCGATCCCGGTTGCCATCAAGGTGACGGTCGCTCTTAACTTCTATGCTACCGGCTCCTTCCAGTCTCCGAGCGGCGACGTCTCCGGGATCTCCCAGTCATCGGTGCACAGGTGCATCCGGGATGTGACCGACGCCCTCTATGCCATCGCTGACATCTACATCACCTTTCCCGAGGACCAAGCAAGTCAAGACTCACGAGCTCGTGGATTTGCCAGAGTGGCCGGGATACCGAGGGTGCAGGGGGCAATCGATTGTGTTCACGTCCCCATGCGCCCGCCTGCAGGGGACAGGGACGTGTTCACAAATAGGAGGGGGACATACTGCATGAATATCCAGGTGGTATGCGATCCCCACATGAGGTTCATGAATGTCTGTGCAAGGTTCCCAGGGAGTGTGCATGACTCCTACATACTGGCGCAGTCGTTCATCCCTGCGATGTTTGAGGTCCACGTCCACCCCCGGCTGAGGGGCTGGTTGCTTGGCGACAGGGGTTATCCGCTGAGGTCTTGGCTGATGACGCCTATACGGAGGCCTCAGACCAATGCGGAAACACGATACAACGAGGCCCATGCAGCAACCAGGGGTGTGGTGGAGCGCTGCCTTGGCCTCCTAAGATGAGATTCAGGTGCCTGGACTGCTCCGGAGGGGCCCTGCAGTACCAGCCCGAAAGGGTCGCTCGCATTGTTGTGGTCTGCTGTGCGCTGCACAACATCGCGATGCAGAGGGGAGATGACCTGCTGCATGAGGCGGAGGGAGAAGCCAGTGGCAGTGGTGCCAGCACTGAGGAGGAGGAGGAGAGGGAGGAGGAGGAGGCTGGTGGAGTGGCGGGCGCAGCACGCAGACACGACCCAGGTGCTGGTGATGTCCAGGAGGCGGCACGACGGACCCGGCGAGGACGGCGGGCACGCGACGACTTGGTGGCAGCACGGTTCACGCGTCGCATGTGACGTCCCCGCTGAACACCAAACCACCACCTGCATCGCTAGTCGTGCAGAGGGTCAACACACAACTGCCACCACCACAACCCCCCCCCCCCCCCCCCCCAACCCCCTCTCAGTGTACACTGCTCCACTTCAACATCACCCTCACCAGTGGGTCCAGACGGTATGGCACAACATTGATGGCTGTGTCAGCGGGTGTGATCAGTGCCATGTGGAATGATGACAGCCCGCTCTGCGATGAGCTGTGAGCTCAGAATCGTTACAGAGAGTGTGACCCATGGCAATAGCTGAACCATCCACCTTGGTGGCCGCTGAGATCGTCACGGACACTCCATCACGTGCTCGCGTGGGCTAGCTGTGGGAGGGGGTGGGGGGGAGGGGCAGGGACTGCACACCCGGCACCGAAGTTTCACCGCTCGTCAACCCCAGCGACACTCGGTCACCATCACGATTCCTGTGGCTGTGGAACAATCACACGGTATTACAAGTAAGGTGGAACAGTGCGTTTAATGTTAACAATAATTTGCAGGTGCCCTAGCCCCTACAACTAAACTGTGCCCTTTTACCCGTGCCAACTTACTCAGTGTCTATCTTAGTTGCCTTACGGGCCCTACCACTATGTCTAAGCGATTCCCCAGATGATACAGCAGGAGTGGAGGAGGACTGCTGCGAATCGCCCCCTTCGACTCGTTTCTCCTTCGGCAAGCGTTTCCTGGGGCGACCCGGCCTTGATGGGCCAGGCTGCTCTGCGGGCGTCTCGGGTGACGTTGTGCCACCCTGCTCTGCCTGCTGCCCACCCGATGCACCAGGGATGGGACGGGGGTAGGCTGAGAATTCCGGGACATCCCGTGATGGCCTTAATGGGACGGGCCCCAAAACCTCCTCCTCCCTCGGGGAGCCCGGTGGCCCCCGGGCCTCACTTTGGGACAGAGGTGCGAGCGGGGAGGTTCCCCGTCGTGCTCCCGACACCTGGCGATGCCAGTCCTGGAGGCCTGCAACGGTATCCACCAGGATCCGAAGGTTTGCAGAGACGGAGTCCAGGGAGTTAGACATTCCCACCAGGGACTGTGCGACCTCAACCTGTGAGTGCACGACGCCATCCAGCACGTGTGTCAGGCGGTTGATGCTCTCGGCGACTGACTGCTGCGACTGGGCCATGACCTGGTGAGACTGGGCCAAGGCCTGCAGGGCGCCGGCAATGTCATTTTGCCTCTGGCACATTGCTGCCTGTGAGAGGGCAACCCTGTCCAGGGCCGAGGATGACGCGTGCATATTAACCCCAACGCCTTGCATAACCTGACCCATCGCAGAAACCGTTTCACCCATTGCCTCCACCGCGGATACCATCCGTGCGGTGTCGGCCTGGGTCTCTGCCATGAGCGGCACCACTCCCTGCTCGTGGACGCGGTTCGACTCCTCTAACAGCGTCTGCAGAGCCAGGAAGGCAGCCCTCATCCCGTCATTGTTTCCCTGGGTTTCTTGAGGCATCGGCTGTGCGGGTGGGTTGAGAAACTCCAGGAACTCCGAAAACGTCTGGGAGCCGTTGGGCATGCTGGGCCTGGTCTGGCCTCCGCGAGTCCGGGCCCTCGGTTGCTCCGACCTCCACCTGCTGTACCTGCTCAGCTGTGATGTGCGAACCAGACTGTGACCTAGGAGACTCATCACTAAATAGGCCCACTGGACGGTCCCAGTGGGCAGCGGGTGAAGGGACAGAGGATGGGGGAGGTGTCCAAGTGGGCAGGGTGTGTGAAGGGACAGAGGATGGGGGAGGTGTCCAAGTGGGCAGGGTGTGTGAAGGGACAGAGGATGGGTGAGTGTGTGGGATGATGGATGGTGTGGAAGATAGCAGTGCCGCAAGCCCGAGGTTGTCGCAATTTAGTGCCTCCTCTATGGTGTGGGGCCGCTCAGAGTCCGGAGGGTTGTCGCTGGCCATTTCTGTGGCTTGTGGTATCGCCACCCTCTGGGCGTCCTGCTCCGCAGATTGGGTTCGGGAGGATGGGACTCCCCGCTGATCAGGCACCCTCTGTCGTTCGTCCCCAGGTGAGGTGTGGGCAGATGCCTGTGTCCGTCTGCAGCCAGACGGCCCTGGTCGTTCGGCATCACGTCCTAGGGAAGAGAATGAGACGGGTTATTTAGATTTGCTCGGCAGGCCGCTAGACGGTCCCAGTGGGCAGCGTGTGAAGGGACAGAGGATGGGGGAGGTGTCCAAGTGGGCAGGGTGTGTGAAGGGACAGAGGTTGGGGGAGGTGTCCAAGTGGGCAGGGTGTGTGAAGGGACAGAGGATGGGGGAGGTGTCCAAGTGGGCAGGGTGTGTGAAGGGACAGAGGATGGGGGAGGTGTCCAAGTGGGCAGGGTGTGTGAAGGGACAGAGGATGGGGGAGGTGTCCAAGTGGGCAGGGTGTGTGAAGGGACAGAGGATGGGGGAGGTGTCCAAGTGGGCAGGGTGTGTGAAGGGACAGAGGATGGGGGAGGTGTCCAAGTGGGCAGGGTGTGTGAAGGGACAGAGGATGGGGGAGGTGTCCAAGTGGGCAGGGTGTGTGAAGGGACAGAGGATGGGGAGGTGTCCAAGTGGGCAGGGTGTGTGAAGGGACAGAGGATGGGGGAGGGGTGGGTGTTTGTCAAGGAGGGTTGTCTCACTTGCTGCAGATCCGCCAACATCGCATAGCGCGACTTCCCGGGTGCCAGACCCCTCCACAAGGTCCAGTGCCCTCGGCTCAAATGTGGTGAGGGGGTGCAGGTTGGGCGAACCCCCTCCAGTCTTGTGCCGCTCACGGGTGTTGTGAGCGGACTTGGCCTGTTGGGGGAGGGTACATAGGTAGATCATTACAATACGGCAGGTATCAGCAGTCCGTTCAGATACTGGCACAGTTTGGGGGTGAAGTTGTCATAAGACCATTGCATCTCTCCACGGGGCCAGAGCGCTGGGTCTGTGACTACTTTGTGGACCACCCTCAAATAATTCTACCCCAATCCCCCTCCCCCCGTGCCAGTGGGGCAGGTGGGTGATTCAGTTAAGGGGGGAGGGATGGTTGTGACCAGGGGACACCCTCTTGGCACTTACCCTGGCAGCCCTGGTGAGGTCGTGTAGCTTTTTCCGGCATTGCTCTGCAGAGCGAGGGGTCTGCCCCACAGCACTGACGGCAGCGGCCTCCTCACGCCAGGCCTGGTGCACCACGCTGGCAGGTTGGCGATGCCCTCTACGCGGGCAGATGATGCCCCTCCTCTGCTCGACGGCATCGAGCAGCGCGTCCACATCAGCCTCTACAAACCGAGGGGCAGCTCTCCTGGGCTCCGACATCATGGCCGACAGATTCTGCGCTCGCCCGCGCCTTTTTACGGCGTCGGGCGGCGTCACGTGGGCGTGTTCGTGTCGTCGCCGCGTTGCTTCGTAATGGCGCACGTAATTGATGCGGCCGCGTTCCTAGCCCATTTCCCGGAAGTGAATACGTCGGGAAATGGACCCTTCCCGACTGTCGTGAAACGCTGCCGTTTTTCCCGCCGATTTCGCGATTTTTCGTGAGTCGGGAGAATCGCGCCCATGTCTTTCAGGATTTGTGGAAGGAAACCAGAGCACCCGGAGGAAACCCACGCAGACACGGGGCGAACGTGCAGACTGCACAAAGACAGTGACGCAAGCCATATATCGAACCTGGGGCCATGGCGCTCCGAAGCAACAGTGCTAACCATTGTGCCACCGGGAAGAAATATGCAAATAGCAATGCAATAATGACCAGTTAAACAGTTTTGTGATGTTCATTAAGGGATTTTAAAAATTGGCCAGGATAACTCCCTTGCTATTCTTTAAAGTTGTGGTGTAGGATCTTTTTCATCGACACCAACAGACAGATGAGGCCTCAGTTTAAATCTCATCCAAAAGTGCAGAACTCACTCAGTGTTGTAATGGAGTATCAATTTAGATTTTTTGCGCTCAAGTCCAGGGGCATGAATCCAAAACCTTGGGCGCAATTCTCTGACCTTCCGGGGGTCGGAGAATCGCCTGGGGCCGGCGTCAATCCCGCCCCCGCCGTGTCCCCAATTCTCCGCCCCCCCAAGATTCGGCAGGGGCGGGAATTGCGCTGCGCCGGTCGGCGGGCCCCCCGCGGCGATTCTCTGGCCCGCGATGGGCCGAAGTCCCGCCACTGACAGGCCTTTCCCGCCGGCGTGGTTTAAACCACCTCTGGTTCCGGCGGGAATGGCGGCGCGGGCAGGCTCCGGGATCCTGGGTGGGGGGGGGCGCAGGTCGTTCTGACCCCGGGGGGGGTGCCCCCACGGTGGCCAGGCCCGCGATCGGAGCCCAACGATCGGCAGGCGGGTCTGCGTGTGGGGGCACTATTTTTCTTCCGCCCCGCCATGGCCTTCACCATGGCGGGGGTGGAAGAGACCCCCTCCCCTGCGCATGCGCCGGTATGATGTCAGCAGCCGTTGACGTACCGGCGCATGCGCGGACTTCTGCTGGCCAAGGCCTTTCGGCCCTGGCTGGCGGGGCGCGAAAGGCTGTTCGCGCCGGCCAGCAGAGCGGGAGCCACTACGGCGCGGGCCTCGCCCCTCAATGTGAGGGCTTGGCCCCTAAAAGTGCGGAGATTTCCGCACCTTTGGGGAGGCCCGACTCCGGAGTGTTTCATGCAACTCCGTCCCGCCGGGACCCCCCGCTCCGCCGGGTAGGGGAGAATCCCGGCCCTTATAACTCAGAGGCGAGAATGCTACCAACCGAGCCACGGCCGGTGTGAGTTACATCATGTAACCATGCCACCAGGGAGTTAAATGTGCCCTGATGCAGCTCACCAGCTCAGGGATGCAGCAATATCAGGTGGTCTGCAGGCTAGCTAACAACCAAGATGGTTAGCTCTACACTATGCTGACAGCAGTCTACAACACTTAGGTATCTCCTGGCCCACAATGCAATGTCTTAAATGACCTTTTTGGTGTCTCTACTGCTGTAAGGTTCATAAAACTAGTTGGAGAATGCACTGCATGTGGTGAACCACTGTACACCTGTATTAGGGGATGTAAGGTAGGACCTGTATTACAGGTAGCACCTGCCAGCTGGCTCCGCCCAGTAGGAGGAGTATAAATATGCGTGTCCTCCATTGATCTGCCATTTCGCCAGCTGCAGCAGGAGGCCACGCATCTGACTGCAATAAAGCCACAGTTGTATCCAACCTTAGTCTTTGTGCAATTGATCGTGCATCAATTTATTGCAGTCAGATTTTCAACAAGATGGATATCCGAATCAAACCAGATCGCCTGCAGATGGATCCGCACTCGCCCGACGCCAGAAAAGATTTTAATCACTGGCTAACTTGCTTCGAGGCTTACATAAACTCAGCGCCCCCACACCGACGGAGGCTCAGAAGATACTGGTCCTATACTCTAGGTTGTGCTCAAGCATGTTCCCGCTGATCGAGGATGCCCCGACTTACGCGGAAGCCATGGCACTCCTCAAACAGAACTACGCGCAGAAAGCGAACATGCTCTTCGCCAGGCACGTACACGCTACTCGCTCTCAACTCCCTGGTGAGTCCATCAAAGACTTCTGGCGGGCCCCAATCCCACTCGTCTGGGACTGTGACTGCCAGGCCGTTACGGCCACCAAACATTCTAATCTCCTCATGCGCGATGCGTTCGTAACGGGGATTAGGTCGGACCACATCCGACAACGACTGCGGCCCATGTGCGCCGCCATCTTATCTAGCTCCGCCAACGTGCGGCCTGTCCCGACCCCGCAATGTGCGCCCCATGAGCGCTGCCATTTTGTTCCCCGCAGGACCTCCAGTCGCCGCCATCTTGCCTTCCCCACGGGGCAGGGATGCCAACGACATCCCACGACCTGGGCCCCCAACGCTCTCCATCTGAAACCTGTGACAATCACCCGCAGCTCGCCTCGATGACGCTGGACCAGTCTCGTCCACACAACCTGGCCACCGCTTCGACAACGGTGAAAATGAACGGCCACGTGACCTCTTGCCTGCTGGACTCCGGGAGCACCGAAAGCTTCATCCACCCGGATACAGTAAGGCGCTGCTCCCTCGTGGTCCCTGTCCTCCGGATTCCATTCTGTCCCGATCCAAGGGTTCTGCACGGTCACTCTCACAGTCCAGGGTGTAGAATTCAGCGGTTTCCGTCTCTACGTCCTTCCTAACCTCTGCGCTGCACTATTGCTGGGCCTGGATTTTCAGTGCAATCTCCAAAGCCTCACCCTCAAATTCGGCGGGCCCCTCCCACCACTCACTATTTACGGCCTCGCGACCCTAAAGGTCGACTCCCCTCCTTCTTCACCAATCTAACTTCGGATTGCAAACCCGTTGCCACTAGGAGCAGACGGTACAGCACCCAGGACAAGGCCTTCATCAAGTCCGAAGTCCAGCGGCTGCTTCGGGAGGGTATCATCGAGACCAGCAACAGCCCCTGGAGAGTCTAAGTGGTAGTTGTTAAAACTGGGGAGAAACACAGAATGGTCATGGACTACAGCCAGACCATCAATCGGTACACGTAGCTCGACACGTACCCTCTCCCATACATATCTGATAGGGTCAATCAGTTTGCACAGTACCGGGTCTTCTCGACAATTGACCTAAAATCCGCCTACCACCAGCTCCCCATCCGTAAATCGGACCGTCCATACACGGCCTTCGAGGCGGAGGGTCATCTCTATCACTTTCTTAGGGTTCCCTTCGGCATCACTAATGGGGTCTCGGTCTGCCAAAGGGAGATGGACCGAATGGTCGACCGGTACGGTTTGCGGGCCACGTTTCCGTACCTAGATAATGTCACCATCTGCGGCCATGATCAGCAGGACCACGATGCCAACCTCACTAAATTCCTCCGCACCGCCACTCTTCTCAACCTTACGTATAATAAAGAGAAGTGTGTGTTCAGCACGACCCGCTTAGCCATCCTCGGCTATGTAGTCCAAAACTGACTTCTGGGCCCGATCCCGACCGCATGTGCCCCCTCATGAAGCTTCCCCTCCCCCACTGCCCCAAGGCCCTCAAACGCTGCCTGGGTTTCTTGTCGTACTACGCTCAGTGGGTCCCAAACTATGCGGACAAGGCCCACCCACTCATCCAGTCCACCCAATTTCCCCTCACGGCCGAGGCACAACAGGCCTTCATCCGTATCAGAGCAGACATAGCCAAGGCCGGGATGCATGCAGTAGATGAGACACTGCCCTTCCAAGTAGACAGTGACGCTTCAGATGTCGCCCTTGACACCACCCTAAATCAGGCAGGCAAAGCCGTGGCATTCCTTTCCCGCACCCTTCATGCCTCTGAAATTCGGCACTCATCCGTCGAAAAAGAGGCCCAGGCTATCGTTGAAGCTGTGCGGCATTGGAGGCATTACCTGGCTGGCAGGAGATTCACTCTCCTCACTGACCAACGGTCGGTAGCCTTCATGTTCAACAACACACAGCGGGACAAGATCAAAAACGATAAAATCTTGCAATGGAGAATCGAGCTCTCCACCTATAATTATGAGATTTTGTATCGCTCCGGCAAACTCAACGAGCCCCCAGACGCCCTCTCCCGAGGTACATGTGCCAGCGCACAAGTAGACCAACTCCGGGCCCTACACGACAGCCTTTGTCACCCGGGGGTCACACGACTGTACCACCTCGTCAAGGCTCGCAACCTTCCCTACTCCGTCGAGGAAGTACGGACAGTCACCAGGGATTGCCAGGTCTGTGCGGAGTGCAAGCCACACTTCTACCGGCTGACCCGTGCGCGCCTGGTGAAGGCCTCCCGCCCCTTTGAGCGCCTCAGCGTTGATTTCAAAGGGCCCCTCTCCTCCACCGACTGCAACACGTATATTCTCAGTGTGGTCGATGAGTGCTCCAGGTTCCCCTTCGCCATCCCATGCCCCGATATGACGTCTGCCACCGTCATCAAAGCCCTCAACACAATCTTTGCTCTGTTCGGCTTCCCTGCCGACATCCACAGTGACAGAGGGATCCTCATTCATGAGTGATGAGCTGCATCAGTTCCTGCTCAGTAGGGGTATCGCCTCCAGCATGATGACAAGCTACAACCCCCAGGGACACGGGCAGGTAGAGACGGAGAACGGGACAGTTTGGAGGGCCGTCCAGCTGGCCCTACGGTCCAGAAACCTCCCAGCCTCCCGCTGGCAGGAGGTCCTCCCTGATGCACTACACTCCATCCGGTCACTACTGTGCACCACTACGAATAACACACCGCATGAACGTCTTTTTACCTTCCCCAGGAAGTCCACATCCGGGGTGTCGCTCCCGACTTGGCTCGCAGCTCCAGGACCGGTCCTGCTCCGTAGGCACTTCCGACTCCACAAGGCGGACCCATTGGTGGACAGGGTACACTTGCTCCACGCCAACTCCCAGTATGCCTACATGGAGTTCCCCGATGGCCGCCAAGATCTGTCTCCCTCAGGGACCTGGTACCGTCAGATTCCAACCAAACACACTTCCCCGCCCAGGCGCCATCCTCCCCTCCCCCGGCGCTCCCAACATTAACCCCACCAGGCCCATCCCTCCTTCCCCTGCCCACGCAAGAGGACGAAGAAGATTTTGGCACGCTCCCGGAGTCATCTGGCAGCAGGCCAGCACCAGCACCGCCAGCACCGACATCGGTGACACCAGCACCACCAGCACTGCCATCGCCGCCACCGTTACGTCAAAGTACCGGATCGACTGAACCTCTCACGGGCACCGGAACGTCAAAGTGGACATTTTTTTCTCCCCCACTTCTTTTCTAAGACACTGTACATAATTCTCAACACTATATATAGTTCTACACCACCCCCGCCGGACTCATTTTTAACAGGGGGTGAATGTGGTGAACCACTGTACACCTGTATTAGGGGATGTAAGGTAGGACCTGTACTACAGGTTCGCCGGTAGCCCCTGCTGGCTGGCTCCGCCCAGTAGAAGGAGTATAAATATGCGTGTCCTCCATTGATCTGCCATTTTGCCAGCTGCGGCAGGAGGCCACGCTTCTGACTGCAATAAAGCCACAGTTGTACCCAATCTGAGTCTTTCGTGCAATTGATCGTGCATCACTGCAAACACTGCCCAGCTGCCCAGAAAAATTGTATTTGGGACTAATGTATGCCACAGGACATTGACTTGCATATTAAAACCAGTAACCTGCAACAGGCAGACTTTGTGGCTGCACCATAAGGAAGATGTTCACTTGAGCAAGAGACCTCTCTGTGTATAGATATTTTAATCCAACAGAAATATTCAACATAAGCATGTGGCAATTAATACATTTGCTCAAAACAGTAAATTCTAATAGTCATACCCAGCAGCCAGCTTTCTTATAAATTAAAACAGGCTCACATCTCTCTTGATTACCTGTGCTCTTTTGCAATGATTTGGATGTGAAGGACAGTTGCTTATCATTACTTTTAATTATAGAACCAACATAACTTGAGAAACGCTGAAGAGAGAGGAGCAATTCCATTAGCAAGTTTGCTTCTAAACTACCCAATTTTATTCTCGAATGAAGATTCCATTACATTTACCAATTTCAGGTATTAATGAAGGTCAAGGTCAATAGTCCTAGAGACAATCATTCTTTCAGAAAATGTATTTCAAAAACATTGAACAGGGCTACTACTAATTGTACAATCTGCTACACTGTTTCAACTGAAAGTATTTTGTCCAATTTCTCTTCTGGTGCCGAGGGATTTGTGACATTTACACTGTGAGGCTAACCTCAGAGTAGAAGCAACACGTAAGAGCAACTACACGCACAGCTGCTTGAAAATTACAATTGTGAATGTTTATATTTTTTCCTGGGCAAGGAATATAAAGCTCGGGCATAATCCGAGCATCCTGCATATAGGAGACTGGAACAAAGGCCTTCAGATTCTGGAGGAAAAGCTTTTTTCTTTTTATTGCATTATGTGCCATCTGATGTCCTGGCATTTATTACAAACACATTTCAGATACCATCAGCGGCAACACAATAATATAAATGCAGTATCAGAAATCCATGGTGCTATTGAACAGTACACATTAATCTGAAGAATTGGAAACAAGAATTTATTAGGGATTCCCTTAATCGACCATTTAACTTGGAATTGGATTGGATTTGTTTATTGTCACGTATACAGGGGTACAGCGAAACATATTTTTCTGCAAGCAGCTCAACAGATCATTAAGTGTGTAAAAAGGGAAGAAAAGAAAATATATAATAGGACAACACAAGGTACACAAGGTAACTACATAAACAGCAGCATCGGATGAAGCATACAGGGGTGTAGTGTTAATGAGGTCAGTCCATAAGAGGGCCGTTTAGGAGTCTGGTAACAGCGGAGAAGAAGCTGTTTTTGAGTCTGTTCATGCGTGTTCTCAGACTTTTGAATCTCCTGCCCGATGGAAGAAGAAGTGAGTAAGCCGGGTAGGAGGGGTCTTTGAATATGTTGCCCGTTTTCCCCAGGCAGGGGGCGGTATAGATGGAGTCAATGGATGGGAGTATAGTAGGGGGCTAAGTACACAGCCTTGCGGGGCCCTGGTATTGAGGACTGCTGTGGAGGAGGTGTTGTTGTTTATTCTGACTGATTGTGGTCTGTGGGTCAGAAAGTCAAGGATCCATTTGCAGAGTGAGGAGCCAAGTCCGAGGTTTTGGAGCTTTGAAATGAGCTTTGCTGGGATTATGGTGTTGAAGGCGAAGTTGTAGTCAATAAATAGGAGTCTGATGTAGGAGTCCTTGATGTCGAGATGCTCTGAGGATGAGTGTAGAGCCAGGGAGATGGCGTCTGCTGTGGACCGGTTGTGAGGGTACACGAATTGCACTGGATCAAGGCTTTCTGGGAGTATGGAGTTGATGCGCTTCATGACCACCCTCTCGAACCACTTCATTATGACTGAAGTCAGGGCCACCGGACAGTAGTCATTGAGGCTCGTTGCCTGGTTCTTCTTTGGCACCGGTATGATTGTAGTCTTCTTGAAGCAGGTGAGGACCACGGAACAGAGTAAGGACAGGTTAAAAATGTCCGTGAACTCCTGGACTTCCTGGCGGAACAGTAGGGAAATAGGCCGGCAGCAGCAGCAACCCGGGGGGGGGGGGGGGGGGGAGGAGAGAGAGGGGGGGGGAGAGAGGGGGGGGGGGGTTTGGTTCGGTGGGAGGGAGAATTGTGTACATGGGTTTGTTGGATGTGGCGGGTGTTATCTCTTTCCCTTTTGTTGTTTTCTTTTTTTTTATTTTTGTAGTTGCTTTTGTAGTTGGGTGGTTGTTGTTCTTGGGTTTTTACCATGTTTGTTTTGTTAATATTCTTTTGTTGTTTATATTTTGTGAAAATCTTAATAAAATTTTTTTTTTTAAATGTCCGTGAACACATCTGCCAGCTGGTGCGCGCAGGCTCTGAATGCTATTAAAGGCTATTAAGGCTATTACAGTCCAATCATTAGCGATTCTATGCTACACATGTTACTTATAGCTTGTCGCAGAGGGAAATTGAGTGGGAACCCATTATGAGTTGTGCATTTCCTCATCCAAGGCCAGATAAAAAGGCTCTGGAGCAGCAGTAGTTTATCTGTGAAAGAATTTGTAGCTGTGTGAATATAGAGTCTGGCATGAGTTTTGTATTTATAGTTTAGTATTTGAAGCATAACTTCCAGCCTTTCAGGACTTCACTGGGAGGTTTTCTTATAGATTGAGTAAGTTTCCATCATTTTCAGCACACTGGTCCTCTGCATTTGATCCTCCGGAGAAAGTGTGCTCTGCTGGTGAGGCCTCTTCTGAAGAGGAAGAGGGGCAGGAGGGAGAGGAGGCAGGGTGAGTGTAGGCAGCGAACCAGCAGAGATCTTTAAGAGGAGAGGCATAGGCTCAGTTGGTGCAGGGCCAGCAGGAATGCCAATGCAGGAGGGGATACCAAAACTGCCACTGCCAAGTGGCTAGAGTATACAGGCAGCGTACCAACTACCTGTAAGTACTGTGTACGTTCCCTCGGCCGCAGGAAAATACTTTTCACTGTACTTCGATACATGTGACAATAAATCAAATCAAATCAAATCCAGATGTCCAGGAATCCAGTGTTGCAAGAGGCTATGCCTCTTCATGGAACAGTGACATCAATTTGCGGCAGGATAGGTCCTGAATTCACCTCCATCTGCGTGGGCGGTCATCCCATGCCAATGGTGTTTAAGGTCACAAGACTTTCAACTTCTACACCTCTAGTTCATTTTAGAGTCTGGTGGGGGATTTATGCGGTGACTGTCAATCAGCTGCAGCCAATAGTGTCATGTTAGTGGCTGATGCAAACATCAGGCACACTCACACTTTCATCAACTACCATAGAGACAAGGGCAGCCAGGAAGAGAGAGGGTTGCGGTGATGGTTAGGTTCCCTCACAGCTAGGGATATAGACTGCATGCATGTGACCATCAGGGCACCAATAGGCAAGTCGAGGGCATTCAGCAACAGGAAGCGGTACCATTCGATGAATGTGCAGATTGCCTGAAACCACAAGGCAGATTCTGCAAGTCCATGCCCATTACCCTGGGGAGCTCACATGACTCCTACATCTTGCGGCTCTCCCATGTACCAAGACCGTGGCTCCTGCAAGATTGGATGGATGATCCCTGGGTGACAAGGTGGCTTGAAGAGGTGGCTAATGACCCCACTCCATCACCTAAGAACTGAGACAGAGGAGAGATATAACAGGAGGCATGCATTCACAAGAGCGGTGGTGGAGAAGACATCAGGTTGCTCAAAAGGTGCTTCTGATGCCTTAAGTAATCCGAGGGACCATTACAATATCCATCAGAGGATGTCCCCCTCATATTTTCGCATGCTATACCCTGTACAATCTGGCTCTGACAAGGGGGGGGGGGATTCAGCAGAAGCTGAGGAGAGAGAGGCAGGACCACAGGCCAGGGGAAATGACACCAGTAATGGGTCTGAGGATCGGCCTGGAAATGCATAGGATGATGGTCTTCGAGACAGATGATAGAAACATTCAAGGGGGCAAAGACTCAAGGGATGCACTAATCCAGTGAACCTTCAGCGAACCAGATGGTGGGGTGAACGCAATGGTTGAGGCCTCATGTCTCATTACATTGACCGCCCCACCATCTGGTCTGGGCTTGCGAAAACCTACCAACTATCCCGGCTTGAGACAATTCACACTCTCTTTAACCTGTGATTATCCCTCTCTCCAGTCACTCCATCTGGAACTGTAGAGACTTAATTACCTGCAAAGACTCACATTCAAAGTATCATCTTGCATCAGTGAAGTTGTCTGTATGTGTGGTTGTGAAACCTCTTCACTCACCTGAGGAAGGAGCAGTGCTCCGAAAGCTAGTGATTCTAAACAAACCTGTTGGACTTTAACTTGGTGTTGTAAGACTTCTTACTTGGCAATTTGAAGCAGAGTGGGCATTGAATTGTGGTGAGTCTATTCATTTTAATTTTCTATAACTTTCATTTTCTATAAGTTTAGTTATCCAGTTTAAAGGTTAATAATGGTTAATAAGGAGCTGCCACAAGTACCTGAGTGGCAGTTTTCTGTCAATCCCCTGAAGCCTAATTAGCAGGTAAGAGGCGTTGATTACATAATTTGAAGCTTCACTGATGATGTGAGTCATCTCAGACAGCCTCAGCTCTATTTAAGTAAAGAGCTTCAAAGCATACTCACAGTGGGCTTTGCGCACGAGTAGAACATAGAACATAGAAAAATACAGACAGAACAGCCCCTTCGGCCCACAATGTTGTGCCGAACTTTTGTCCTAGATTAAGAACAAATTAATCTACACCCCATCATTCTACCGTAATCCATGTACCTATCCAATAGCCGCTTGAAGGTCCCTAATGTTTCCGACTCAACTACTTCCACAGGCAGTGCATTCCATGCCCCCACTACTCTCTGGGTAAAGAACCTACCTCTGACATCCTCCCTATATCTTCCACCATTCACCTTAAATTTATGTCCCCTTGTAATGGTTTGTTCCACCCGGGGAAAAAGTCTCTGGCTGTCAACTCTATCTATTCCCCTGATCTTCTTATAAGCCTCTATCAAGTCGCCCTCATCCTTCTCCGTTCTAATGAGAAAAGGCGTAGCACCCTCAACCTTTCCTCGTAAGACCTACTCTCCACTCCAGGCAACATCCTGGTAAATCTCCTTTGCACCTTTTCCAAAGCTTCCACATCCTTCCTAAAACGAGGTGACCAGAACTGCACACAGTACTCCAAATGTGGCCTGACCAAGGTTTTGTACAGCTGCATCATCACCTCACGGCTCTTAAATTCAATCCCTCTGCTAATGAGCGCTAGCACACCATAGGCCTTCTTCACAGCTCTATCCACTTGAGTGGCAACTTTCAAAGATCTATGAACATAGACCCCAAGATCTCTCTGCTCCTCCACATTGCCATGAACCCTACCGTTAACCCTGTATTCCGCATTCATATTTGTCCTTCCAAAATGGATAACTTCACACTTTTCAGGGTTAAACACCATCTGCCACTTCTCAGCCCAGCTCTGCATCCTATCTATGTCTCTTTGCAGTCAACAACAGCCCTCCTCACTATCCACAACTCCACCAATCTTCGTATCGTATGCAAATTTACTGACCCACCCTTCAACTCCCTCATCCAAGTCATTAATGAAAATCACAAACAGCAGAGGACCCAGAACTGATGGATGTCATCAGTATGATTTGAACAGTCACTGGTGCTAAATTTTGACTTGAAATAAACAATGGGCGAGATTCTCTGCTGCCTGATGCTGAAATCGGGAATGGCGATCGGGCGGAGAATGGCTCACGACCCCGGAATCGGGGCAGACACCAGTTTGATGTCGGGATGCAATGCTCTGCCCCCACCCAATCAGCGTCATTGGGACGCACCGTGCGCAGTTGCAACCCTGTTGGCGTGTCATTAGCCGGCCCACCCACGATGCTCTGCCTCCGATGGGCTGTGTTCCCAATGGCGATGGACACGTGTGGTCCCAGCGGTCATGAACCTGGCGTGCTGGCTGCGGAGAGGGAAAGGTACAGGGGGCGTGCAGACAGTGTCCAGCGCCACCACCGATGGGCTGAGATGCGTGCCGATAGCCGGGGGGGCTTCTGCCAGGGCTGGGGGAGAGGAGGGGGGTGACCAGGAGGTGGGCTGTGGGGATGGGGTGGCAGAAACATGTCCAGCACGGCTGCCGCCATCTTTTACCGCGTGACCGGTGCGTGCGTGGGGGGGTGTAGGCGTACGCACAGCTGCAGCTTGTCAGCCCTGCACATGTGCAGCACGGGACCCGGCGATTCTCCAACCATTTTCCGCATGTTCCACGGGTGTTTCATGTGGCACCACTGCTAGCCCCTCGCCTGTGATGGAATCGGTGAGAGTATGGCGCCAATTTTCCCATCGTGAAACGCCACGGATCCTCCGTTGGCGTCGGCACTTCGCCTCAGGAACGGAGAATCCAGCCCAATATCTTTCTGAGAAATAGAAGTGGCACAAAAAAGGGCATAGTCAGAAGGCTAAGGGCAAATTTTGTTTTGGAAACAGGAAACCAGTTTAAATAAAAATCAGCAATATACTTTTTTTGAAATTTTGAATTGTATTGTCTGGAACTATCTTAATTCGGCTGATTTCCTGTCTTTCCTAGGCATTAGGAGACCAGCTTTGGGATTTGCTGCTGAGTGAAATGGATCCAAAAGAGATTGGAGAAGATGTGGGAAATTATAGTAATGGTTCCGAGCTGCTAACTGACACTATAGACCAGCAGCACACAGTCCTGCAAAGTACTGTAATTTCAAGATGGGTGTCTGTTAGATCTTTGCCCCTCTCTTCTCATTCTGTGGCTTACTTGTTTATGCCCTTTTGCTTCCAATGTACAACCAGCAATTTGAACAACAAGTTACATTTAATATATTGCCGTAACATCGTAAAATGTCCCAAGGTACCTCATGGGAACGTAATAGAACATGAATTGACACCAAGCCAAAACGGAGCTATTAGGCTAAGTGACCAGAAGATCATCATCATCCTTTTTAAAAAAAAACAGTTACAAGCCGTAAATAGTGGGCGGGAGAATCGCAGGGGGGCGGCGTGAATCCTGCACACGCTGACTGCCGAATTCTCCGGCGCCGGAGATTTGGTGGGAACGGGAATCATGCCGAGTAGTGGGGGAGAGAGGCCACATCTGGAGGAGTGAGGCTGCAGGCAGAGTGAGTTTTAAGCTTTAAGTTTGGGAATTTGACACAGTTTGGGGATTGGCTGCAGAGCGGGAAGAGTTGCTCTTTGCTTTTTCTTCTTGCCTTGTAACTTTCAAATCTTCAAAGAGGGTTTTGCCATGCTGTAGCTGAGGATACAAGGGAGAGAGCTGATTGGTAAGTAATGGGCAAGGTCAGTAAGTCGATATAACTTTCATCAATTATCATTTCAAAATAGGGTTTGTGGTTTATAATCTGTAAGGACTCTAATTGGTAGTAACGAGGGCAAGCAAAGAAGGGCCATAGAAAATAGGAGTTAATCTAGTCGGCAGGGAGTGGAGTTGGTGTGAACCTGGGGGAGGGAGGAGCTTTGGAACAATATGTGTAAATAACTGACCTCCGGGATTTGTGACCTAGTCGGCAGGGAGCGGCGTTGGTGTGAACCCGGGGGAGGGCGGAGCTTCAGAACAATAAGTGTAAATAACTGACCTCCGGGATTTGTGACCGAGTCGGAAGGGAGTGGAGTTGGTGTGAAGCCGGGGGAGGGTGGAGCTTCAGAACAATAAGTGTAAATAACTGACCTCCAGGATTTGTGACCGAGTTGGAAGGGAGTGGAGTTGGTGTGAACCCGGGAGAGGGGGGGGGGGGGGGGGGGGGGGAGGAGCTTCAGAACAATAAGTATAAATAACTGACCTCCAGGATTTGTGACCGAGTTGGAAGGGAGTGGAGTTGGTGTGAACCCGGGGGAGGGCGGAGCTTCAGAACAATAAGTGTAAATAACTGACCTCCGGGATTTGTGACCGAGTCGGAAGGGAGTGGAGTTGGTGTGAAGCCGGGGGAGGGTGGAGCTTCAGAACAATAAGTGTAAATAACTGACCTCCAGGATTTGTGACCGAGTTGGAAGGGAGTGGAGTTGGTGTGAACCCGGGAGAGGGGGGGGGGGGGGGAGGAGCTTCAGAACAATAAGTATAAATAACTGACCTCCAGGATTTGTGACCGAGTTGGAAGGGAGTGGAGTTGGTGTGAACCCGGGAGAGGGCGGAGCTTCAGAACAATAAGTGTAAATAACTGACCTCCGGGATTTATGACCGAGTCGGAAGGGAGTGGAGTTGGTGTGAAACCGGGGGAGGGTGGAGCTTCAGACAAATAAATGTAAATAACTGACCTCCAGGATTTGTGACCTAGTCGGAAGGGAGTGGAGTTGGTGTGAACTCGGGGGGGGGGGGGGGGGGGGGAGGAGCTTCAGAACAATAAGTGTAAATAACTGACCACCGGGGTTTGTGACCAGTCAGAAGGGAGTGGAGTTGGCGTGAACTCAAGGGGGAGGAGTTTTGGAACAATAAGTGTAAATAACTTACCTCCGGGATTTGTGACCGAGTCGGAAGGGAGTGGAGTTGGTGTGAACTCGCGGGAGGGGGGGCAGAGCTTCAGAACAATAAGTGTAAATAACTGACCTCTAGGATTTGTGACCTAGTCGGCAGGGAGCAGAGTTGCCGTGAACTCGCGGGAGGGGGGGGGGGGGGGGGGAGCTTTGGAACAATAAATGTAAATAACTTACCTCCGGGATTTGTGACCTAGTCGGCAGGGAGCGGAGTTGGTGTGAACCCGGGGGAGGGCGGAGCTTCAGAACAATAAGTGTAAATAACTGACCTCTGGGATTTGTGACCTAGTCGGAAGGGAGTGGAGTTGGCGTGAACTCACGGGGAGGAGCTTTGGAACAATACGTATCAATAACTAACCTGTTGGGTATTGGGGATTGGGAAAATGACATTACAGAAAAGTTGTGACCTGACTGGCTGGTTGGGAATCTGTTTGAAAAACTAGAGTAATTAACAAAGTAGAGTAACTCGGAGATTAGTGTAGTTAGCATTTAATATTTATCGAAGAAATCAAGCGCAAGGGATCATATAATTAAATTTAACTTAAATTTAATAAGTATTTATTTCACGTCAGTGATTGGGAAACTACTGGAGAAGAGTCTGAAGTAGAGAGTTTATCTCCACTTGGAGAGGCAAGGTTTGATCAGGGAGAGTCAGCATGGCTTTGTCAGAGGGGGGGTCATGCCTAACTAAATTGATTGACATTTTTGAGCACGTAACCAACTGTGTACATGAGGGTAGTGCAGCTGATGTAGTTTACATGGATTTCAGCAAAGCCTTTTACACGGTCCTACATGGGAGACTTATTGAGAAGGTAAATGAACATGGGATACAGGGTGATTTTAAAAGGTGGATTCATAATTTGCTTAGTGGTAGGAGACAGAGGGTGATGATAGACAGCTGGTTTAGCGTCTGGAAGCCAGTGATCAGTGGCGTATACAGAGATCCATGCTGGGCCCTGATTGTTTGTCATTAATGTAAATGATACAGCAGACTATGTGGGGGATTGGATCAGTAAGTTTGTGGATGATACAAAGATTGGCCGGGTGGTTAACAGTGAAGTGAGAGTCTTGGGTTACAGGAAGATATAGACGGGATGGTCAAATGGGCAGATAGGTGGCAGATGGAATTAACCCTGAAAAGTGGAGGTAATATTCTTTAGAAGGAGTAATTTGACAAGGAAGTATACTATGAAAGGTCTGACACTGGGAAGTTCCGAAGAACAAAGGGACCTTGGCGTGTTTATCCATGGATCTCTGAAGGCAGAAGGGCAGGTTTATAGGGTGGCGAAAAAGGCATTTGGGGCACTCGCTTTTACCAATCGAGGCATAGATTACAAAAACAAGGAAGTCATGTTAGAGCTGTATAGAACTTTGGTGAGACCGGAGCTGGAGTATTGTGTGCAATTCTGGTCGCCACATTATGGGAAGGATGTAATTGCACTGGAGGGGTGCAGAGAAGATTCACCAGAATGTTGATTGGGATGGAACATTTAAGTTATAAAGAGAGATTGGATAGGCTTGTTAATTTCTCTGGAGCAGAGAAGAGTGAGGGGTGACCTGATTGAGGTGTACAAGATTTTGAGCGGCATGGACAGGGTACATAGATCATAGAATTTACAGGGCAGAAGGAGGCCATTCGGCCCTTCGAGTCTGCACCGGCTCCTGGAAAGAGCACCCTACCCAAGGTTAACACCTCCACCCTATCCCCATAACCCAGTAACCCCACCCAATACTAAGGGCAATTTTGGACACTAAGGGCAATTTATCATGTCCAATCCACCTAACTTGCACATCTTTGGACTGTGGGAGGAAACCAGAGCACCCGGAGGAAACCCACGCACACACGGGGAGGATGTGCAGACTCCGCACAGACAGTGACCCAAACCGGAATCAAACCTGGGACCCCGGAGCTGTGAAGCGATTGTGCTATCCACAATGCTACCGTGCTGCCCAGCTGTTCCCCTTAGTTGAAGGGTCAGTTGCGAGGGGTCACAAGTTCAAAGCGAGAGTTGGGAGGTTTAAGGGGAATTTGAGGAAAAACATTTTTACCCAGAGGGTGGCGATGGTCTGGAATGCACTGCCTGAGAGCGTGGTAGAGAAGGGTATGCCTTGCATCCTTTAAAAAGAACCTGGATGAGTACTTGGCACGCTATAATATTCAAGGCTATGCGCCAAATGCTGGCAAGTGGGATTAGGTGGGCAAGTCATGGCCTTTCATGCAGCGGTGCAGACTCGATGGGCAGAAGGGCCTCTTCTGCACAGTAGTATTCTGTGATCCTGTGCTTCTGAGTGTTAATGCCATCATAAGGCTTTCGGCAGCTCTTCTTCTGGAGGTATAGGGACAAGTGGAAAAATTCCTGTGGGGAACGTGCCAACCCTCCACACTCCCCAGGAAACAAACCTGACATGATAATTTGCGAGAACATGTTAATCCCTCATTGATCAATTGTTTTAAGTAATATCCCAACAATTCAGGAAAGTCAGGGGGCAGAATTGAATATGGTTGCCATCACAAAGGAGAAAGTGCTAGAGAAACTAAAAGGTCTGAAAATTGATAAATCTCTGGGCCCAGATGGGCTACATCCTAGAGTTCTAAAGGAGATAGCTGAAGAAATAGTGGAGGCGTTAGTTATGATCTTTCAAAAGTCACTGGAATCAGGGAAAGTCCCAGAGGATTGGAAAATCGCTGTTGTAACTCCCCTGTTCAAGAAGGGAACAAGAAAAAAGATGGAAAATTATAGGCCAATTAGCCTAACCTCGGTTGTTGGCAAAATTCTAGAATCCATCGTTAAGGATGAGATTTCTAAATTCTTGGAAGTGCAGGGTCGGATTAGGACAAGTCAGCATGGATTTAGTAAGGGGAGGTCGTGCCTGACAAACCTGTTAGAGTTCTTTGAAGAGATAACAAATAGGTTAGACCAAGGAGAGCCAATGGATGTTATCTATCTTGACTTCCAAAAGGCCTTTGACAAGGTGCCTCACGGGAGACTGCTGAGTAAAATAAGGGCCCATGGTATTCGAGGCAAGGTACTAACATGGATTGACGATTGGCTGTCAGACAGAAGGCAGAGAGTTGGGATAAAAGGTTCTTTTTCGGAATGGCAACCGGTGACAAGTGGTGTCCCGCAGGGTTCAGTGTTGGGGCCACAGCTGTTCTCTTTATATATTAACGATCTAGATGACGGGACTGGGGGCATTCTGGCCAAGTTTGCCGATGATACAAAGATAGGTGGAGGGGCAGGTAGTATTGAGGAGGTGGGGAGGCTGCAGAAAGATTTAGACAGTTTAGGAGAATGGTCCAAGAAGTGGCTGATGAAATTCAACGTGGGCAAGTGCGAGGTCTTGCACTTTGGAAAAAAGAATAGAGGCATGGACTATTTTCTAAACGGTGACAAAATTCATAATGCTAAAGTGCAAAGGGACTTGGGAGTCCTAGTCCAGGATTCTCTAAAGGTAAACTTGCAGGTTGAGTCCGTAATTAAGAAAGCAAATGTAATGTTGTCATTTATCTCAAGAGGCTTGGAATATAAAAGCAGGGATGTACTTCTGAGGCTTTATAAAGCACTAGTTAGGCCCCATTTAGAATACTGTGAGCAATTTTGGGCCCCACACCTCAGGAAGGACATACTGGCACTGGAGCGGGTCCAGCGGAGATTCACACGGATGATCCCAGGAATGGTAGGCCTAACATACGATGAACGTCTGAGGATCGTGGGATTATATTCATTGGAGTTTAGGAGGTTGAGGGGAGATCTAATAGAAACTTACAAGATAATGAATGGCTTGGATAGGATGGACGTAGGGAAGTTGTTTCCATTAGCAGGGGAGACTAGGACGCGGGAGCACAGCCTTAGATTAAAAGGGAGTCACTTTAGAACAGAGATGAGGAGAAATTTCTTCAGCCAGAGAGTGGTAGGTCTGTGGAATTCATTGCCACAGAGGGCGGTGGAGGCCGGGACGTTGAGTGTCTTTAAGACAGAAATTGATAAATTCTTGATTTCTCGAGGAATTAAGGGCTATGGGGAGAGAGCGGGTAAATGGAGTTGAAATCAACCATGATTGAATGGTGGAGTAGACTCGATGGGCCGAATGGCCTTACTTCCGCTCCTATGTCTTATGGTCTTATGGTCTTAAGTATTGTGTTGATACAGTATTGCACTATTTTGTTGGGTTTCTGTGCATTAATTGACCTAGAGATGAACCTGATCAAGTACGTTTTCAAATTTTCACCTTTCAGGAGAGATAGAAGGTGCAATTCTGTATGTCCTCGAGTGAACGACTAAATACAAAAATTATTTAATTGTTTAACATGGTCATGTTAAAATATTGTCATGTAAAAACACTTTTGCAAATTGAAATTATGGGTGCCGCCTAGAGGCTGTGTCCTGCCGGAATTGAAGCGGGACGCAGTTGGTAAATGCTGGCATAGGCCTCCTGGCCCACCCCATTTCAGGGCCCGCACCCTTCACCCTCTCCCAACCTTCCAGAGAACCCTTTGTACCCGCCCTTCAACCCCCAGCCTTCATAGTCTCCTCATCCCTCCTTTCATGGGCATGACCCCCTCAGGCGCTGACCCTTGGCAGTGCCACCCTGGCACCCAAGAATCCTGGCACTGCTACCCTGGCAGTGCTCCTACTAGCCTGGCAGTGTCACCTTAGCACACTGACAGTGCTAGGGTGGCAGTGCCAAGGTGCCCAGGTGCCTGGGAGAGAGCTAGTGAACCATCCTACACTATCCCTTACCAGCCAGGGGCCTCGCATATCCTCGGAGAGACCCCCAAGTGCCGTTCCACCTGGTTCACGTTTATGTGGACCAGTAATAGTTGTCACCTGGCTGGGATTCCCCTGGGGAGGGCGATAGATGCTGGGAGCCGTTAGATCCACGTCAGCATGGTCAACTCACTTAGCCACTGTGGGTGCTACTCAGATCACGACACCTCACAAGATCTGGTTAGATCACGCGAGGCACAACAGCTATTGGAAAGCCCTGGGGGGCCTCTCCCGGCATCTGTCAGGGCGAACCTCGATCCCGATGCTAGCGGGGAACTGGAGAAGCCAAACAGCACCAATCCTGTTTTTGCCCGAAGCTCGATTCTCCACCCGATCGCGAATTACCATTCTGCCACTACGAAGCGGAAAATCCAGCCCAGTACTTTAGGTGGGGTCTCACCAATGCCCTGTACAGTTGTTGCAAGGTGTCCCTACTTTTAAACTCCATCCCCTTTGCAATTAATGCCAATATTCCATTTTCACTCCAAATTACTTGCTTTATCTGATTCATGTACAAGGATATCGAGGTCATAGCCTTCTGCAATCTCTCCATTTATAAAATATTCTGCTTTCCTAGTCTTCTTGTAAAAAGTGGAAAACCTCTTATTTTCTCACATTATACTCCATCTGCGAAATTTGTGGTCACTCATTTAACTTATTTTGCTTAAAATGGATTATCCTCCCAAAATAGCTTTATGCCACGTTGTGTATTAGAAGATGGATGAATGGACATTATACTCTTAGAAGGGACATTCTATCAGATCCTTTGGACTCAGGTTTTATGAGGGGTGGGGTGGGGGAGTCAACGGGCTGCACACATACCATGGGCCTATTAGGTCTTCAAGTGGTCAATTAACGTCCACTTGAGGGCCTTATTTTGCGATCACTGGTATTTTCTCTGTGGCGGTGTGAAGCCCATGCTAAGTTGGACGCCTGGCAGCTTTAATCGAGAAGGTTGGTATCAGACAGGGGGAGGGGTCGCAGGACTCCTTCGTGGATCCCCTTGGCCCATCATCATCCAAGGACATTCTCCTATCTAATCCTCCTCTTCCTCTTGAACCTGGCCCCTTGCCCCCTTACCCCCTCACCCCCTCACCCCCTCATTGAGGCCCACTGATCCTGGACTTACCTGAGCCACTCCTGTGGTGGACTACAGTACATTTAGAGTGCAGAAAGAGGCCATTCAGCCCATCGAGTCTGCACCGGCTCTTGGAAAGAGCACCCCACTTAAACGCACACATCCACCCTATCCCCGTAACCCATTAACCCCACCAAACCATTTTGGACACTAAGGACAATTTATCATGGCCAATCCACCTAACCTGCACATCTTTGGACTGTGGGAGGAAATCGGAGCACCCGGAGAAAATCCACGCAGTCACGGTGAGAACGTGCAGACTCCGCACAGACAGTAACCCAATTCGGAATCGAACCTGGGACCCTGGAGCTGTGAAGCAACAGTGCTAACCACTGTGTTACCATGCTGCCCACAGCAGTAGCCACCATTCCTGGCGAGTGCTGCTGGGACTTCAGAGGCAGATCTCAAAAGCGAGACTTCCTCTCAAAACAGGGGCAGATAACCACAAAGTGAGAGACCAAGCAGAATGCCATGATGGGAACAAAACATATCCTAGGCAATACGGCAGGGCACAGGTATGTTGTGCTATTTAATTAACTTATATACCCATTTGAGAGTGAGCATGCACTGGCACATTCTTTATTTTTATAAAATTGCATGAGGAAAAGTTGTGCGAATTCTATCAAGCCCACTCTTGGCAATCCAATGTTTTACCTGCTGTGATATAAAACACACTATGATGTGAACCAATGTTTGCCCACCATGTATTAACTCAGTATGCCATGAGGGAGATTCAAGAAATACATGAGTGTCCAGCACAGAAATCTGGGCCAAATCAAAAAGAAATGTTGTTGTTACACTGTTGTGTCATATTAGCATATCAGTAGGTATAAGAAATGTTAACCAATTCCATAAAGTGGAGGCATTCAGACTACTTAAGAGAGTAACTGATACCATCATGCCTGAGTAGGTATCTCTGATTGTCCCAACTTTGTAAACCTATACAGGGCATGCAAACTGTTTTTTTTGCAAACTGATTTTCACTCTGGAAGAAGATAGAAGTGTCAAGAAAAATCTTTTAATATAACACAATAGAATAACTATTTCTGGGGTGACATTCGTCGATTGCTTTGTACATTTAATTCATGTGGCCATCTAACAGCGCCTCTCCCCAGCCTAGACAAGAACCGATCTATACTAAAATGAAAGCTGAGTTAGTTCAGTGAGTGATTTTACTGTCAGTGACAATAAGTCCTCCCCTATTGTTGCAAATTGAAGTGACTTTGAACTACTTCACTGCACAGATCAAACCAACAAGAGTTATTAGATCTGATTTCTGCATTACAAAGTTAGAATATTTAAACCAAAATACATATGTGTGTATAACTGACAAGTCAACAATCAACCTACAACACAGTGTGATGGGAATTAATGAAGTATGAGAATTAGGTGTTGCTATTTCATGCTGCTTCCTTTACTTTATTTGATCTCTGAAGCTGCCTTGAAGTAATTATACACTTTCCAACATAAGGAGAACATCAAATCATTATTTCCACTAACAATACTTCTGCTGAAGCATTCACTTTTAACAGGTCTCATTGAATTCCCTTTCAAACAAACTATCGTGGCCTGGGTGGACACGATTCCCTCCACATTTCCTGGTACGTTCTGATGCCATAACTATTCAGTCTTTTACAGGCCAACTATACCTCTGAAGAACGTACCAACTAACCCATTTAGAATATTAAGTTGCCATTTTTGAATCCACTCCCCATGTTCACAACATTGCTTAATTTCAATGAAGCAGATTTTTAAAATAGCATTGCCGACCATTCTCGCTTGAGGATGGTGGAATTAATTAAAATGAGGGGGTAGAGATTCAAAATTTTTCAGATGGCAATAACCACAGCGCTCAAACAAAATTATGTAATCATTATTATCAATCTATGTGGTCCTCTTAAAATCCACCCACACATCGCTTAAGATTTTCTGTGTTCCACAGCACTTGTTTTGCAACGGTTGCTGTTCTAACTGGGCTGTTAAGAGCTTCCTGTTATTTTATTGTTGTGTCATGAGGCCTCACACATGATTGCTTGAATAATCACTTCAACAGTAAATCACCTAATGTCTGCCGGGTTTATAATTGGATGATTTACACTTGGTTAGAACATTTGTTGACCCTGGAATTGTTCATTAATGCTTGAAATACTGAGTGATTTGGCCACATAAATGCAGAGAGGACTGTGTATTTTCATAGAAAATCTACAAAGTTTGGAATTATTGGAAATCATGGGCTGGATTCTCCGTTCTGGAGGCAAAGTGCCCCCGCCAGCGGAAACCTTTGACTGGCCTCTGCTGGCGCTAGGAGCGATGGCCAGGTGCGATTCACTCCCCTCTTCCATGCAAATCTATGCATGGTTGACAGCTCGCATGATTCTGTGGGAATTCTGGTATCAGGGTCATCATTTTGAGTGGGCCGCCCAATTCTGAGGTCCGGTGACGGATCCCTCTCCCTCCCACAATGCAAATCCTGCCCCCCAATCCACTGACAAGTTGGGGAGTCTCATCCGGTCACCATAGGAATAATGGGCCAACCCCCTCACAACACGTACACATATTGGTGATCCCACCCTCCACAACCCCCCCAATCCGCCCATCTGACCGTCCAAAAGCCCTCTCATCAGGCCTCCAATCAGACCCCCATCAGACCCCCCCCCATCAGATCACCCCATCAGACCCCCGCATCAGACCCCTCCATCAGACCCCCCTAAAAAACCCTCCATCAGACCCCCCATCAGATCACCCCATCAGAGACCCCCATCAAAGACCCCCAAGGGAATCAAGGGATGTGGAGATAAGGCGGGAAAGTGGAGTTGAAGATTATAACAGATCACTCATGATCTCATAGAATGGCAGAGTAGACTTGATGGGCCGAATGGTCTAATTCTGCTTCTACTTCTTATTTATAGTCTTAACATTCAAAAGACAGGAAGCTGAAGACAGAGAGCAAGGATTGTGAAGTGGACAAATCTGCTGTTGCTTTAGTTTTGTCTGAGCTGACTCGACTGTTTAATGGAATTTATTCAAGGGATCATGCAAAAGTGCCTCTGGTGAATCTGTACCATCAAGATTGTCGTGAATCTTTTTAAGGAAGATCTTCAGGCATATGTCAATCAAGTGAAAACCATCTCTGGGGACCTAGGATGAAAAATAGCTAACGTGAAATGTGACTCGACAGCTGAGTCACTTGGGTGAGAAAGTAAGAAAGATTGAATTAGAGAATTTTGGAAATGTATATCGTGTCAAATGTCTGCAGAGAAAGATGTGGATGTTTGTGTTTGTATAAGGCACATATTTGTTGTATCAACCATTTAAAGTGTAAGTTACTGTTGTGATTTTGCAATAATATGAAGGCACCAAACACTCATAAGGGATTGGGTAAACATGGTGTGGATTTATTTACTAAAACTAGGCACAATAAGAACAACTTTACAAATGTAGGAAGTTTGAAGACATCATTAGCAGAGCTGTGTGTGCTGTGTTCTTCTCACAGCCCGATTAGGTAAATTGATACACACTGGTTAGAAAACATGAGCACTGCCAGTGATGGAATAGTTGCATATGAAAGTGTTGCTCTCCAATGTTTCATTATAATGTATAGATATTGCTTGGTCTTTCTGCATTTGAAAATTGAGGATTATATTGTGTGAATTATTCATTCAGCTAGGTTATTAGATCAAGGTTTATGAGGAGAATTAGTGTGATCAATATTCTTAGAATCTTAGAATCCCTACAGTGCAGAAGGAGGTAATTCGGTCCATCAAGTCTGCACCAACCCTTTAAAGGACCACCCTACCTAGGCCCAATCCCCCACCCTATTCCTGCAACCCCACCCTAAGGGGCATTTTAGCATGACCAAACCACCAAACCTGTACATCTTTGGACTGTGGGAGGAAACGGGAGCACCCGGAGGAAACCCATGCAGACCCGGGGAGAAAGTGCAAACTCCACACCGTCAGTCACCCAAGATTGGAATCGAACCCGGGTTCCTGGCGTTGTGAGGCAGCAGTGCTAACCACTGTGCCGCCATGCTCTCTAGGCACACCAAGTAAACTGAAAGTAGCACCTAGAGCTGTGTTTAAGGTATTGTGCAATTATCGAACAATGGGGTGCTTGGTAAAGTAAACAATGGTGACGATGATCATAGTAGGAAGTCTTACCACACCAGGTTAAAGTCCAACATGTTTGTTTCAAACACTAGCTTTCGGAGCAGTGCTCCTTCCTCAGGTGAATTCCTCATTCACCTGAGGAAGGAGCAGTGCTCCGAAAGCTAGTGTTTGAAACAAACATGTTGCACTTTAACCTGGTGTTGAAAGACTTCTTACTGTGCTCACCCCAGTCCAACGCCGGCATCTCCACATCATGATGACCTTAGTGGCATGATGATCCACATCATGATGATCTTAGTGGCATGATGATCCACATCATGATGATCTTAGTGGCATGGACATGAAATGTCAATATTGGTTTTGGGCCAAGGATTGGTGGGAACTTCATATGGAATCAGTGGCACTTTGTGCTGACTTAGAAAATGCTATTGACATGTTTCGCACCTCTTGACAATTTCATACCCGGCCAATAGACTGTCTCTGCAAGTGTTCTCATCCAATCTATTCCCATGTGTGAGTGTTGAATTTGTTGAAGAATATCAATGTGCAAAGAATCCATCCAGTATGATGACCTGCCTGTCTTTAAAAATGACTCTCTGGGAGATGCCTAGTTTATCCCAGTAAGCCCAAAATGGTCTCTGTGTTCATGGATTGAAGCAGGCTATCCTTTGATGACTGTTTTCCACAATTTCTATAGTGTTGAAAAAACTTTCACTATTTCTTCTTGCAGCTGCTGGCATTTACGTTGCATAAATCATACCAGATCAATTTGCAGACTTGCATTCTCCTGCAAGCGTAATGGTGTAGCTCCCTTGAAACTGCCAATTTTGCCAAAACATTCTTGACATTTCAATGAACTGAGATGGTAGGAGTAGTTTCTGAGGTTGATCTGCCATATGAGGTCTATGTTATTCTATAGATTGTCATAATGTGAAGTCACGACATGCCAGTAGACGTGCAGCCATTGGGCTTTGATTGTACTTGCACCCCAGGACTATGGATTCTACACATGGAATTAGTGAGCTATTGTATGCTAAATGTTTCAAAGTAGCAAGTTTTGCCATGGCCTTTCGTGTCTGCGGATACGTGTCTTTTAGAATTCACAGCGTAATATGTTGAAATTTGCCCCTCTATGAAAATGGCCAATAATGGGTAGTTATAATTCCTTAGGACTGATCATTTGAATCTTGGCAAACATTTCAACTGGTGCAACAGCAGCTGTGTTTCACACAAGAATGACCATGTGAAATGTGTTCACCACTCTCCACCTCGTCATGCACATCTTCACATTTTCTGATTTGTCAACCACCTCATGTATTTGTTTCTGATGGAATACTGGATGTTTGTTCTACTGCTTGATGGTATTCATTGTGAATAGTCTGTTTGGATCAGTACATGGCTCTTTGTAGCTGATCTCGGCCAGTGCCTGCACAGAATTCCCCAGGCCTTGAACATGCTGATACATAGCCAAAACCCTTGCCCCCAATGCTTCTGCTCAGACACCACACATGCGGTGTTGGCCTGGATTGCACACATGGTCGGCACCACCTCCTGCTCCTGCACGCGGTTGGAGGTGCTGGATGCTCGCCGACATCCCCTCATGCAGTCACTGGCTCTGCGACTGCATCTCCTCGATTGATTGGGACCGTCTGTTCTAGAACATCGAAACCTGTCTAGACGTCAGCTAGTTCCTGGGGTCGGCCTGCCCTCCAAATGTCCGCCTCCTCGGGAGTTCCTACCGCCACCTGCTGTACTGGAGCAGCTGTGTGGTGGGCACCAGATAGTGCACCAGGAGCCTCTTCACTAAAGTGCCCAACTGAGGTGAGTGTCTCTGGGATGGTGGAGTGTGTTGGAAACAGCTGTGACAGAAATCTGTGTCATCCCCGGACTTGAGCTCCGGAGTCTCAGGTTGAGGGCTGCCGTCCAAGCTAAATGCCCGCTGTCTCATCATACATGTTGTCCTGTGTTTTACAGGACCTGCTGTAGATGGGGCAGGCCCATCCAGTGTACCCCGTCCACAGCCAGTGCCAGAGCCGGTGCCCCCAGACAGCCAAGCACTGACGGGGAGAGCAACCCGAACACCAGCCCTCCACCCAAGACGCAGGACACCGCGGAGCTCAGGTCAGAGGATGACACAGAATTTCCATCCAGCGGCCACGCCATGCTCAATGGCAGACTCAGACCGCGGAGCAGGACCTTGAAAATGGACCCCTCGATCGGTTCCGTGCCCAACCCTGTCTGCTCGCACAGACGGCCTATAAGGCCCCCCCGCCCCACCGATCAGCCCGCCCCGACTTGGGCGACCATGGACTGAGTCCGCAGCTGCCACGCTAGTTTCCTAACCGGCAGGACCACATTAGATCCACACCGACGGGACGTCGGCCGGTTGGGGTTGGAGCAAGCCTCCAGCAATGACTCCAGGTACGTACTGGACGGCGTGGTGTACTCTCCGAGTACGGCGCTTCTCGGGGCCCGCAAAATTGGGGAACTGGCGCCGGTCCCAATTCCGTGCGGGGAAATGGATTCTCTATCCCGGCGCCGGCTGCGATTTTGCCATTGGGATGTGGAGAATTCAGCCCAGAGTGTAGAGATTAGTATTTGCAGAGTGTAGATTGTAGATAGATTATTGTTTACCATTGGAGTAAGTGGTCGAGCTTTAATAAGTAGTGTAAATAAATGTTAGCTTTGTTAATGAATTTAGCTTCTGTGGTCTTTGCGAACACTACAACATCCATCCTGATAAAGGAATTGCAAAGAACACCACAAGCCCCACAACCCAAAGATGTGCAGGGGAGGTGGATATGCCTTGCTAAATTGCGCCTTAATATAATTGGATACTCTAAATTTTAGGAAAAAAAAGAAAATCCATGATGAAATTTTCACTGAATATATCCTTTGGGATTTAGTTACTTGAACCGTTTTCTTGTGTCAGACTTCATTTCATTTATATTGAAATCTTTAATTTTGACTTGATAGTCTTTTTTATTGGGAGGATGTGTTGTTCAAGTCTTTCCCTCTGCATACCTGAAGAAATTCACCAGTCGGATTATGTACTAAATTATGCTTCTCTTCAGTTTCAATCTTTTGAAGTATTCTCACCATTTCTCAATGCCTTTCAATGTTAGGGCTGAAATAATTAATTTACTCTCATAATTTGCCTCAGGCGCCTGTGTACCCTAACCTTCCTTTGCCCTCTATTACACTTTTAGCGTGTTTCCGTGTGATTTTATATTAGTGAGTCCATTCTCATTTCTTCCTGGAGGATTTGTGGAGATTTGTTTTTAACCGGCACAGTAGCACAAGTGGCTAGCAGTGTGGATTCACAGCGCCAGGGCCCCAGGTTCAATTCCCCGCTGGGTCACTGTCTCTGTGGAGTCTGCACATTCTCCCCATGTCTGCGTGGGTTTCCTCCAGGTGCTCCGGTTTCCTCCCACAGTCCAAAGATGTGCAGGTTAGATGGATTGGCCATGCTAAATTGCCCTCAGTGTCCAAAAAGCTCAGGAGAGGTTATTGGGGTACGGGGATGGGGTGGAAGTAAGGGCTTAAGTGGGTCGGTGCAGACACGATGGGCTGAATGGCCTCCTTCTGCACTGTAAGTTCTATGTTCTATTGTAAGAAGTCTTACAACACCAGATTAAAGTTGTCATGTGAGAGTACCTTTAAGAAATGGTTGTTTATAAATGGTGTGTATATAAATATCTGTATTGAGAGTACCTTTAAGAAATGGGTGTTTATCACTGCAGTGATGTCAGAGAGTGGCTGGAGCTGGGCTGTCTGTCAGCTTTTTATTTTCGCTTTAGTCTTTTTGCTGCAGGGTGGGTTTGGTTTCATTTTAGTTTTGGAGAAGTTGAAATCACAGCAGGATGTGTGTGAATCTCTGCAAGCTTATGAATGTTCATTTGGTTATTCTCAAAGAGGTAACTGCTCTCAATAGTGAATTTAAACCTGATCTTGGTGCTAAAAGGGTCTTTTGTCTTCTGAATGTTGTTTGGGAATTTATTAAGAATTACTTAGTGTTCTATTCTTTGGGGGTTGTATTTGAATTGTTGGTTGCTAAGATGTTCACTGTATGTTTTCAAAAGGTTAATTTGAGTTCATAGAATAAACGTTGTTTTGCTTTAAAAAATACTTTTCCATTTCTGCTGTACCACACCTGTAGAGTGGGCCGTGTGCTCCCCATACTACAATCAAGCAAACGTTGTGGGTCAGGTGAACTCCATGATGCACTTTGGGGTTCTCTAAACCCTGGCCCATAACAAAGTCTAACTCCTAATGAAAATGAAATGAAATTAAATGAAATGAAAGAGGGAAGGAGCAGTGCTCTGAAAGCTAGTGTTTGATACAAACCTGTTGGGACTTAACCTGGTGTTGTAAGACTTCTTACTGTGCTCACCCCAGTCCAACGGCAGCATCCCCACATCATGGCTACTGTGTTCTATTGTACTTCATTTCAATTTCCTTTGGTTAAACCATTTGGGATTATGGTTGCTTCGTCTGGTCTTGTGTACTTGCCATGCATGTCTGACTTTATCATCCAAAAGTGTTCCAATTGTTTTCTGCTGACTTGTTCACCATCCTCCTCCAATTTGTGTTTTAAATCTTCCTTCTTTGAATTGAATTTTTTTAAGGTATAAATCCTGAACCTGATCTTTAGTGTAATTGGATCCTAATTCATCGTAAATCATTTTGTGGTCAGTGTCCTCCAGCGGTGCCATGACTTTTTATTTCCTTATATTGTTTGTATCAGTTACAAGTGTCATGTCAGGAGAAGCATGAGATTACCCTCCTTATCTATCCGGTCATACAGCAGATGATCAACATCATTGATTTTCCATTTCAAGAGAATAACCAATGGAATTGAACACAATGGAATTGAACACCAACACCTCCATTTGATCTGAAATCCCTGATAACGAAAAGAGACGATCAATAATTATTCATCTAATTTTAATGGATCTTTATTTAAGATAAATGAATAGCTGCTGATGTTAATATACCCTGCTAAAACCGTGTCCAGTTTATTCCATTTTTGCAATGCATGAACCAAACAAGAGCTTAATGAAAGGCTGCAACTTAAATCACCATCCAACTCCACTGTGAAAAGCCCCGAGAAAACACTCCGGCACCTGGAAACCGGAGCACCAGGAGCAAACCCACGCAGACACGGGGAGAACGTGCAGACTCCGCACAGACAGTGACCCAAACTGGGAATCGAACCTGGGAATCTGGTGCTGTGAAGCAACAGTGCTAACCACTGCCTCAAAGTGAGCTTAGATAGGGCACTGACCTTCTTGGAATATCAAAAAATAGCCACAGCCAAGGTCACGTCCAGAAACAACTGGATTGCCAAATTAGCCGACTCAAAGTGGGGTGCTGCTACCAACACCCTCCGGACCTCAACACTTGCGCTCTCATACTCACACATACTCTCATGCTGAAAGAAACCATTTTCATTTTCATATTCTGTTGGAAGTGCAGTGCAGCAAGCAGTACCATAAAGCTGAGTGGAAGGCAGGTGAAAGACTGTTGTGTTCAGATTTTTAATAGGAAGAAGCATTCTTGAATTAGATACCATTTACTGGTTATTTAATCATGTTCAGCTCTGCATATATATTAATCTCCATCCATGCTTTTAAATATTTAATGACATTGAATACAGTGATATGCCTGTTCTTTTATATATACCTAGCCTAAAACTAGAAACCTTAATAACACTAAAACATCTGATTAAATTGTGGTAGTGCTGACCTTCAATTCCTAGTTTATCCTTCAGCACAGATATGAAGAGATTCTATGTGCCTATCGTTTTATTTTCTTCTTCACTTGTTTCCGATATTTTCTGCTGTTTGGGCCTTCCATTTATGGATTTATTGGTGACAACGAGATTAGATTACAAGAATGGAGGAGCCTCCGCTATTCTCTGCCTCCGAAGGGCTGAGTTCCCAATGGCGCAGTTCAATTGTGCTTTTAAAATTCTTGAAGCCAGCATCGTGGCTGCTGACGGAGAGAGAAGGCGTACCGAAAGTGTCCAACATCGCCATAGTTTGCTGATAGTTGTGCTGCTGGCCTGGGGGCTTCTGCCTAAAGCCTTGAGAATATCAGGGGGGGGGGGGGGGGGAGGGTAGCCAGGAAGTGGGTTGTGGGGTGGGGGAGGGTGGGCACAGAACACCATTGCCACAGTCGGAAAGGCAGCCATGCAGTTGCACACACCGCTGACAGCCCACTGTGAACTTCGGGCCACGGGTCATCCAGGTTCCCCCCCCCCCCCCCCCCCCCCCCCCAGGCCACCCCCAAGGTGCCTGCTGGCCTCAACCTATCCATCAGCTGTATGGGCGTGCTCTAGCATAACCAGTGCCAGCTGATGTGTTATGTACTCTGGGATAACACGGGCTGCAACTGGATGCAGCTTTGACCAAAAAGATACTCCAGACCTTGAAGTTAGTTCAATCTGATTTATTGAACCAGTAGCACAGTTAGCACAGTTCGGTATGTGTTTGACTCTCTGCTAACCTAAGTGTGGTTATTCTGTGTGACTGAACCAGACTAGCTCTTAGCCACGTGCTGGAGGTGTGATACTGTACATACACCCTGACTCACTCTGTAGATGTTCATCAGTGGAAAGAGGCGGAGTGTGAGTGCCTCATGCCATTTATAGTGAGATACCACCTCTGAGTGTCCTGCCTGCTCATTGGTCATGTCCTGTTCTCTGTGTCCATTAGCTGCCTGTCTGTGCCTGTCTTTATATCATTATCTGCATGTTTGCATATCATGACATCAGCCAGTAACCCTTGTGGAACCCTTGTACAAGGTGCCGGGAACCGAGGGGTTCACCAAGAAGTATACATCGTGCACGCTGCGTGGGTATCAGGTGCAGACACGTATAATTGTGCAGCTGGTGGTCACACACCAACTGCACATTCGGTGAATGGAAGCCATTTCGACTAATGAAGGGCCCCCTGGATGAGTCCCTGTCCGGAGTGGGGAAATGTGTCCCATCTACCTGGACCTGGGGCATGCTAACGATGGTACTAGATTCTGCTGCCCGGGCAACCTGGTGTGCCTGGTCCAGACTGAAGTTTAGTCTGTTGCCTGGCTGCATAGAGGATCCAGCACAACACGAATGCACCTGTGCACAGATATCGGAGAGATCTCAGATAGGTTCCCACTTGACCCTTGGAAAGATCCTGAGGCA
This sequence comes from Scyliorhinus canicula, assembly GCF_902713615.1. Classification (NCBI taxonomy): domain Eukaryota; kingdom Metazoa; phylum Chordata; class Chondrichthyes; order Carcharhiniformes; family Scyliorhinidae; genus Scyliorhinus; species Scyliorhinus canicula. The sequence goes on along the minus strand of NC_052153.1, from coordinate 112,102,352 downwards.
TAAAAATTCAGGAAAACCGAAACCTTGATGGCTGCCAGGAATGGGTATCCTCCTCCAAACCCCCATGGTGCAAGGTGCACCAACATCTGGCACAGGTGGTGCACCGTCTCCCTGGTTACCTGAAGTCTCAGGCAGTGCAGTTGGTCCTCGAAGGACTGGTGCTGATCGTAGAATTTTTATCATAGAATTTACAGTGCAGAAGGAGGCCATTCGGCCCATCAAGTCTGCACCGGCTCCTGGAAAGAGCACCCTACCCAAGGTCAACACCTCCACCATATCCCCAAAACCCAGTAACCCCACCCAACACTAAGGGCAATTTTGGACACTAAGGGCAATTTATCATGGCCAATCCACCTAACCTGCACATCTTTGGACTGTGGGAGGAAACCAGAGCACCCGGAGTAAACCCACGCACACACGGGGAGGATGTGCAGACTCTGCACAGTGACCCAAGCCAGAATCGAACCTGGGACCCTGGAACTGTGAAGCAATTATGCTATCCATAATGCTACCGTGCGCTGATGCGGCGCCTCCTTCGCACGTCCTTCTCGGTCTGTTGGACGGCCGGCACTGGAACCTCACTGGCTGGTCCCTGCTCCTCTGGGACAAGCTCCTCTTCTGCAGGGTTCTTCCTGAGCAGGCCCTGTGCATCCAGCCTCTGTACTTCTGCAACAGCAGCTGTGTCCAGGTAGCTGGCAAGCATTCCTAGCTGTACTCTGAAATTCATTCTCTGCAGGGGGTAAAGAGAAGACATGTTAGCAAGACGTGTATTCCTTTGACCATCCAAATCCAACGGGCCACATGGTGAGCCTGCGTTGCACTTCAGCTCCACCCTCCACATGTCCCCCGCAAACCCACCCCTGCCCATCAGCGGTTCCCTCCGATATGTTGCCTTCCACACTGCACCCCTGTCCCCATCATTGAGTGGCACCAGGGAACATCTATCCTTATCCCCAACCCTGTCCACAACAGGGATATCGATGGCTGCCGTAACCCGCGTCAGTGATGGGCTCTGTGACATCTGTCCTCTTTCCCCAGTGAGGTTTACTGTGGGTGTCCTCATTGGGTGAGCCATGTGTTATCCCATCAGCAGAGTGGCACCTGGTTGTGCGGTGGAGAAGGTCACTGTATGCCACCAATTTCCTCCATGCTTTGCGGCTTGTGTGTGGGCATGTCTTACAGAGGGGGGTGAGGCAGGGACATGTGCATCTGCTGAGAGCTTATCTGCCATGTGATGTGGGTCCTGGGTGTGACACACAGGTTGTGGCAACCTGGCTGGGGGCAGGATGGATGGGAGCAGGAGTACAGTGGGCAAGCAGGGTTTGGAGAGAGCTGGTGGTCCTGGGTTAGCTGATAGTGCCATTTGTAAGGCCTCAGCGCTGAGGGGGGCAGTGTTCCAGGGAGGGTGCCAAAGGCCACGGTGCATGTGGCAGCACCTGGTGTGCCACTGATTGAGCTTGGCCACACCCATCCCATTGATGGGGCAGCTGGGATCTGAGTGTTTCCAGAGAGGTAACCTGGGTGAACTCCCAAATGACCAAGGGCTCTTGAGCATTTATAGGACACAGTGAGCAGTCAGCAGAGTGAGCAGCCAGGGGCCTGTAACCTGTACCAAGTGGGTGCATTTAAAACAAATACTGCAGCAATGGCAGCCTGAGCCAGGCCACTCTGATCCCGAGGGGGACACCCCTGAATCTACAGAGGTGTCAGCAAATTGCTCCCCGCTACTCCCTCCAGCCCTGGCAGTCACCCCCAGCAAGTGGTACAATTTTAAACATATTTTCAAACTTTGCTTACCTTCTATCTCCCTCTCAGCAGCCCTGGTGCCCAGTCCGTGTTTGTAAATATCTGTAATAAATCCTGCCCTTGTGACTTCCGCCTGAGAGGGATGGAGCATCGCAGAGACCTGGAACATGGTGGGCTGATCGCCCTAATCACATTAAATCGACGCCGGGCGCAGACCTTGATTTTGACTGGACTTCAGACTCTCTGCCCAATCGCGGTTTGTGGCATCATGAGGCAGAGAATTTCGCCCATCATTAATCCTAATTTGCATTAATTTCAATCTCAATAATGAGATTGAAGACAAATGCAGGAGCCTCCCGGGAGATACCACACTCCCCAGCAGGAAGTCATGTGTACGTTGTTTAGTACTCCTTTACAAAAACATGAAGCTGACACAATGACTACAAAGGGGAAGTGAGGAGGTGAGTAGCCTTCAGCATTTACCAGCCTGCAGCTCAAGGGCACTGGAACTGCTGCCTCAATGCTTGGAGGGGGTGGGGGCCCTTCAGCGGGGTTGGGCTTGGATGGCTGCTGGAGCATTGCAGGTCGGATGTCGTCTCTGGGCTGAGGGTCGGGTGGGGTGCTTTGTGCTTGTGAGGTCTTCAAGCAATCTTTAAATCTTGTTGGGACCCATGCCGGGGCAACCAAAACTGCAGCCTTTCTGTCCAGGACACTTCCAGGACACAGCCCTGCTGCAACTTCTCTCCTGAAAGTCAATTCTTAATATTATAGAATTTACAGTGTAGAAGGAGGCCATTCGGCCCATCGAGTCGGCACCGGCTCTTGGAAAGAGCATCCTACCCAAGGCCAACACCTCCACCCTAGCCCCATAACCCAGTAACCCCACCCAACACTAAGGGCAATTTTGGACACTAAGGGCAATTTATCATGGCCAATCCACCTAACCCGCACATCTTTGGACTGTGGCAGGAAACCGGAGCACCCGGAGGAAACACATGCACACACGGGGAGGATGTGCAGACTCCGCACAGACAGTGACCCAAGCCGGAATCGAACCTGGGATCCTGGAGCTGTGAAGCAATTGTGCTATCCACAATGCTACCGTGCTGCCCTATTAATAATAATAATAATAATAATAATCCCTTTTGTCACAAGTATGCTTACATTAACATTGCAGTGAAGTTACTGTGAAAAGCCTCTAGTCGCTACATTCCGGTGCCTGTTCGGATATACATGGAACATAGAACAGTACAGCACAGAATAGGCCCTTCAGCCCTCAATGTTGTGCCGAGCCATGATCACCCTACTCAAACCCACGTATCCACCCTATACCCATAACCCAACAACCCCCCCCTTAACCTTACTTTTATTAGGACACTACGGGTAATTTAGCATGGCCAATCCACCTAACCCGCACATCTTTGGACTGTGAGAGGAAACCGGAGCACCCGGAGGAAACCCACGCACACAGGGGGAGGACGTGCAGACTCCACACAGACAGTGACCCAGCCGGGAATCGAACCTGGGGCCCTGGAGCTGTGAAGCATTTATGCTAACCACCATGCTACCGTGCTGCCCCAAGAGGGAGAATTCAGAATGTCCAGTTCACCTAATAACGCATCTTTCAGGACTTGTGGGAGGAAACCAGAGCACCCGGGGAGAACGTGCAGATTCTGCACAGACAGTGACCCAAGCCCTTTGACTGTGAGCAGCCTCTAGCTTCACAGCTGAAAGCTATTTCAAATAGGAATGTATTAGTTGTGAGAGCACTTCTCCTGAACTCTCAAGTGCCTCCTCAAAGGCACAGGTGCCATGTCTGAGAGGATGATTAGAGGACTGGATGTCCTGCAATTGTTGATGTCTGAACAGCTTGCCAGAAGTCCAGGAGCATCGGTAACATAGTGATCTCTCCCAAATAGAGGCAGCTGCCAACAACCAAACACTAAAGAGCTGGGCTTTAGCATTGAGGATGCTCTTGCGACTAAGGGGCAAGTGTTTGGATGAGCAGAGGGCAGCCCACCATGGCTTCCCTAATTTTGCCAGCAGAGTTCTGTGGTCCAGGCATTGCTCATCTGGCCAGGGGTGACATTTTGGCAGCAGTTGGTTTTGATCCCTTACCACCATAAAAACAGCAGCAGTATTTAGTGCCTTGAACTGCTCATTAGAAGGTCTGGTCAGGGATGCGTCTGCAGAGCGAGGTTTTCCAGCACAACTGGTTCTTTGATAGCACTCTGAGAGAAGATTGGACAGTCATGGCAAGGGTGGGAGATCCCTGGGGATTTGAGGGTCCTGGGATGGAAATCCGAACTGATTCTCAGTCTCTCTCCTTCTCCAATTCTTTCCAGGAACAAATACTGGTGTTAATCCTGCAGAGGCTGCCCATGCTGTGCTTGTGGGAGCCGAGGAAGACAGACACCATAGAGGGCAACAATGGCAACACAGGCTGGAGGCAGCACCACTTGTACTTGAGGCTGCCGCACACCCTGAAGACAGGCTGAGGAGGGAGCCAGAAGGGGAGGCCAGTGATGGCCCAAGATGTACAGGTGTCTTTGGTCCTTCCATGAGCTGGCGGGCAGCATATGCCACAGAAGACTGCATATCTACCCAGAGACAGTGTGGCACCTATGCCACACCTTTGTGGACATGGCACTCTGTGGAGGAGGAGGATACCTGCTCCCGGTGGCCATGAGGGTCACTGCAGCACTAACTTCTACGCCATTCCATGGCTTGAGCAGGGACCTATGTGGCATTTCCCAAACATCAGCCCACAGGTGCTTCCAGGAGGTGACATGCTCTGCATGATTGGCACCAAAACATATCACCTTCCACCTGCACCAGGCCCACCAAGATGCTTGTTCTGCAGGAATTACTGCCATTGCCGGGGTGCCCCAGGTCCAGGGACTATCAATGGTACGCATGTCGCCCCGAGAACACCAGGTCAACAGTGAGTGCCCTATGTCAACAGGAACAGTTGCCATGACAGTCCAGCCTTCTCTCAGAGTGCTATCAATGAACCAGATCCTCTCCCTGAATATCCAGATTATATGCAACATCCGCCTCCGAATCATGCACGTATATGCCCATTACCTTGATGGCCTGCATGATAGCTACAGCCTGGGGCACCTGAAGATCGCTGGTGATTTTGAAGGCCACTCCAGGATGACGGGTTGGCTCATGGGGGTCAAGGGACACCCACTGAGGACATGGCTGATGACGTCTGTGCGGAGGCCTGAGACTCAGGTGGAGAATCGTTATAATGAGCACCTCGTTGCCATCCATGTTGTCACTGAGCGGTGCATCGAGTTCTGAAAATACACTTCCAATGCCATTAGGCTCATTAAATTATGCGTGGGTGGTTTGCTGCGACATTCTCACAGCTGTCGGGATTCACCAGCCGCACTAACACGACCTCATCCAGTCACCGATTAGTACTGGTGTCCACAAGCAGAGACCAGGCATGATGGCCATTTTGGGGGTCTTGAAGGCCATTGAAGCCTCCCGGCCATTGGAGACAAGGCAGTTCCCTGACACTTCCCTTGGCAACGTGGGCAGTGCCAACTGGGTGCCCTGGCAGTGTCAGGATACTGCCAGGGTGCCAGGTTGGCACTTCCAGGGTGTCAGGGGCCTTGCCAGGGTATCACAGTGGCAGTACAAAGGAGTGGGGCCTAAGGGGGGGACATGCCCATGAAAGCGGGGGTGAAGGGTGGTTATGAAAGGTGGAGGTGAAGGGGGGTATGAGTGGCATCATGAAGGTTGGGGTGTAAAGGAGTTGGAGCCTCATCAGTAAGGATTAGTCATTTCTGAAAACCATTATCAATGCCTTTATTTTTCACCTAGCAGTTGGAGGAGAATGTAGAGGTCAAATTTCTTGCAGACTCATAAAAAGAAAGTGTTTGATCCCTTGTGTCTATGAGTAGAGTATATTTCTATTTCTCAAGTGTTCTTGTAGGACAGATGCATCCATTTTCCTTGGCAGATTGATTGGCCTGGGGGAAGGTTGAGCCTTCACATTATTTATACCCAGTCAATGTTAGTGTCCGTATGATTATAGCTTGTGCCCCTGATCCCTGTTGATTCCTAATCTCCTGCGCCAGCATTTTAGATTACTTTTGATTTGAGCTTCAAAGATATCTGAAACACATTAGCTGTAAAGGCAAAATTGAAACCGGACACTTCATCCTTTCCCTGTAGCATGATGGATAATTCACAGTTCTTCTCAGGAAAATGTAAATGCAACTGTTAACTTTTGTGATACTGGCACAACAGTTTAACGACATTTCAAATTGCTCATGAAATAATGCATAATTAGGAAGCGGCCCTTTAGATCTGAAGGATGAATGTAACCCTCAAATTCAATTTCTAGCAATTGCTTCTGTTAGGCACTGACAAGACGCCTAAAAAGCACTTAAGTACCTTTGGAAAAGCTAGGCAGGCTGGCTCCGGCGATATGAACATAGAATCATAGAGTCATAGATCTTTCTAGCATGGAAACAGGCCCATCGGCCCAACTGGTCCATGCTGGGCAATTGTGAAGCACTGGTGTTATCGGTTGCTATGAGAGTAGCCATTGCCTCCGCTGGCCTATCCCTGGGCCATGGCGATCTCATCAAGGTGGATCTACCTGCATGAAATGTGCTGGATGCTGTCAGGATTTGCATAGTTGTCTCCCCATGTGGGATTGGGTCTTCCTGAATGTGCAGACTGCCCATGAAATGACCACCTGGGGACAGCTGAGCTGCCAAAGTTCCCACCGCTGATAATATGCCTTGGAGTTGGGAAGATTTCAAGCTGCCCTCATGATGCATTCCCTCACCACATTGCCAGCTATCTCACTTCCCAGTCCCTTGCCAATGTGCTGGCAAAATACCCTGAAATTCCCAACTGATTCCAGAAAACTTTCAGTGTTCATTTTTCTCAACTTTGTCCTGAGATCAGATGGAATCTAAAATGAGAAATAGAAGAAAGAGCCCGGTTAGACTAGGCCTCTTCCTCTTAGTATTGTTCTGTGATTCCTGGGTTCTTCTTCAAGGATAGAACCATGCCTACTATGTCCACCCCCATTATAATCATTTAAATGAGGTGGGGAGGTGTTTGGGTGCATTCCTGGGCACCTCACCTCACTTGCTTGTGGCTTGGATGGCCACACAGTGCACGCAGCACAGTACACTGCACCTTCCATGTGGAGAGAAAATTAAAAATAAGTAGATTTTCAATTCCTGTGCAACTTTTGATAAGTTAATTTATTTACTGCCACTTCTATGATCCAGTTGTACCAGTTTACAAAGTCTTGCACTCAGCAAATGTAATTCTACATTAATCCAGCAAGACAAGTATGGACGTTAACTGCCAATTGTTTTATGCTGTGCCTTGGAGATACACAGAGATACCACACCACTTTCTATATCTAAATCGGAGTCTTATTTCCAATGCTTTATATGCTGGTACGGGAATTGAACCCGCGCTGCTGGTCTTGTTCTGCATCACAAACCCAGTAACTGGCCTGAGACCCAGAAGATATGACAGTTTCGCCTACTGAACTAAATCAGACCCTCTGATCTGCTCTTTTAAACCAATAAAATAAATAAACTAAATAACTAATTGACATGGCTTATAGGGACACTGTAACAAAAAAAAGTTGAAAGAAAACTTAGGAAATGAATTAACGATGTTGCTTCTGGAACTGATGATATACTCCATCCCCTGCAGCATTCACTGGTCCCTGAAGGCCACTAGCATGCCGGCAGACACTGTGTGCTTTTTCTCTCGGAACATCCAGGCAGGAATGTAGCCGCGGAATCGGAGCAGTTGACTCTCTTTATCTGTGCACTCAGTCCTGAATCACACAATGCCAATCACCAGTGTATCTTTTTAATAACATAATCAAGCAACCATTAATATCTTGTGCTTCCAGCTGCTTCTCTCAGTTTGTTTCACTCTGTAATCACCCCTAGGCTGGACTAAGAGCACACAGTGAAGAGTTAACAGACACACACAAACAATTGAATACACTGGGCAGAATTTTGTGCTGGCGACAGGGATCTCAGCCAGCGGCTGGAGTGCCAGCAAGACCTCTGCGTTGCTGCTTTTTGAGAAGGTTTGACATATCTTCTGCAACTCAGGCCAGTTACAGGCCAGCAGTGAGCTTTCCCCAGAATCCAGTAGGTGCCACTCACCAAGAGCTGCCAGCCAATTAGAGGCTAACAGTTCTTCGATACTCAGTAGCCCCACTGGGGTGATGGTGCCTTTTGTAATATTCTTTCACAGGATGTGGGTGTGCTGGCTAAGCCAATATTTTAATTGTCCATCCCTTATTTCCCTTAAGAAGGTGGTGGTGAGCTGCCTTCTTGAACCGTTGCAGTCCATGTGGTGTAGGTACACCCACAATGCTGTTAGGGAGTGAGGTCCAGGATTTTGACCCAGGCACAGTGAAGGAATGAAGATATATTTCCAAGTCAGGTTAGTGACTGGCTTGGAGGGGAATTTGCAGGTGGTGATGTTCCCATGTAGAGGTGGTAGAGATTGTTGATTTGGAGGGGCCTTAGTGAGTTTGTGCATGGTATCTTGCTGATGGTATGAAGCATTGCCACGATCCGTCAATGGTTCAGGGAATGGATGTTGAAGGTGGTAGGTGTGATGAAAATTAAGCAAACTGCTTTGTCTTGGATGGTGTCCAGCGTCTTGAGTGTTGTTAGAGCTGCACTTTCCTGCCTTTTCCCCGTGACCCTGAACATAGCTTCTAGTCAAATAATTAACTGATTCCCTCTTGAATACCTTCATTGAACTGGCCTCCATCAAATTTCCAGGCTGTGCATTCCAGACGTGAATCACTCATTGTGTGAAAACATTTTATCTCACATCACATTTGCTTCTTTTGCAAATTACTTTAACTCTGTGCTCCCTTGTTTTGATCCTTTTACAAGTAGAAACAGTTTCTCCCTATCTACTCTGTCCAGTCACTTTACGATTTTGAACATCTCCATCAAATCAGTTCTTAACCTTCTTCGCTCCAAGGAGACCAGTTCCAATCTCTCCCGTGTATCCTCATAACTGAGATTTCTCATCCCTGGAGCCATTTTTGTAAACATCTTCTGCACTCTCTCCAATTCTTTCACATCCTTCCTATAGTGGGACACCTAGAATGGTGAGCAATATGCCAGCTATATAGCTTTATTAACTGCTTTCTCCACTTGTCCTGCCACTTTCAATTATGTTCAGAGAGGGCTATGGCATGAAGAATAAATAGGCCAACAGAGGCATGCAGATGCCTTCAATTCATGGTGGTTGCCGTATTGTGCCCAAAGATATTGTTCAGAAGAATTCAAGAATTCAAGAAAGAATAAACAAAGATTTCTGAGTTAAAGAGACAATTGCAGTAATGAGATAGAATGTGAATAGTAATAGAATGTGATTCTCCGGACATACTTCTGAGTGTTGTAGGGAGCGGGAATTGCCGCGAGCTTCCTGGCGCTCAGCCCAGTGAGGCCGGCAATGCTATTCAAAGTCAATCGGTCCACTTAACAAAGCCTCACGAGCTTCTTGCCACAAATGAAGGCTCACCAGCTGATTCGCCGGATCAGCACTCGCTAGAACCGCCCCCCCCCCCCCCTCCAATAACAAGGTCGAGCAGCACTTGCTCAGCCAACCCCAGCCAAGTCGCAACAATGGCGCCGAGGAGACCAGTCCCAAGATTTGGAGACCTGGGGAGGCTGCTATACGCTGTGGAGGCCAGGAGGCATGTCCTGTTCCCCTAAGGGTCCAGGAGGGTCAGCTATAGGGCAGCCAGTGTTGCCTGGGATGAGGTGGCAGCGGCAGTGAGCTCGGGGAGTGTGACCAGGAGGACTGGCCTCCAGTGCACGAAGAAGGTTAATGACCTACTCCAGGCAGCACGAGTGAGTAGTCACCAACGCCCACCACCCCCCCAAGACCTCTTCCCCTCCCCCTCCACAGGGGCATTTAGCCCCTCACCCTTCAACCCCACCCCCCAACCCCTCCTTCAACCCCCCCCCCCCACACTGTAAACCACACATGTAGCTAATGATGCCCCCTTAGTGTCTCCTTCGGAAAAGATCTCTCCACCGGGAGATGGCCCAGACTGTCGATGGTGTGCCAGGCATCAGGATCCCCACTACCTTCGAGGAGTAGGGCTTGGAGGAGACTGGGGTGGCTGAGGACAGAGCGGTCACCAACGTGGAGGCTGGCGGAAGCCGCAGAAGTGAGGAACCACCATGCCACACCTAGAGGACCTGTCAAACATGAGTTGTTTTGCCTTTCTGACTGGCCCATCCCTCCCACTGACCAAAATAAAACCAAATTACTGTGGATGCTGGAATCTGAAACCAAAGAGAAAATGCTGGAAAATCTCAGCAGGTCTGGCAGCATCTGTAGGGAGAGAAAAGAGCTAACATTTTGAGTCCAGGTGACCCTCAAAAGGTCATCTGGACTCGAAACGTTAGCTCTTTTCTCTCCCTCCCACTGACCACATCGCCATTCTCTCACAGGTCCTCCAGCCGACGGTGCCAGCCTATCCTGGGCGACGCCATCCCCTGCATCCCAGGAGACCACCTTGGGATGCTCCAAGGATGCCACCGTAATAGTCGCGTCACAGCTGTCATCCCCACCCTCCATCAGCGCAGATACACGGTGGGAAATGTTAGTGGTCAGGCTTCTGAGGTACAATCTGGTGAGCACCACACAGCTGCTTATGTACAACTGGTGGAGGCAGGAACCCCCAGGGAGACAGCAGTTGGAGGGCTGCTGGATTCCAGGACCCAGCTGGGTCTCAGCCTGATGATGAGCCGGTGGAAGAGGTCACCTTGGAGCTGATGGCGATGATGGGGTGCGACCAACACATGCCAGCAGATCCATAGTTGCTTGGAGGAATCCCAGAGGCTACGGTGCAGGAGAAGGCACCAGCAACGTGTGGCACTGAGGCCAAAATTGCTCGGCTGGGGACTGCAGTGGAGAGCCTGGTGCACGGCTTTTGCACCATTAGCGAAGGTGTCCAAGACTTTGCGCAGTCGGTGACAACCATGGCTGAGGGTCGCGACAGAAAATCTGTCTCGCTGGGGGATGTGACCCAGTACTAGGCGGCTGACCTTGATGAGGTTCTGAGGGGTATGTCCTGCCCTCAGATGGGAGTGGCCAAGGCACTGCGGAAGTTGTCCCAGTTGCAGGTGGGCATTGCTGATGTGCTGCAGAGCATGTCCCAGTCACTAAGGAGCATTAGTGAGGGTATTAACATGATTATACAGACCATGGGGAATCACCAGGGTTGGCACAGCCAGATGATGCAGGGACAGCCAGGGCTCAAATCAGCTGCTCCTCCATCCCAAGGTGCACCCCAAGGTCCTATGGGCATCAAGCAGGAGGAGGGGGGGCTGAGTGCCAATGCAGACCTGTCCCATGGAGTAGCGATGATGGCCACCAGCTCCCCCAAGCTCCACTTCTCTGATGAGGCAGCCTCTCACAGCCAGCACCTGGGGCAGGGCAACATGGCTGTGCATGTGCTGCCGACAAGTGAGCTGGGGCCCTCCAGCCTCAGAGCCCCCAGAGGACGCCCGCCAGGGGCATCGAAGGCCACGGGACGTTATAAGCAGCTGGCTGTCTCCACCTCTGATGTGCATCTTGGGGACACACCTAGACGTAGCGGTAGATCTAGGAGGCAAAGCACATCAAGGATCACTGAGGGCACCAGGGGCGTTGGGTGGGGGGGGGGGGGGGGGGGCGGTGTGGTAGGGGGTGATGGGGCTGGGGGTTGGGGTGAGGGAGGGGTCAGCACCATCGGGAGGGTGGGGAATTGTTAAACACAATAACAACTTTTTTTCACAACCAGTATGACGCCTCTGTCACTTTCTCCTGCAATGTGGGCTGAGCCCAGAGCCCTTAGCCCATTTCGCCGGACATCTTCCCCTTCCTGTGGCACTCACCCACCCTCCGGCCATGGACATGCCCTGGAACTAGTGTCCCATCCCCTGGGTGTTCGGATGTTAGCTGCTGCATGTGTGGTGTTGCCTCTCGCAGTGTTCAGGCACAGGGCCCATGCATCAAGGTGCGATTGGGATGCTAGGCAATGACTCCCACATTCTACATGGCCCGCCCACTCATGGGGATCCACTTGGGTTGTGTGAAGTGCTCACTTAACCACGCTTACAAATTCCCTATGCACGATAGCCTCCAGCCGCACAGCCACAGGCTTTGGCAATTGGTGGGATTATGGGTGATCAGTGGGGCAGACAGGCAGGGGCAAGGGTGAATGGGTACACATGATCCATGGGTTGGCATGGTGGTGCTGTGAGCAGTTTCCCCCCGGTTACCCCCCCAAGAACCCTCACAACCCTCCCATGGCGGCCCACCGCTATGGAGGGTCCTTCACCACCGCTGAGGGTACTCCACCCCAGCCGAGCACTGTGATGTCAAGCCCAGCACCCCCAAGCTCTTTGCCTAACACCAAAGATGGCAAGGTGGCTGCTCACCTCCTCGGCTTCCCACAGCAGTCCTTTTGCCCGGTTTACGTTTTTCAAAAGGAGTACTAATCGGCGCCAGCGTGACCACTTGCTGGGGAGGCCAATGAATCATGGGTATGTTGGTAATGGAGTGGCTCTAGTTTTTTTTAAATAAATTTAGAGTACCCAATTATTTTTTCCAATTAAGGAGCAATTTAGCATGGCCAATCCACCTAACCTGCACATCTTTGGGTTGTGGTTCGAAACCCACGCAGACACGGGGAGAATGTGCAAACGCCACACAGACAGTGACCCAGGGCCGGGATTCGAACCCGGGTCCTCAGCGCCGTAGGCAGCAATGCTAACCACTGTGCCACCGTGCTGCCCGAGTGGATCTTGTTAAGTGATGTGGCTTAAGTGGAATGTGGCTTAAGTGGTGATAATTGGTTTCTCGCCACTCCACGGCAAGATCCTGATTTTGCCTACGGGAGCGCCCATAGTTTTCAAGGTATGATACTGTGTATAAGAAAATATCAGAATGATGACTAACGAACCTTGATTGTGCTCACTACATTAATTGGAACAAGCCCCAAGGTGTTAGCAAGAAGGACTTTGCAGGGTCGACAGGGCAGTGTTTGCCATTGTCGTTTCCAGTGCCTAAATCAATGCCAGCTTTCATTATTTTTGCTGGCTTTGTTGCAGTTTGATACATTGTGAGTCTTGCATTCAGGAATTAACCGCATTACTGTGGGTCTGGAGTCACATGTAGACTATACTAAGATGGTAAATTTGCTTCCTTAAAAGAACATAAGTGAACCTGATAGGTCGTTTTCACAATGATTTCATAATCACCTTTCCTGAAAAATAGTTTTTAATTCGAGATTCATTCATTGAATTTAAGTTCCGTCAGCTGCTGTGGTGGGATTCAAACCAGTGTCCCCACAGCAATAGGCTGGTGACATAAGCACAATGCTGCCACCACTTTCCCTGGCTGCTACTGGTACTACACCCACCCAAAGACTTGAATGGAGGAGGAACTAACACACAGGTGAATGATGGCAGGAGGGACGCACAGACTGGAGGTTGCAGAGGAGCAGAGGAGGGGTATCAGCAACAAGGTCAGGGGTTGGTTCTCAAAGCCCTCCCTCCTCCCTTCATGATGCCGAGTCCCTTGATCAGATACTGAGTGCCTTTGAATGAGGAATCCCCCCAAGGAGGCCACACCAAATATGTGAGGCTTTTCTTGTGCTCTCCACATTAATTGCCCACGAGAAGGCAGTCCATGGGCCTTCAAGACACAGACTTAATTGGGAGTATAAATAGGAAGAAAACAGGATCCCTGCATTGAGTCATCCCTTAGAAATCAGAATGTCTGTTTTCTCAAAGTACAGAAATAGTCTTTGAGATATGAAGGTTGTTGATGACGAGACTGAGATCTACAAATTTGAGGTTGTGGTTCTGCGTGATCAACTCGATGGTGGCCAGGGGGTGGCCAGGGAGTGGGCTATGGGGTCGCAGTCTGTGGGTTAGGCTCCGTGCACGAGCGGTGCCATGTTGTATGGTGTGAACGGTGCAGGTCGTCAGTCATTCGCATGCGCAGTCTGGGACCCGGTTATTTTCCAGCCGTTCTCGACGCGATCACAGGCAATTCATGCGGCGCTGGTGCTAGCTCCTCACCGGTACCAGAATCGGTGAGGGGTTCACGCCGATTATTTGGGCGTGAACCTCCCACGGATTCTCCGTTCGAGCCGGCACTGACCTGGTCTTGTAGCCACTGTATTTTAATGGATAGTCCAGTTTAGTTCACGTCCTGATAGAGATGATGCAAGTTTGTGGTTGCAATTTGGCTATTTGATGTGAATCCAACTTCAAATTGTACTTTCCTTTCATATATTCGCTTAATGAAGTGCACCTTTGCTTTACCTTGTTACTTTGAGATTTCTTGTGCTTTCATCCTGACATTCTCATTGGATGGTGGTGATGGCTGAAGAATGGTCAGAAAGTTACAAACAATTATAAGCTCAGATGGTGTCTTTGTGGTCAGAGAGTGTGGGCAGGATCAATGTGTGCAAAGTAGGATATGAATGAATTGTTTAAGCATTTTGTACTCTCAAATCTATACGCCAAAAAATCTCTACTTGGAGTTGTTGCCATGGTTTTGTTGGCCATGGGTCAATTTGTAGATGTGCAGGACAGAGTTTGATAGATCTCTCACTGAGTGTTCATGCTATGCTGTTTCTAATGAACACTTCTATGCAGCAATCTATTTCTGGCCACCAGACTGCAACTGGGATTGTTGTTTCGTCTTAGCAATACTCAATGTCCTTCATGGACAAGATGCAATGCAGTGTATTAAATACTGTAATGCTTTCCGGATAACCACTCATGGCCTCCGCCATGGCGGAAGCGGAAGAGAACCCCGCATCGCGCATGCGCCGACCGGAGAAAGCTTTTCGGCCAGCCCCCACCGGGGGCGCCGGTTTTTTGCGCCAGTCTTCTGGTGGCAACCGCTCCGGAGCGGGGCTGACCCCTATAAAGGTGGAGACCCCTGAGTGGTTGGCGCCACTCCCCTACTCCGGGACCCTCCGTCATGCCGGGTAGGGGAGAATACCGCCCCAGATGTGTGTCTTTGCATAATAGCTTTCGAAGAGGCTCTGCAATCTCTGCATATTTAGAAATGTATTTGTGTTAAATGTCGGTAGTGCTGGGGAATTATGTCAGCTCTTTCATATTCAATGGGGTTAGAAGCGCATGAATAGTTTAGAAGTTGTTGTGCATCGGAGTTAGTCCAGCTGCTGTCAGTCAGCACCCTAGAAAGCCAATTTTGGATGCCGTGAATGTGCATTTGTCCTTGTTGACCATCAAACTGTGTTGTTCCAGTCATATGAGTACTTTTTATAATTGTTTTAGGGTGTTAGAAAATGTTCAGTAGGTCTTAATTAAGTCCTCGCAGTCTTAAGCTGATTAACTGTGTGTATTTATTAATTGCAAGAAATATGTACATATAGACAGTAAAGGGTTCAAGCCTGGAGCTTTCTCTATGCTTGCTTGTACACACAACTCTTTCCAACAGTAAACTGATCCCCAGGTGTAGGCCATGTGTTCTCTTACTGTGGTGACTGTGTCACTGTGTGGGCATAAATGTACTCCGGTCCCATATTAACTCGATATATGCTTGACCCTCATATAATACTTCCACCAAGTCTTTATCCAATGTATTTCAAGTTATTCTAGTATCTCCTATCATTTGGACTACCCCATCTCCACACCCACCTTCAAGTCTCCAGTGCTCTGGAGGCCTTACAAACCCTTCCCTATCTAATTGGCACTACAGTCGGTGGAAAGGTAGGTTCTGTTGTTGCAAGGAAACATGATTTGAAGCTCCTTCTAGGATCTGGGTATTTTTTCAACCACTTTTTTTCTATTCTTTGTTTTTGAATCACTCTTTAGTTGTACTGATAAGTAGTTGTTGTTTTACCCCATTTCTTCTGGGGTGGATGAATGCTGTGCTCATCTCCACAATGTTTTTCCTCTTTGCTTGTCATGTAGCTCTTCACGACAAATATGGAAGTTCACATTTCAACAATAGAAACTTCATTCCCCTTGTTTCACAATTTTAGCCGTTTGTTTGATTACTTTCTTCGTGTCCAGTTTTTTTGGAGGCTTAGAAATCTTTTTATTCAGCTGAGCAACAATTCTGGGAAGTTGAACTGTGTTTGTTTCAGAGTTATCTGAGGAAATATTATATACGTTTAATGGGCGATTCTCCGTTCAGCACCGCCAGAATCATGAAACGCAACTGGGCGGAAAATCGCCCGTGAGCCAAAATTCGAGACCTGCGGTTTGGTGCCTCGACAGTGATGTGAATGTGTTCTGCACCGTACACTGGTGTGGGCATACAAACCATACAGTAAAGGCCATTGGTCTATCATTAACGGATCCGATCCGACATTCTCCCGGCCTCTCACGATGCTCTGCCTCTGAAAAGGCAGAAGTACAGGCGACAAGGTTTATTTGTGGCATTTAAAATCGGGAAACAGGTGCCATGGCTACTGAAGGAGAGAGATGAGGTAAGACATGTTCCCAAAGGCACAGAGGAATAGGGGCCAGCTGGTGAGGATGGAGGGCTGGCTGCCAAAGGAGGCCAAGGAGGAGCTGGGATGGAGGTGTCACATCAGGCCTCGTGTGTGCCAGCAGCGTTTGTCATTCGAGGACCTGCCGGACCGGGCATGTTGTTGAAGTCTCGGGCTGATCAGGGAGACCATCCGGCATATCTATCACATCATGCTGCACCTAGATCTGTGGGTGTATAGGGGAGGACACCCACACCCAGTGGCCTTCAAGTTGACAGTCACGGGCAGCACGGTGGTGCAGTGGTTTAGCCCTGCTGCCTCACGGTGCCGAGGTACCAAGTTCGATCCGGCACTGGGTCACTGTCCATGTGGAGTTTGTACATTCTCCCCGTGTTTGCATGGGTCTCGCCCATACAACCCAAAGATATGCAGGATAGGTGGATTGGCCATGCTAAATTGCCTCTTAGTTGGAAAAAATGAATTGGGTACTGTAAATTTATTTAAAAAAACAAGTTGACAGTCGCCCTGAACCTTTAGACTACAAGTCGTTCCAGGTGCCGAGTGGGGACCTGCCAGGATATTGCAGACCTCCTTGCACAGTGCATCCGTGCTGTAACGGAGCCTCTATATGCTCAGGCAGCACAATACATCAACCAGAGTATGGATCGAACAAAACTGTCCACCTCTGTTTTGTTATCCTCTTGACGTAGCATAAGCTGCTTCCTTGATGTGCACTCTGACACAGGAAGATTCAGACTTGGAGATAGCTTTAAACACAATTATTAAACTGTTAACAATTCTCCTACTTGGATTCGACTCTCCTGTTAATCCTGCTATAGCTACTCAGACTGACAAACCAGTCTGCTACAATCCACGTAGTGGGTGTGATGTGTTTCAAATCAACCCTGTGTACTCACTGAGAGTCTCCACTAGAAAGAGGAAGATCATGTGTGCTGTGTCCTTTTATATGGGTTGGTGCAATGCCCCCGTGTGGTAGTGTCACCTCTGTGTGTTTCCTGAATGCCCATTTTTCATGTCCTATCTTACTGACCTATTGGTTGAATGTCTGTGTGTCATGTCTCTGGTGCTCCCTCTAGTGTCTAGCTAGTCTACGTGTATTTACATTAACCCCTTGTGTATTTACAATGATGCATATCACCACAACCCCCCTTTTTTCATGTTACATATTTTCTGTACAGTGTGAAAGAAAATTGAATAAACTAGGTAGATAAGTGATGATATGTACAAATCATGCTGACAGTGATCATTAAACAATAAGTCCAAATCATATGCATCAGTCCAAAATTCATTAATTATTATGGTCGAATGTCTTTCTCGTTTGGTTGTTGAGGTGGTGATGTTGATGGTGGCATTGCTTTGTGAACACCATCAGTGACACTGTGCATAAGGAACCAAGAAGTGGTCAAATCACTTTGTTGTCTGATGCGGTGCTAACTGCTTGTTGCCGGGTTCTGCGGAGGTTACGTTCAGCTACTGGTTGAATTTCAGGCATTGTGCTGTCATTCCAGGTGAAAGAATCGGGTTTTACGGCTTTAAATTTTTTTTCCATGTTTTGGGACATTTCCCCTTTAAGTGGCCATGGTCCGGGGCCTCTGACGCCATGACGCGTGTGACGTAGGTCGTAGGAAGCGATTGGGCATGCGCAGATCACTGTTCCTTTACTTGGGGCCTTTTTCTCAACTGCGCATGTGCAGCACCTTTACCAAGATAGCTGCAATTCAAAACTGCAGATTTCTTCAATGGAAAGCCTACCTTCGCCTCGTGGTGAATTTTTTGCGCCTCTTTTACTGTTTTTTCTTGTATGTTCCTTGCAGAATTCTTGGAATTTGTCCAGGACTGCCTGGAAGTCGCTCTTGTTTTGCCCCTTTGAGTATTTGGGTCTAGAAGATTTCAGCTGCTCTTGGACCCGCGATGGTAAGTAGAAGCTTTATTTTTTCTGCAACCGCCACACCATCTAGGTCAGACGCTACCAGGTAGATCTCGAATTTCTGCCTGAACCAACGCCAGTTTTCACTGAGATTGCCTTGGTACCTGAGCTGCTGTGAAACCAGAATCCCGAACATCATCTTACCTGGTTGCTGTTGCTGGTTGTGACTGTTCACTGAGTTGTAACGATATGGATTTAACAGCCACTCCTGGATTCCATGTTTTGTTATGCTCTTGACGTCGCATAAGCTGCTTCCTTGATGTACACTCTGACAAAGAAAGGTTCGGACTTGGAGATAGCTTCAACACATTCATTAAACTGTTAACAATTCTCCTACTTGGATTCGACTCTCCTGTTAATCCTGCTATAGCTACTCAGACTGACGAACCAGTCTGCTACAATCCACGTGGTGGGTGTGATGTGTTTCAAACCAACCCTGTGTACTCACTGAGAGCCTCCACTGGAAAGAGGAAGATCATGTGTGCTGTGTCCTTTATATATGGGTTGGTGTAATGCCCCCTTGTGGTAGTGTCACCTCTATGTGTGTTGTGAATGCACTATCTTACTAACCTATTAGTTGAATGTCTGTGTGTCATGTCTCTGGTGCTCCCTCTAGTGTCTATCTAGTCTACGTGTATTAACTCCTTTTGTATTTACAGTGATGCATATCACCATAACCTCCATGGAGCCCCAATAGTTTTTCCCATTCTTTTGCAGCTCCCACAACTGCAACACCGCCACCAGATGGCCAAGACAATTCTGGTCAAATAGTGTGCACAGGGATATATATAAGTTAAGGGACTGGATAGTGTGCACAGGGATATATATAAGTTAAGGGACTGGATAGTGTGCACAGGGATATATATAGGTTAAGGGACTGGATAGTGTGCACAGGGATATATATAAGTTAAGGGACTGGATAGTGTGCACAGGGATATATATAAGTTAAGGGACTGGATAGTGTGCACAGGGATATATATAAGTAAGGGACTGGATAGTGTGCACAGGGATATATATAAGTAAAGGGACTGGATAGTGTGCACAGGGATATATGTAAGTTAAGGGACTGGATAGTGTGCACAGGGATATATATAAGTTAAGGGACTGGATAGTGTGCACAGGGATATATATAAGTTAAGGGACTGGATAGTGTGCACAGGGATATATATAAGTTAAGGGACTGGATAGTGTGCACAGGGATATATATAAGTTAAGGGACTGGATAGTGTGCACAGGGATATATATAAGTTAAGGGACTGGATAGTGTGCACAGGGATATATATAAGTTAAGGGACTGGATAGTGTGCACAGGGATATATATATAAGTTAAGGGACTGGATAGTGTGCACAGGGATATATATAAGTTAAGGGACTGGATAGTGTGCACAGGGATATATATAAGTTAAGGGACTGGATAGTGTGCACAGGGATATATATAAGTTAAGGGACTGGATAGTGTGCACAGGGATATATATAAGTTAAGGGACTGGATAGTGTGCACAGGGATATATATAAGTTAAGGGACTGGATAGTGTGCACAGGGATATATATAAGTTAAGGGACTGGATAGTGTGCACAGGGATATATATAAGTTAAGGGACTGGATAGTGTGCACAGGGATATATATAAGTTAAGGGACTGGATAGTGTGCACAGGGATATATATAAGTTAAGGGACTGGATAGTGTGCACAGGGATATATATAAGTTAAGGGACTGGATAGTGTGCACAGGGATATATATAAGTTAAGGGACTGGATAGTGTGCACAGGGATATATATAAGTTAAGGGACTGGATAGTGTGCACAGGGATATATATAAGTTAAGGGACTGGATAGTGTGCACAGGGATATATATAAGTTAAGGGACTGGATAGTGTGCACAGGGATATATATAAGTTAAGGGACTGGATAGTGTGCACAGGGATATATATAAGTTAAGGGACTGGATAGTGTGCACAGGGATATATATAAGTTAAGGGACTGGATAGTGTGCACAGGGATATATATAAGTTAAGGGACTGGATAGTGTGCACAGGGATATATATAAGTTAAGGGACTGGATAGTGTGCACAGGGATATATATAAGTTAAGGGACTGGATAGTGTGCACAGGGATATATATAAGTTAAGGGACTGGATAGTGTGCACAGGGATATATATAAGTTAAGGGACTGGATAGTGTGCACAGGGATATATATAAGTTAAGGGACTGGATAGTGTGCACAGGGATATATATAAGTTAAGGGACTGGATAGTGTGCACAGGGATATATATAAGTTAAGGGACTGGATAGTGTGCACAGGGATATATATAAGTTAAGGGACTGGATAGTGTGCACAGGGATATATATAAGTTAAGGGACTGGATAGTGTGCACAGGGATATATATAAGTTAAGGGACTGGATAGTGTGCACAGGGATATATATAAGTTAAGGGACTGGATAGTGTGCACAGGGCTATATATAAGTTAAGGGACTGGATAGTGTGCACAGGGATATATATAAGTTAAGGGACTGGATAGTGTGCACAGGGATATATATAAGTTAAGGGACTGGATAGTGTGCACAGGGATATATATAAGTTAAGGGACTGGATAGTGTGCACAGGGATATATATAAGTTAAGGGACTGGATAGTGTGCACAGGGATATATATAAGTTAAGGGACTGGATAGTGTGCACAGGGATATATATAAGTTAAGGGACTGGATAGTGTGCACAGGGATATATATAAGTTAAGGGACTGGATAGTGTGCACAGGGATATATATAAGTTAAGGGACTGGATAGTGTGCACAGGGGTATATATAAGTAAGGGACTGGATAGTGTGCACAGGGATATATATAAGTAAGGGACTGGATAGTGTGCACAGGGATATATATAAGTTAAGGGACTGGATAGTGTGCACAGGGCTATATATAAGTTAAGGGACTGGATAGTGTGCACAGGGATATATATAAGTTAAGGGACTGGATAGTGTGCACAGGATATATATAAGTTAAGGGACTGGATAGTGTGCACCTGGATATATATAAGTTAAGGGACTGGATAGTGTGCACAGGGATATATATAAGTTAAGGGACTGGATAGTGTGCACAGGAATATATATAAGTTAAGGGACTGGATAGTGTGCACCTGGATATATATAAGTTAAGGGACTGGATAGTGTGCACAGGGATATATATAAGTTAAGGGACTGGATAGTGTGCACAGGGATATATATAAGTTAAGGGACTGGATAGTGTGCACAGGGCTATATATAAGTTAAGGGACTGGATAGTGTGCACAGGGATATATAAGTTAAGGGACTGGATAGTGTGCACAGGGCTATATATAAGTTAAGGGACTGGATAGTGTGCACAGGGATATATATAAGTTAAGGGACTGGATAGTGTGCACAGGGATATATATAAGTTAAGGGACTGGATAGTGTGCACAGGGATATATATAAGTTAAGGGACTGGATAGTGTGCACAGGGCTATATATAAGTTAAGGGACTGGATAGTGTGCACAGGGATATATATAAGTTAAGGGACTGGATAGTGTGCACAGGGATATATATAAGTTAAGGGACTGGATAGTGTGCACAGGGATATATATAAGTTAAGGGACTGGATAGTGTGCACAGGGATATATATAAGTTAAGGGACTGGATAGTGTGCACAGGGATATCTATAAGTTAAGGGACTGGATAGTGTGCACAGGGATATATATAAGTTAAGGGACTGGATAGTGTGCACAGGGATATATATAAGTTAAGGGACTGGATAGTGTGCACAGGGCTATATATAAGTTAAGGGACTGGGATAGTGTGCACAGGGATATATATAAGTTAAGGGACTGGATAGTGTGCACAGGGATATATATAAGTTAAGGGAAGGGACTGGATAGTGTGCACAGGGATATATATAAGTTAAGGGACTGGATAGTGTGCACAGGGATATATATAAGTTAAGGGACTGGATAGTGTGCACAGGGATATATATAAGTTAAGGGACTGGATAGTGTGCACAGGGATATATATAAGTAAGGGACTGGATAGTGTGCACAGGGATATATATAAGTAAGGGACTGGATAGTGTGCACAGGGATATATATAAGTTAAGGGACTGGATAGTGTGCACAGGGATATATATAAGTTAAGGGACTGGATAGTGTGCACAGGGATATATATAAGTTAAGGGACTGGATAGTGTGCACAGGGATATATATAAGTAAGGGACTGGATAGTGTGCACAGGGATATATATAAGCTAAGGGACTGGATAGTGTGCACAGGGATATATAAGTTAAGGGACTGGATAGTGTGCACAGGGCTATATATAAGTTAAGGGACTGGATAGTGTGCACAGGGATATATATAAGTTAAGGGACTGGATAGTGTGCACAGGGATATATATAAGTTAAGGGACTGGATAGTGTGCACAGGGATATATATAGGTTAAGGGACTGGATAGTATGCACAGGGATATATATAAGTTAAGGGACTGGATAGTGTGCACAGGGGTATCTATAAGTTAAGGGACTGGATAGTGTGCACAGGGCCATATATACGTTAAGGGACTGGATAGTGTGCACAGGGATATATATAAGTTAAGGGACTGGATAATGTGCACAGGGATATATATAAGTTAAGGGACTGGATAGTGTGCACAGGGATATATATAAGTTAAGGGACTGGATAGTGTGCACAGGGATATATATAAGTTAAGGGACTGGATAGTGTGCACAGGGATATATATAAGTTAAGGGACTGGATAGTGTGCACAGGGATATATATAAGTTAAGGGACTGGATAGTGTGCACAGGGATATATATAAGTTAAGGGACTGGATAGTGTGCACAGGGATATATATAAGTTAAGGGACTGGATAGTGTGCACAGGGATATATATAAGTTAAGGGACTGGATAGTGTGCACAGGGCCATATATACGTTAAGGGACTGGATAGTGTGCACAGGGATATATATAAGTTAAGGGACTGGATAGTGTGCACAGGGATATATATAAGTTAAGGGACTGGATAGTGTGCACAGGGATATATATAAGTTAAGGGACTGGATAGTGTGCACAGGTATATATATAAGTTAAGGGACTGGATAGTGTGCACAGGGATATATATAAGTTACGGGACTGGATAGTGTGCACAGGGATATATATAAGTTAAGGGACTGGATAGTGTGCACAGGGATATATATAAGTTAAGGGACTGGATAGTGTGCACAGGGGTATATATAAGTTAAGGGACTGGATAGTGTGCACAGGGATATATATAAGTTAAGGGACTGGATAGTGTGCACAGGAATATATATAAGTTAAGGGACTGGATAGTGTGCACAGGGATATATATAAGTTAAGGGACTGGATAGTGTGCACAGGGATATATATAAGTTAAGGGACTGGATAGTGTGCACAGGGGTATCTATAAGTTAAGGGACTGGATAGTGTGCACAGGAATATATATAAGTTAAGGGACTGGATAGTGTGCACAGGGGTATATATAAGTTAAGGGACTGGATAGTGTGCACAGGGATATATATAAGTTAAGGGACTGGATAGTGTGCACAGGGATATATATAAGTTAAGGGACTGGATAGTGTGCACAGGAATATATATAAGTTAAGGGACTGGATAGTGTGCACCTGGATATATATAAGTTAAGGGACTGGATAGTGTGCACAGGGATATATATAAGTTAAGGGACTGGATAGTGTGCACAGGGATATATATAAGTTAAGGGACTGGATAGTGTGCACAGGAATATATATAAGTTAAGGGACTGGATAGTGTGCACCTGGATATATATATAAGTTAAGGGACTGGATAGTGTGCACAGGGATATATATAAGTTAAGGGACTGGATAGTGTGCACAGGAATATATATAAGTTAAGGGACTGGATAGTGTGCACCTGGATATATATAAGTTAAGGGACTGGATAGTGTGCACAGGGATATATATAAGTTAAGGGACTGGATAGTGTGCACAGGGATATATATAAGTTAAGGGACTGGATAGTGTGCACAGGGCTATATATAAGTTAAGGGACTGGATAGTGTGCACAGGGATATATATAAGTTAAGGGACTGGATAGTGTGCACAGGGCTATATATAAGTTAAGGGACTGGATAGTGTGCACAGGGATATATATAAGTTAAGGGACTGGATAGTGTGCACAGGGATATATATAAGTTAAGGGACTGGATAGTGTGCACAGGGATATATATAAGTTAAGGGACTGGATAGTGTGCACAGGGCTATATATAAGTTAAGGGACTGGATAGTGTGCACAGGGATATATATAAGTTAAGGGACTGGATAGTGTGCACAGGGATATATATAAGTTAAGGGACTGGATAGTGTGCACAGGGGTATATATAAGTTAAGGGACTGGATAGTGTGCACAGGGATATATATAAGTTAAGGGACTGGATAGTGTGCACAGGGGTATCTATAAGTAAAGGGACTGGATAGTGTGCACAGGGATATATATAAGTAAGGGACTGGATAGTGTGCACAGGGATATATATAAGTTAAGGGACTGGATAGTGTGCACAGGGCTATATATAAGTTAAGGGACTGGATAGTGTGCACAGGGATATATATAAGTTAAGGGACTGGATAGTGTGCACAGGAATATATATAAGTTAAGGGACTGGATAGTGTGCACCTGGATATATATATAAGTTAAGGGACTGGATAGTGTGCACAGGGATATATATAAGTTAAGGGACTGGATAGTGTGCACAGGAATATATATAAGTTAAGGGACTGGATAGTGTGCACCTGGATATATATAAGTTAAGGGACTGGATAGTGTGCACAGGGATATATATAAGTTAAGGGACTGGATAGTGTGCACAGGGATATATATAAGTTAAGGGACTGGATAGTGTGCACAGGGCTATATATAAGTTAAGGGACTGGATAGTGTGCACAGGGATATATATAAGTTAAGGGACTGGATAGTGTGCACAGGGCTATATATAAGTTAAGGGACTGGATAGTGTGCACAGGGATATATATAAGTTAAGGGACTGGATAGTGTGCACAGGGATATATATAAGTTAAGGGACTGGATAGTGTGCACAGGGATATATATAAGTTAAGGGACTGGATAGTGTGCACAGGGCTATATATAAGTTAAGGGACTGGATAGTGTGCACAGGGATATATATAAGTTAAGGGACTGGATAGTGTGCACAGGGATATATATAAGTTAAGGGACTGGATAGTGTGCACAGGGGTATATATAAGTTAAGGGACTGGATAGTGTGCACAGGGATATATATAAGTTAAGGGACTGGATAGTGTGCACAGGGGTATCTATAAGTAAAGGGACTGGATAGTGTGCACAGGGATATATATAAGTAAGGGACTGGATAGTGTGCACAGGGATATATATAAGTTAAGGGACTGGATAGTGTGCACAGGGCTATATATAAGTTAAGGGACTGGATAGTGTGCACAGGGATATATATAAGTTAAGGGACTGGATAGTGTGCACAGGAATATATATAAGTTAAGGGACTGGATAGTGTGCACAGGGGTATCTATAAGTAAAGGGACTGGATAGTGTGCACAGGGATATATATAAGTTAAGGGACTGGATAGTGTGCACAGGGATATATATAAGTTAAGGGACTGGATAGTGTGCACAGGGATATATATAAGTTAAGGGACTGGATAGTGTGCACAGGGCTATATATAAGTTAAGGGACTGGATAGTGTGCCCAGGGATATATATAAGTTAAGGGACTGGATAGTGTGCACAGGGATATATATAAGTTAAGGGACTGGATAGTGTGCACAGGGATATATATAAGCTAAGGGACTGGATAGTGTGCACAGGGATATATATAAGTTAAGGGACTGGATAGTGTGCCCAGGGATATATATAAGTAAGGGACTGGATAGTGTGCACAGGGATATATATAAGCTAAGGGACTGGATAGTGTGCACAGGGATATATATAAGTTAAGGGACTGGATAGTGTGCACAGGGCTATATATAAGTTAAGGGACTGGATAGTGTGCACAGGGATATATATACGTTAAGGGACTGGATAGTGTGCACAGGGATATATATAAGTTAAGGGACTGGATAGTGTGCACAGGGATATATATAGGTTAAGGGACTGGATAGTATGCACAGGGATATATATAAGTTAAGGGACTGGATAGTGTGCACAGGGGTATCTATAAGTTAAGGGACTGGATAGTGTGCACAGGGCCATATATACGTTAAGGGACTGGATAGTGTGCACAGGGATATATATAAGTTAAGGGACTGGATAATGTGCACAGGGATATATATAAGTTAAGGGACTGGATAGTGTGCACAGGGATATATATAAGTTAAGGGACTGGATAGTGTGCACAGGGGTATCTATAAGTAAAGGGACTGGATAGTGTGCACAGGGATATATATAAGTTAAGGGACTGGATAGTGTGCACAGGGGTATCTATAAGTTAAGGGACTGGATAGTGTGCACAGGGATATATATAAGTTAAGGGACTGGATAGTGTGCACCTGGATATATATAAGTTAAGGGACTGGATAAGAAGATGGCCAATGGCCAATGGGTGAAATGTGAGGTTATTCACTCTTGTTGGCAGAAAAGAAAAACTAAATATTTTTAAATGGTGAGCAATTATTAGACAATAGTTTTTTGAGGGATTTGGATGATCTTGGAAAAAGAATACAAGAAGTTAACATGCAGGCAAGGCGAGCAATTACAAAATGTTATGTATTGTGGCACACTGCTGGCGTTGTCAAGAGAATTCGGACTTAGTTAAAAACAAGACGGTATTTATTAATAAAGAGTAACTGAGTGGATAGCACAATCGCTTCACAGCTCCAGGGTCCCAGGTTCGATTCCTACTTGGGTCACTGTCTGTTCGGAGTCTGCACATCCTCCCCGTGTGTGCGTGGGTTTCCTCCGGGTGCTCCGGTTTCCTCCCACAGTCCAAAGATGTGCAGGTTAGGTGGATTGGCCATGATAAATTGCCCTTAGTGTCCAAAATTGCCCTTAGTGTTGGGTGGGGTTACTGGGGATAGGGTGGAGGTGTTGACCTTGGGTAGGGTGCTCTTTCCAAGAGCCGGTGCAGACTCGATGGGCCAAATGGCCTCCTTCTGCACTGTAAATTCTATGAGTGCAGAAGGTTTGTGCAGCACTAAGCTACCTTGGAGTACAGGTACAAATCCTAAGATGCTTATTACATGGCTGCTGGATGTATTCTGCCCAAAGAGGATTCCACCCCCTGGGGTGATCATTTACTCTTGGTTGCCATTGGCCAGATAACCCGTTTTGGCTGTACTGTCTTAAAGAGGCAGTCTGCACAGTCACGACACAAAAGCAAATGATATGTTGACTTTTATTGTGAGCCATGAAAATGAAAAATGAAAATCGTTTATTGTCACAAGTAGGCTTCAAATGAAGTTACTGTGAAAAGCCCCTAGTCGCCACATTCCGGCGTCTGTTCGATATGGAGATACCGGCGTTGGACTGGGGTGGGCACAGTAAGAAGTCTCACAACACCAGGTTATAAAGTCCAACAGGTTTGTTTCGAATCACAAGCTTTCAGAATGCAGCTTCTTCATCAGGTGAATTCATCACAGGAGTGAATTCGAAACAAACCTGTTGGACTTTAATCTGGTTTTATTGTGAGGGGATTGGTGTACAAGAATAAGGAGGTCTTTCTACAACAGTACAGAGTTTTATTGAGATCACACTTGGAATTCTGTACACAAGCAAGGATATACTTGCCTTGGACTGTTTTCTTTATTTTTTTATGGATTGTGAGTACTGCTGGCAAAGACAGCATTTGTGGCTCATCCCTAATTGCCTTAGAGAATGTGATGGTGAGCCACCTTCTTTAACCACTGCAGTCCGTTTGGTGGTAAACCTACACTGTTGTTGGGAAGGGAGTTCCAGGGTGTTCCCATGCATCTGCTGCCCTTGTCCTGCTAAGTGGTAGACGTTGCGGGTTTGGAAAATGCTGTCAAAGTAGCCTGGGTGAGTTGCTACATTGCACCTTTCAGATTGTGCACACTGCTGCCACTGTGCATCAGTGACAAAGGAAGTGAATGTTTCAGGTGATGGATGGCATGCTAATCAAGAAGGCTGCTTTGTCCTGGATTGAGTCGTGCTTCTTGAGTATTAATGGAGCAGCACTTATCTAGGCAAGTGGCGTATAATCCATCAAACTCCTTATTTGTGCCTGTGGAAGATTTTGGGGAATCAGGAAATGTGCAACTCACTGCAGAATCTACAGCCTCTGATCTGTTCTTTAGCCATCGTATTTATATGGCTGGTCCAATTACGTTTATTGTCAATAGTAACCTCCAGAATCTGAATGATGGAGGATTCAGCGAGGGTAATACCATTAAGTATGTATTCATCAGTGAACATATAATCATCAGTGAACATATCTGCTTCTGACCTTATGAAGGAGGGCAGGTAATTGATGAAGCAGTTGAAGGTGGTTGCACCAAGAACACTATCCTGTGGAAATCCTGCAGTGATGTCTTTGGACGGAGATTACCAATGTCCAACAACCACCACCATTTCCCTTGTGCTAGATGAGACTCCAACCAATGGAAAGTTTTCTCCTTGATTGTCATTGATTTCAATTTTGCTCGGGCTCTTTGATGTGATTCTAGGCCAAATGCTGCCCTGCTGTCAAGGGCAGCCACACTTACCTTACCTCTTGAGTTCAGCTCTTTTGGCTTTGTGTAAACCAGGGCTGTGATGAGGTCAGGAGCCAAGTGACCTTGCCGGAACCCAAACTGAGCATCAGCGACCAGGTGCAACAAAGTTTTACCATATGGGTCACTGGGATGAGAGTGTTGTTACATAGAAACATATATAGAAGCAAGAGTAGGGCATTTGGCCCTTCGAGCCTGCTCAGCCATTCATTATAATCATGATTGATCATCAAGTTCAATACCCTGATCTCACCTTCCCCCATGTCCCTTGGCCCCTTGAGCCCCAAGAGCAATATCTAATTCCTTCTTAGTAAGAAGTCTTACAACACCAGGTTAAAGTCCAACAGGTTTGTTTCAAACACGAGCTTTCGGAGCACGGCTCCTTCTTCAGGTGAATGGAAAGGCTTGTTCCAGAAATGTTTATATAGACACAGTCAGAGATGCCCCAGAATGCGAGCACCTGCAGGCAATCAAATCATCAAAGATGCAGAGAGAGAGGTAACTCCAGGTTAAAGAGGTGTGAATTGTCCCAAGCCAGTTCAGTCGGTAGGCCTCTGCAAGTCCAGGCTTGTTGGTGGGGGCCGAATGTAATGCGACATGAATCCCAGATCCCGGTTGAGTCCGCATTCATGCGTGCGGAACTTAGCTATAAGTTTTTGCTCAGCAATTTTGCGTTGTCGCGTCTCCTGAAGGCCTCCTTGTAGAATGCTGACCCGGAGATCAGAGGCTGAATGTCCTTGACTGCTGAAGTGTTCCCCAACTGGAAGGGAACAGTCCTGCCTGTTGATAGTCGCACGATGCCCGTTTATTCGTTGTCGCAGTGTCTGCATGGTCTCGCCAATGTACCACGCTTCGGGACATCCTTTCCTGCAGCGTATGAGGTAGACTACATTGGTCGAGTCGCACGAGTATGCGCCGCGTACCTGGTGGGTGGTGTTTCCACGTGTAAGGGTGGTGTCCATGTCGATGATCTGGCATGTCTTGCAGAGATTACCCTGGCAGGGTTTTGTGGTGTTGTGGTTGCTGTTCTGAAGGCTGGGTAATTTGCTGCAAACAATGGTTTGTTTGAGGTTGCGCGGTTGTTTGAAGGCCAGTAGTGGGGGTGTGGGGATGACCTTGGCAAGATGTCCATCCTCGCTGATGATGTGTTGGAGGCTGCGAAGAAGATGTCGTAGTTTCTCCGCCCCAGGAAAGTACTGGACGACGAAGGGTACTCTGTCAGTGGTGTCCCGTGTTTGTCTTCTGAGGAGGTCGGTGCGGTTTGCTGTGGCGCGGTGGAACTGTCGATCAATGAGTCGAGTGCCATATCCCGTTCGTACGAGGGCATCTTTCAGCATCTGTAGGTGTCTGTTGCGCTCCTCCTTGTCTGAGCAGATCCTGTGTATACGGAGGGCTTGTCCATAGGGGATGGCTTCTTTAATGTGTTTCGGGTGAAAGCTGGAGAAGTGGAGCATCGTGAGATTATCTGTGGGCTTGCGGTAAAG
Source organism: Scyliorhinus canicula (assembly GCF_902713615.1). Classification (NCBI taxonomy): domain Eukaryota; kingdom Metazoa; phylum Chordata; class Chondrichthyes; order Carcharhiniformes; family Scyliorhinidae; genus Scyliorhinus; species Scyliorhinus canicula. The sequence goes on along the minus strand of NC_052153.1, from coordinate 112,071,953 downwards.
CGAGGTGCTGAGGTGACCGTCCTTGATGGAGACGAGTGTGTCCAAGAATGGAACTGAATTTGGAGAATAGTCCATGGTGAGTTTGATGGTGGGATGGAACTTATTGATGTCATCGTGTAGTCGTTTCAGTGATGTCTCGCCGTGGGTCCAAAGGAAAAAAATGTCATCGATGTATCTGGTGTATAGCATCGGTTGAAAGTCCTGTGTGGTGAGGAAGTCCTGTTCAAACTTGTGCATGAAGATGTTGGCATATTGAGGTGCAAATTTGGTCCCCATGGCTGTTCCGTGCGTCTGGATGAAGAATTTGTTGTCGAAGGTGAAGACGTTGTGGTCTAGAATGAAACGGATGAGTTGCAGAATTGCGTCTGGAGATTGGCAGTTGTCGGTGTTGAGGACTGAGGCTGTTGCAGCAATGCCGTCGTCATGGGGGATGCTGGTGTAGAGTGCCGAGACATCCATTGTGACGAGGAATGTTCCTGGTTCAACTGGTCCATGGGTGCTGAGTTTCTGTAGGAAGTCCGTCGTGTCGCGACAGAAGCTGGGTGTACCTTGTACGATGGGTTTCAAGATGCCCTCGATGTGGCCAGAGAGGTTCTCACACAGGGTCCCATTGCCTGAAACGATAGGACGGCCTGGTGTGTTGGCCTTGTGTATTTTCGGGAGGCAGTAGAGATCTCCAATGCGGGGATTACGTGGGATGAGAGCACGTAGGGTGTTCTGAAGGTCTGGATCTAAGGTCTTGATCAGTCTGCTGAGTTGGCGGATGTGTTCCTTGGTTGGATCTGCGGGTAACTGCCTGTAGTGTTCCTGGTTGTCGAGTTGTCGGTATACTTCTTTGCAGTAGTCTGTTCTGTTCAGTATGACGGTGGCCCCTCCTTTGTCTGCTGGTTTGATGACGATGTTGCGGTTGGTCTTGAGAGTGCGGATGGCGTTGCGTTGTGCATTGGCGAGACCATGCAGACACTGCGACAACGAATAAACGGGCATCGTGCGACTATCAACAGGCAGGACTGTTCCCTTCCAGTTGGGGAACACTTCAGCAGTCAAGGACATTCAGCCTCTGATCTCCGGGTCAGCATTCTACAAGGAGGCCTTCAGGAGACGCGACAACGCAAAATTGCTGAGCAAAAACTTATAGCTAAGTTCCGCACGCATGAATGCGGACTCAACCGGGATCTGGGATTCATGTCGCATTACATTCGGCCCCCACCAACAAGCCTGGACTTGCAGAGGCCTACCGACTGAACTGGCTTGGGACAATTCACACCTCTTTAACCTGGAGTTACCTCTCTCTCTGCATCTTTGATGATTTGATTGCCTGCAGGTGCTCGCATTCCGGGGCATCTCTGACTGTGTCTATATAAACATTTCTGGAACAAGCCTTTCCATTCACCTGAAGAAGGAGCCGTGCTCCGAAAGCTCGTGTTTGAAACAAACCTGTTGGACTTTAACCTGGTGTTGTAAGACTTCTTACTGTGCTCACCCCAGTCCAACGCCGGCATCTCCACATCATAATTCCTTCTTGAAATCACACAACGTTTTGGCCTGACCTACTTTCTGTGGTAATGAATTTCACAGATTCACCACTCCCTGGGTGAAGAAATTTCTCCTCACCTCAGTCCTAAAAGGTTTACCCATTATCCTCAAACTATTACCCCTAGTTCTGGACTCGTCCACCATCTGGAATATTCTTTCTGAATCAACCCTGTATAATCTTGTTGAATTTTATAAGTTTCTATGAAATACCCTCACACTCTTCTAAACTCCAATGAATATAATCCTAACCAGCTAAGTCTCTCCTCATGTGACCACCACCCCAGGAATCAGCCTGGTAAACCTTCGCTGCACTCCCTTCATAGCAAAAACATTCTTCCTCAGATAAGGACATCAAAACTGCGTACAATACTCAATGCTCACCAAGTCCAATACAATTGCAGTAAATAAATCTCTATTCCGATACTCAAATCTTCTCGCTCTGACGGCCAACATACCATTTGCCTTCTTTGCTGCCTGCTGTACTTGTGTGCTTACTTTCCGTGACTGATTGTCAAGAACACCAAGGTCTCGCTGAGTATCCACCTCTCTCAATTTACACCCATTCCAATAATAATTTGCTTTCCTATTTTTGCAAAACGGATAACCTCAGTTATCCACATTATACTGCATCTGCCGTGCATATGCCCACTCACTCAGCCTGTCCAAATCCTGCTGAAGCATTTCTGCATCCTCCTCACAATTCACCCTCCCACCCAACTTTGTATCATCTGTAAATTTGGAGTTAATATATTTAGTTCCCTCATCCAAATCATTACTATATTGTTCTGGGCCAGGGTTTAGAGAACCCCAAAGTGTATCATAGAGTTCACCTGACCCACAACTTTTATTAGATTGTGGTATGGGGAGCACACGACCCACTCTACAGATGTGGTACAGCAGAGATGTTTTAAAGCAAAACAATGTTTATTCTATGAACTCAAGTTAACCTTTCTAAAACATACAGTGAGCATCTTAGCAACCATTAATTCAAATATAAGCCACAAAGAATACAACACTAAGTAATCCTTTAAGCTTTCCTTTTAACATCCATAAGACTTAAAACATCTTTTACCAGAAGCACATCAGGTTAAAGTCACTACTGTTACTAGTTTTAAATCACCAGGATCGATTTACAGTCTTTAGATTACAGAGAGAGATTCATACACCTTCTGGCTGTGACTGCAGCTATCCAGCTCTGAAAACGAAACTAAAACACACCCTGCAGCAAACAGCCTAAAACAAAAGTAAAAAGCTGATGGTCAGCCCAGCTCCACCCACTCTCTGACATCACTGCAGTAATAAACACCCATTTCTTAAAGGTACTCTCACTACAGATACTTATATACACACCCATTTATAAACACTCATTTCTTAAAGGTACTCTCACATGACAATATAATGTGAACAGTTGGGGTCCTAGCACAGATCCCTGTGGTACTCCATTAGTCACTGCCTGCCAATTGGAAAAAGATCCATTTATTCGAACTCTTTGCTTCCTGTCTGCTAACCCGCTTTCAACCCATCTCAAGACATTACCCGCAATCCCATACACATTAACTTTAAATAGTAATCTGCTATGTGAGACCTTATCGAAAGCCTTCTGAAAATATCAATAAACCACATCCACCGGTTCCCCCTGGTCTCTCTGGTCAACTCTACTAGTTACATCATCAAAGAATTCCAGTAGATTTGACAAGCATGATTTCCCTTTCGTAAATCCATGCTGACTTTGTCTGATTATGCCACAGCTTTACAAATGCTGTGCTGTGAAATTCTTGATAATGGACTCTAGCAAATTCTCTACTACGGGCTTTAGGCTCACTGGTTTATATTTCCCTGTTTTCTCTCTATCTCCTTTTTGAATAGCAGGGTTATATTTGCTACCATCCAAGCGAGAGGAACCATTCCAGAGTCCAAAGAATTTTGGAAAATAAACACCATTGAATCTACTATTTCTAGGGCCACTTCTTTAAATACTCTGGGATGAAGATTATCAGGCCCAGGAAATTCAATCCCATTCATTTCCCCCAAACCATTTCTCTACTAATACTGATTTCCATCAGCTCCTCACTAAAACCTGTGTTTCTCAGACGTTCTGGCACATTATTCATATCTTCCTTGGTGAAGACAGAAGCAAAGTACAAATTTAGTTCCTCAGCCACTTCCATGTTCTCCATATGAATTCTCTCATTTCTCACTGTTTTTGTCAATCTTTTACTCTTTACATAAAAACTTTCAGTCAGTTTTTACGTTCTCTCCTCGCTTACTTTCATCTTCTATTTTCCCGTTCTTAATCAATCCCTTGATCTGCCTTTGCTGAATTTTAAATGCTCCCAATTCTCAGGTCTATTGCATTTAATTGCCAATTTGTATAATTCCTCTTTGAACCTATTACTATCTCTTATTTCCCTTTGAAGTCATGGTTTGGTGACAGTTCCCTTTCCACTCCTGCTCGAGATAGGAATAAACAACCTTTGGAGTTCACCTATTCATTCCTTGAATGCCTGCCATTGCCTATCCACTGTTTTTCCTTTCAGTAATGTTTCCCAGTCCATCATAACCAATGAATACCATCATAGTTACTTTCATTGAGATTTTCGACCCGAGTCTCAGAATCAACTACCTCACTATCCACTTTGATAAAGAATTCTATCATATTATGGTTGTGATTAAGTAGATTGGGTCCACATGCTCCAGAGTTTTGAAGAGTTGGAGGTGACCTCATTCAAACATGTAAAGCACTGAGAAAGTTTGAAAGCTGAATAAAAATCATTAAATAAAAATGATTAAACTTACTACAAAGCCAAAAGAAACCATTTTACAAGTAACATATGGGGCAGATTTCTCCGTCCCGCTGTACCAGATTTCTGGTGTGGCATGCCGTCGGGTTTCTCCGTTTTGCCGGCTGGTCAATGGGGTTTACCGTTGTGGAGAAGCCCCATGCCGTCGGGAAAGCCCCCGGGTTGCCAGCAAAATGGAGCATCCCACCTGCGGAGAATCCAGTCCATGATTCCTTGATAATAATCACATGATATATTGTTAAACTGACAATGAATTAGGTAAGCCGGCCTCAGATGATTTTAAGGTAGTAAATCTCAATTAATTTTAATTGAAGACATTGCATGCATCAATAGTTATTTTTAAAGGCTTGAGATTGATACCCCTTTGACAAGAAGCCTTCTCATAAAATAGATGACACGTCAATTAGTTACTGCATGTACCTTACAATGATGCAGTGTATTACTGTGTATTGAAACCTGCGTAACATCAAAATTGCATGACTTTTAATGACAATAAATGATTTAAACCTTGGCCATTAAGAGAACTAGCATTGTTATTTCACCTTATATAATTTTAACAGTATTATGTTACTTTTTCAGTCTTTATTATAGTTATTGGGCAATCGAAGACCTTGGGTATTTCAAAATAAAAGTTGATTTCAACTGTGTTGTGACTCCACGTTTGTAGTGATCTCTGTATATCAATATACATGATCAATATATGTAATGCCAGTACAAACAATTGAACACTAGTGGGCTCACTATCAGAACCTATATTAATGGTTTGCCGCTCTTTCTGATGAGAGTGTGTATCAGGAGGGAAGAGAGAACAGACATGGTAAAGCTAGAGAGAGAAGTTATTTGTTATCAAAGCATTGTGTTGTATAATTTAATTAGTTATCTCTACAATTGTTTCTTTATTTTACTAGTTGAGTATTAAGTAAAAGAACTCACAATATTTATTTATATTACTCAATAAATTAGTTTATATTTGCAAGAAGACTCCTGCTCATTTCAACAACTTGGATGGTTCTAAAGAGTAATATGTGTAATATGTAAGGTAATATAACATGGTACCAAGATAAATTAGGCTTTTGGAAAGACTAGCAAAGAAATTTGAAGAAAAGAAGAAAAATCGGAATCAACTATTCGACCATGGAAGTCGTCGCAACTTTGGAATTTTCAACGAAAACAGAGTATCTATGGACCAAAGTTCAAGTTCCAAGACATCCAAAGACCACTGGTAATCTGAATTTAAACAGGAAGTTGTTTCAACAACAATTTCAACTCTATCTGGAAGCTTGTGACTTAAATGCTGTGCCTGATGCAAGACAAATCACTTTGCTTCAGTCCCTTGCAGGACAGCAAGCAATTGAAATATATCATTCGTTTAATTTTGCTGTTACTGATGATAAATCGAAGTTTGATGAAATGATCGCAAAATTCGATAACAATTGCAAGATTTGATGATAATTGCAAACTAATGAAGTTTTAGAAACATTCAGGTTTCATAAGCATGTTCAAAAAGTTGGTGAGCCGGTGAATAACTTTATTACAGATCTCAAACTCTTAGCTCAAACATGTAACTATGCGGATCTTCATGATTCTCTTGTAAGAGATCAAATTGTTTATGGAATTACTGATGATACTCTGCCAGAAGCTTTAATTCGGCAAAACGACTTAACGTTGAAAATCAAGATAGAAAAGTGCATCTCCAGTGAACAGACCAAAAGTCAGTATTGAGAATTTTATCCCAAGGAACTTTATCCCACGAAAGTATTCCACGAGGCAGAAAAAATAAAAATGTTGGGCGCAATTCTCCCAAAAGGAGACAATGTGCTGACGCTGGAGTAAAAACCGGAGAGTTTCACTCCGGTGTTGGAGGCCGCTCCTCTCCCACTATTCTCCACCCCCAGGGGGCTAGGAGCGGCGGTGCGTCAATCTCACGGGCCAGGCTTGGCACCCGCATCAAAGCGGCACCGCCTGAATGACGCGGCCTGTGGCACCTAAATGACATCACCCGCGCATGCGCAGGTTGGCCAGCGCCAACCCGCACATGCGCAGTTGCCGTCCTCCCCGCGGGCGCCACGCAAGAATGGAGCATTGATCTTGCGGGGCGGCGGAGAGAAAATAGTGGGCAGCGATCGCGGGCCTGACCCATCCTGAGCACCCCCCTTGGGCTCGATCCTCCCTCCCTCCCCCCCACATCCCCACAAGCAGTGGTCGCGCGCTGTTCACGCCGGCAGCGACCAGGTGTGGTTGGCACCGACGTGAACCGGACGGATTCAGCAGGCTGCCCGGCACATCCGGGCCGGAGAATCGCCGCTTGACCATTAGAAATGGCGAGCGGCGATTCTCCGAGCAGCCTGTCGTAAAAAGCGACACGTCATTTTGGGGGGCGTGGGAGAATTGCGTGCAGATGCCAGGGCGGTGTGGCGTGAATCACCCGGCACTCCTGCGATTCTCCCACCCAGCGTGGGGGTCGGAGAATCGCGCCCGTTGTCTCAGGCAGCACAGAAGACTGTAAGGAACACCAGCTACCCAGCGCGCGCATTCTCAAGCTCAGGACATGCGCACTATGCACAGAAATGCGAGAAGTCGAAAAAGACGTCTGCGCATGCACGAACGTCAAACATATGCCACCACGACAACGTCATGATGTGTCATAGGTGTGGTCATGCCCACTTAAAGGCCCAATGCCCTGCTTTTCCTGTCTGAGATGTTCCAAACTCAACCATTATGCTTCTCAATGTCAATCATCTGCAAATTATCCTCCTGCACATAAAAAGAACTACAATGTGAGAGCTGTTGACAAGGATGAATAAATTAACACTCAACAAGATTTCACACAAGGTGACGATATTTTCTCCTTAGAATATACTTTCTTCGTTTGAGTGGTTGAGGCATCTACGCAGACTACTCTCCAGCAAGCAAAAAGAATTTCCATGCAACACAAAAAGCTCTACATGAAAATAAAAAGCATCTTCAAGCGACAAAAGATCAATAAATCGACATCATCAGCAATGAATTGATGACCACTGTCCGTATTAATAATGTTCCAATCTGATTCAAATTAGACAGTGGTGCTTCAGCAAATTTTCTTAATTCCAAAGATTTGTCTATAATTAAAAGTCACCGTGAAATAATTCCTCCAGAGTGTTCTTTGAAAGATTATAATGGCAATCCAATTTTCTCACATGGATCGTGTTAGTTGAGTGCCACCAATCGGAACATTCACAAACAAATCAGATTTGAGATAGTGGATGACAATCGTTCTTCACTATTGAGTGCTCAAGCTACTCAGGATTTGCAGCTCATTCAAAGAATTTTCCTCAATATTTGTGAATCAGCTACACTTACAGAAGACTCCAGCAACTTTTACAGGAATACCCTGATGTATTTCAAGGCACTACCATATAAGTACAAGATACTTTTGAAAAAAGATGCCAAACCTGTGATACGTCCACCCAAATGTGTACCTGCTCCTCTCAAAGACTGATTGAAGGCTGAATGAGCAAGATTACAAGCCCAAGGAATAATATCAAAGGTACTGCAACTGACTGATTGGATTAGCTCCCTCATCTGTGTCAAAGAACCAACGGGTGACATTAGAATCTGTATGAATCCAAAAGATCTCAATCGTAATATTAGAAGAGAACACTACCCAATACCAAAACGTGGGGAAATCACATCTGAAATGGCCAACGCCAGAATTTTTACCAAACTTGATGCTTCGCAAGGCTTTTGGCAGATGAAACTAGATGACTCCAGCAAGTCCCTCTGAATCTTCAACACACCTTTCGGAAGGCATTGTTTTAGCAGAATACCCTATCTGCTCCGGAAATTTTACATCATACAATGGAACAAATGACGGAAAATCTAGGAGGTGGCCGTGTTTATGTAGATGACATAATCATCTGGTCCACAACGCCAGAAGAACACATAAATCGTCTCAGAGAAGTGTTCAAGAGGATACACAGCTATGGTTTAAAGCTGAACCAAGCTAAATGTATGTTTGCCGCCTCTTGCTTGAAATTCTTAGGTGACAACATTACAGCCAACGGTGTCAAGCCGGCCGAAGACAAAGTACAAACCATCAAGTCAACGCAAATACTGCAAGACAAGAAAGCAGTCTAACGCTTTCTAAGACCTGTTAACATTCGAGGGAAATTCATCAAGAATCTTTCTAGTAGAACAATTGCATTATGCCAGCTGACCAGAAAGAATACTGAATTCAACTGGGCTCAGAGGCACTCTAAAGAATGGATAGATCTGAAACAACAGTTGATGCAAGCTCCCAGCTTATCCTTCTTTTACCTGACCAGGCCCACCAAGGGCCTGGTTTCAACTGATGCTAGTAAAAATGGCATAGGTGGGGTTCTACTACAATGAGACCATTTCAATAATTGGGTTCCCATCGCCTACGCATTCAGGTCCATGACTGCGACTTGAGTGCATGTAAGCCCAGATTGAAAAGGAGGTGTCTCGGACTTGTGACTGGAATTTCCAAGTTCCATAAGTATGTTTATGGTTTACAAAGGTTTACAGTAGAGACACACCATTGTCCACTTGTACACATCATTGATATGAATTTAAATGAAATGACATCACGACTATAAAGGTTAATGATGAAACTGCGAAGATACGGGGCGGGATTCTCCGACCACCCACCGGGTTGGAGAATCGCCGGGGGCGGCCTGAATCCTGCCCCGTTGCTCCGACGGCGGCTGCCGAATTCTCCAATGGCCGGTTTGTCGCAGGTGTGGGAATCGCGCCGCGCCGGTCAGGGGCCGTTGGCAGTGGCCCCCCCGGCGATTCTCCGACCCGTTTTCGGCCGGTTCCACTGGCGTAAATCAAACCAGGTCCATACCGGCAGGACCTGGCTCTGTGGGCCGCCGGCAGAGTCCTCGGGAGGGCGGGGGCGGGAGGTTGCGGGGGGGGGGGGGGGGGGGGGGGGAGATCTGGCCCCGAGGGGGGTTGGGGGGGATGCGGTGGGGATCTGGCCCCGGGGGGTGCCCCCACGGTGGCCTGGCCCGCGATCGGGGCCCACCGATCCACAGGCGGGCCTGTGCCGTGGAGGAACTCTTTCCCTCTACACCGGCTGCTATCAATCACCGCCATGGCCAGCCTGGAGAAAACCCCCCTGCGCATGCACTGGGATAACGCCACCACGCGCTGGCGCTCCCGCGCATGCGCCGGCTGGCGGAGGCCCTTCCGTGCTGGCTGGGGCGGCATCAAACCCGCTGGCGCCTGCCTAGCCCTGAAAGTGCAGAGGATTCCGCACCTTCCGGGCGGCTCGACGCCAGACTGGTTCACGGCGCTCCTTGCCGCCAGTACGGCCCCCCTCGCCGGGTAGAGGTGTATCCCACCCACAATTTCAATCTGATACATAGTCCACGCAAAGATTTAGTAATAGCTGAAACTCTATCCTTTTCCACCAACACTGATAATCTTCGAGGGGCAGCATGGTGGCGCTTTGGTCAGCACAGGGACTACGGCGCTGAGGACCCGGGTTTGAATCCCGGCTTTGGGTCACTGTCCGTGTGGAGTTTGCACGTTCTTCCCGTGTCTGAGTGGGTTTCACCCCACAGCCCAAAGATGTGCTCATTAGGTGGATTGGCCAAGCTAAATTTCCCCTTAATTAGGAAAAAAATAATTGGGTGGTACTCTAAATTTAAAAAGAAGCACTGATATTCTTCAAGAGGAATCAATCAATGACATTGATTCTCATCTTCAATTTTTCAGAGAGCTACTTCCAGCCTCTGATTCAAAGCTTCAACAAATTCTAGAAGAAAAAGATGGTGCTTTGACCAAAGTTATACATCATCTACAAAATGAATGGTCTAAAGGTCACTGTCCACAATACCAGAGCATACAGTCTGAACTGACTATCTTGGGTGGTATTTTGCTGAGACAAGATCGAATTGTCATAGCAGACAGCATGATGTCAGAAATGCTTACTCGACTTCATGAAGATCATCTAGGCATGGAGAAGTGTAAACGCTGAGCCAGACAATCAATATATTGGCCAGGAATAAACAAAGATGTATCTGATATGATATGATCATGTTCAACGTGCCAAACACATCAGAATCAACAATGCAAGGAACCATTACAACAACATGACATTGTTACATCACCATTGGGTGAAAGTGGGTATCAATCTATTGCATTCATTGGGTAAAGATTATGGCCGGGATTCTCTCTTCTAGGGACGAAGTCCCCACGCTGACGGGAAAACCAGCGGCAACAACTCTGGTGTCAAGGCTCTCCAAGGTGAGGAATTCTCACCTGTCTAGGGGGCTAGGTGGCCGGCGGAGAGGTTGGTGCTGCTCCAGCCGATGCTGAAGGGCCGGTGCGAGTCCGCGCATGTGCCGAAGGACCGGCGTGATCTTGCGCATGTGCGGAACGGCTAGCGTGGTTCCATGCATGCGCAGACCAGCTGGCATATTTTGGCGCATGCATGGGGGGTTCTGTTCTCCACGCTGGCCGTGACGGAGCCCTACAGGGGCCAGCACGGAAGGAAGAAGTGCCCTCACGGAACAAGCCTGCCCTCAGATCGGTGGGTCCTGATCGCGGGCCAGGCCACCGTGGGGGCCCCCCAGGTCGGATCATCCCACGCGCCCCCCCCCGAGGACCGTCCCTGCCAACTTACCTGCCAGGTCCCGCCAGTACATGAGGTGAGTGATTCATGCTGGCGGGACTGGTCAAAAATGGACAGCCCGGAGAATCGCCGGGGGGGGGGGGGGGGGGGGGGGGGCGCTGCCAACAGCCCCCGACCGGCGTGGCGGGAATACCGCCCCTGTCCGAAAAATGGCCCAGGAGAATACGGCAGCCGGCGTCAGGGCAGTGCGGCGGGAATCACGCCGCCCTCCGGGGATTCTCCGACCCGGCGGGGGATCGGAGAATCCCGTCCTAAATCTTAGTTGTTGACTACTTTTCTAATTTTCCTGAACTCATGAAGTTGAATGATCTTGCATCCAATTCCGTAATCAAAGCATGCAGAGAAATATTTGCCAGGCATGGCATTCCTCATACAGTCATGTCTGACAATGGCCCATATTTTTCAAGTTAGCGAGTGGAAAGAATTTCAACAAGTTACAGTTTTGAACATATCTCTTCAAGTCCTCATTTCCCTCAATCTAATGGGAAGGTTGAGAAAGGCGTCCACATAATTAAAAAGTTACTGAGCAAATCAAAAGATTCACAATCTTATTTTTCTTTAGCACTACTTAATTACAGAGCATCACCTTTATTGTCAGGATTATCTCCAGCTCAGATGTCATATAACAGGAACAAAAGAACTACTCTACTTCAGCTACACATTCCTGATCCTGAACAACATCTTATTGTGAAGAAACTTCAACTACAAGACAAAACAAAAACAGTATTTTGATTTACATGCAAAAGATTTGTCAATTCTAACAGATAATTATACCGTTCGATTCAGACTTCCTGAAGGAGGTTGGTCTGACATTGCTCATATCATTAAGCAATTCTCTCCCAGATCTTATTTGATTAAAACTTCAGATGGCGACATCTATAGAAGAAATTGACGTAATCTACTTCAAGTCAAAGATCAAACACAGATTTTTCCTCATCTTGACTTACATCACACAATTTTTAAAAAAAAGTTGAACATCAACTAAATTCCAATCTGACAAGCGACAAAAACATTAAAACGTCTTCATTACCTATGAAAGTACGAAGATCGGCAAGGAGAAGAATAAGACCAAATTGACTGAATTTGTGAACTTTTACATAATTATAGTAATTGCTGTACTATGTAACCACTGCATTTCACATGTAAAATTTTCTTTTAATATTTGCAAGAAAATGTTAAAAAAGGGGGATGTAGTGATCTCTATATCAATATACATGACCAACATATGTAATGCTAGTACAGGCAATCGAACACTAGAGGTCTCACTTCAGATCCTATATTAATGGTTTTCCCACTCTTTCTGATGAGAGTGTATATCAGGAATAAAGAGAGAGCAGACATAAAAAAGCTGGAGAGAAGAATTTATTTGCTATCAAAGCATTGTATTGTATACTTTAATTAGTTATCTCTACAATTGTTGCTTTATTTTATTAGTTCAGTATTAAGTAAAAGAACTCACAATATGTATTTATATTACTCAATAAATTTGTTTATATTTACAAGAAGACTACTGCTCATTTCAACAACTCGGCTGGTTCAAAAGAGTAATATATGTATTACGTAAGGTGATACAACAGGGTCAAGTGAGGTTGGAATTGACCGTGCACAGGTGCGTGGTGTCATAACAACCCAAGCCCAGAAATTAAGATTGAGCATCAGTTATAATTCAAGATCTATTAATTAATTAGTTTTATCACAGGATTGGTCTTTAAACTTATACAGGTTTGTACTCAGTATATTCTGAAAGGGGTTTTATGTTAAAGGTTAACATGAAGCCGTATTACATATCTTAAGCTAAAAATTCAGGTATAAAATGGTTACAAAAGGATGTGTTTAAATCAGATTAGAATAAAACTTCAAAACCATAGTTTATGCAAAATATAAAGTTAAGCTTTTGAAATTAGATTAAAATAACACATAAACAGTTCATTGTTCTCTTATCATGATAAATCATGTACAAAGATCAAGACCAATTAAGCTAAATTAAATAATTTGTCAGTCAATCTGTGTGAAAAGATCCTATTAACATGGAGAAGGTGGATCTTGAACCTTCTCTAAGGGTTAAATAGCTCGTCTCCAGAGATACTGTTAGCTATCCATATTCTGACTGAAGATACTTATTCAAAAGCTGGAAGAAGACACACACTTTCGAGGAACAGATCATCCATTGAAAGCCATAGAGGTCGTATGGATGTGATAAGTATGCTTATGTTCTTTTGGGTTATGAACTTGAAATTAGTTTAATGTGGAAAGAAGACAGATAATGATACCTATGAGAAGGTTTAATTGTATGGATCTATGATTCTTCCATATCTCATAGCTAATTCTGTATTATAATTCCATAATTACAACACTGTACTTAATTTATAATTTTCATTAAATAAAACCTCTTTGAATTCACTAAAGGGTCTCATCTTACCTTGTGTGGTTAAAGTCTTGTTTAAGTCCTGACGAGAAAAATGAATTACCGATGAATTGGATTGATTCCAATTGGAATCCATCCAAACAATCTTACACAGGGTAGATGCTGAGAGGTTCTTTTGTCTGGTTGGAGAGTTGGGAATACAGGAGCAGCGACTCAGGAGAGGGAGGCAAGAAGACATGTTGTGAATCTTTGGAATGGTCCATCAAAGGGCTGTGAATGCTCCCTTAGTGAACATAAGCTAAAGCTGCCTGATTTGTGGCCTATAGAAAAATCAGATTATCAAGTTTTGGGAGGCTATGTGGCCGAGTTTTACCTCTCTTACTTAAATTCTTATGTTTGATTTGCCGTGTTGTGCAAAATAATTAGTCAAGAGAACCTGTTGGTCAGTAATGAAAGTTGACTTCTGACCTGTCCAGACGGAAGCGCAAAATGCAATTGAGCGGAAAATCAGTTCCGACGCCGAAATCACAGAGGGCCCTGATTTCACATCAAATCACAATTCTCCGTTGCTTCGACAGTGGCACCAATGCGTCCCAGAACGCACGCACAGTAAACACCGTTGGCATATCATTAGCGTGCCCGCTCCGGTATTCTACGGGGCCTCTGCAATTCTCCGTCTCCAATGGGCCAAATTCCCGACGACAAGGTTCACTTGTGCTTTCAATAATCATGAAGCTGGGGCAGCACGGTGGCACAGTGGTTAACACTGCTGCTTCACGGCACCGAGGTCCCAGGTTCAATCCCGGCTCTGGATCACTGGGAGGGGAGGGGGGGAGGGGGGGAGGAATGGGGAGTCCGAGGTGCTGCAGTGTTCTGGCAACTCCCCTGTGGGAGTCACTGGCACGGGTCCCATCACTTCCTATTCCGTCAGGCTGCTCGCCGGCCCCTGGGGCTACTCCATAGGACGGGGTGTGAGCGGAGCCATCCCCTGAGGCCCACACCTGGCGCTGCCAGTCCTGGAAGGTGGGGTGAGGGTGGTGTGGGGGTGAGGGTGGTGTGGGGGTAGTGTTGGCGGGTGGGTTGACACACGTGGCTTCAGGAACCGCAGCTCAACGGGGTCCCACTTCCTCGCCCACGTCAGACCTCCACCCCGGTGACTTCCCTTTCCTCTGGGCCACCAACTGCTTCCTGGGCCAACTGCTCATCACGGTGAGGGAGCGCAGGTCCAGCGGTCCCCCTCCAGTTTACTCCCACTCTCAGCAGTTATGGGCGAACTTCATCTGGGGCGGGGGGGGGAAGGGAACAGAAAACGACAGTTAGACAGTCTGACGCATACAGCCCAGGGGGTGGGTAGCTGCTGGCCTCAATGGCCAGGGCAGCCGGCTAACAGCCTCCTTCTCGGGCCGGGGGAGAGGGTGACCCACCTCTCCTCCACCGCATCCAGAAGGGTATAGAGCTTGCCGTCTGCGAACCTTGGTACCGCGCATCTTGCTGCCATCAATGAAGATAGTTTTTATAGATCATTGCTGTAGAACCAGGAGGAGCAGAGTTATCCCCTAATACAGCAGCCTTCATGACCACAGCCAGCAACACTTCCACTCCCACTCCCACCCCAAGAGTTACCTTTGGACCTCTGCTGGTAAAGTGAGCAACATAAACATTATTTTTTGAAAGGGGCAAAAAGCTCATGGAGACGTCACAAACATTCACGCCTCGCCCAGGGACAATATTGGGCCTTGCTGTTAGTGTGCTGTTTGTTATCAACCCAAAAAGGACCCACAATCAACTTCTACCCCATGTTACAGCACAGAGAAGGAGTATTTAACTCAACAAATATACATCATTGCTTCAGTAATCAGCAGCCAGATAGTCTACTCCCATACTCCTGCTCACTTCCATGCATTCTCTTTGATATTCCTCTTTCTACAGACTACTGCCGATTCCCTTTTAAAAGAATTAATGCAATATGTTGGGATGTCTTTTTTTTAAATGTTTTATGCAGTTCATTAAGTTTGTGATGTAAATAGTTGTGACACAATTTTATACTAAATCAAAGGCTCTGAAATTGGTAGGTTTATCTTATCTCTGATAGTTATTGATCAAGGTAAGGAAACACTTTCAAATACACTTACGCATGGCAGTATATATGCTTAATATTAATCAAATTCTATGCTGTTATCCAATATAAATTGCATGCAACATTTTTTAGACACCAAATAAAATCCATCAAATTAGAATTCACTTTCAATGTCAAGTGAAAATGAAAAGGCTATTATGTGGCAGATGCAAGAATTTATCTTCATGGACGAATCTGCGTTTATATAATAGTGAGTGTCATCATTCACAGTAGTCTTTATAGTACCAGCCTGTTTCGCTTTCCTTTGGAGAATAAACCACAGAATGCAGCTTTGACCCTCAAAGGGACTGGGGTATTATTTAGTTACTTTTGTGCTGAGTGCAATCTCTAACCTTGTACCTCGTTATGGATTCAGTCTACATTGAGGTAACAGGGCAAGAAGAAAATCATCTTCCGCATACGGTGAAAACATAGTTGGAATTGTGGTGAATGTGATTCACACTATATATAGTTGCTAATATCACTCCATGTATATATGTTTGTTATCTACCCGTTGTAAGATCAATGCTGTATATAGTTGCCAATATAACTCCATGTATATATGTTCACTATCCACCATTGTAAGTGCAGTTGCACTATCCGACCACCAGGGGGGGGGGGGTCGTTCTGGGAGTACGCGAGAGTTTATACTGGGCTCCTCCCTTGGCTCCGCCCAGGACTCCTCCACCTGGGACCGATGTATAAAGATCAGTGCCTTAGAGCCAGCCTGCAGTTCATCTGGAGTTCAACGACGGATAGGCTGGCTCTGTTGTAAGTGTATTAAAGCCTCTGTTCAGATCCAACTACACGTGTTCGCTGAATTGATAGTTCCATCAATTTAATACACTTAAGAAGCTGCCGAAGTTAAGCATGGAATCCGCTCTAAAACCATGACGTCTAGAACTCGATCCGCAGGATGCAGAGGCGAAAGAAACCTTCTGCCACTGGCTGAAATGTTTTAAGGCCTACCTGGCCGAAATCAGCACTGCTGATACTACGGAGGAACAAAAGCTCAGCCTACTGCATGCGAGGGTAAGCCACAGAATTTCTACACAACTAAATCCAGCCGGTTCCTACACCGCAGTGCTGCCGATTTTGGACAAAATGTATTTTAGGCCCATGATCGAGGTCTTTGCCCGCCATGTGTTCACGACTCGCCGACAACGGGCTACTGAAACTTTAGCTGAATTTGCACACGAGTTGAACAATCTCTCAAATGACTGCAATTACCAGGCCGTAACCGCGGCCGAACATAGGGAGCTTGCTGTGCGGGATGTTTTTGTGGCGGGCCTTCGATCTAGCTATGTATGCCAGAGACTATTAGAAAATGGGGCCCAGGGCTTAGAGACTACCATAGAGGCTGCTATCACGATGGAAGTTTCCTTCCGCAGCCTCAACTCGTTTCCCGCGGACCCCGCTAACCCCGCATGGGCCCCCGACCTGAGGACCCCCCAAGCCTGTGCCACAAGGCCCCCCAGCTATCGCGCTGCCACAGCCGGCCGCCCTACTGTCCCAGTCAACTACTCAAACTATCAAGCTGCTCCAGCTAATTACTCAGCTCCCCAGCCAGCTACTCAGCTCGCCAAACCAGTTATTCAACTGCTCCAGCCTGCCACTATTCAACTCCCCAAACCAGTTATTCAACTGCTCCAACCTACCACTTCTGTGGACAAAGCCAGCACCCGCGGCAGCACTGCTCAGCCCGATCCGCGACCTGCAGCAGCTGCGGGAAGAAAGGCCACTATGCTAGTGTGTGCCTCGGCAGAAGGGCCCCAGCCCTCAACACCCCAACAGTCCAAAAACATCGCCCCCAGCACCAGCAGGCCCGCGGGGTGCGAAACGCTGCGGCCTACGCTCAGGCCCCGCCCCCTCCCGCCACGTGCGATCCATGGGGGCCGCCATCTTAGACGCCATCTTCATCACCACCCTCCACGTGCTGCGATCCACGGGCCCTAGCTGCATCCCCAGACTCAAACAGCTCATCGGAGGAGTACGACCTCCCCGGGCAGTCACCACATGGCTCGCAACTCAGCGCAGTGTTCCTGCATCAAGCTCACCAGAACGCAGCGACATCTACTCGACAGGATGCCCGATTGGAAGAATTCGACTCCCCTGGGCACCCACCACGCGGCCCGCAACTCAACACGGTCACCCTCGACCAATCTCGCCCCAAGTATCTGAGAAATTCGATGACGGAGGTCCAGATCAACGGGTATAACACGTTGTGCCTCTTCGACTCCGGGAGCACAGAGAGCTTCACACACCCAAAGCTGGTAAGACGCTGTTCCCTCCCTATTTATCCCGTCAACCAAACTATCGCCCTTGCTTCGGACTCCCATTCCATCCAAATCCAAGGCCGCACTACAGCAACGCTAACGATTCGAGGCGCTAGCTATTCCAAATTTAAACTGTATGTCTTGCCCGACCTCTCGCGCCACTCCTCTTAGGCTTGGATTTCCAATGTAATCTCAAGAGTCTCACCCTCAGCTTTGGCGGGCCCCTGCCCCCACTCACTATCTGCAGCCTCGCCACGCTGCGCATCGCCCCCCCCTCCTCTCTTCGCCAACCACACCCCGGATTGCAAACCGGTAGCCACCCGCAGCAGGCGGTACAGTCTGCAGGATAGGGTATTTATCAGAATGGAGGTCCGAAGGCTGCTCAGTGAGGGGATCATAGAGGCCAGTAACAGTCCCTGGAGAGCTCAGGTGGTGGTCGTCAAGACCGGGGAAAAATTCCGCATGGTCGTCGATTATAGCCAGACCATCAATCGCTTTACGCTCCTAGACGCGTATCCCCTCCCCAGAATCGCAGACATGGTAAACCGGATCGCCCAATATCGGGTATTTTCCACGGTGGATCTGAAGGCTGCATGCCACCAGCTCCCAATCTGCCCGGAGGACCGCCACTACATGGCATTCGAGGCCGATGGCCGCCTCTTCCATTTCCTCCGGGTTCCCTTCGGCGTAACTAACGGGGTTTCGGTGTTCCAACGAGCAATGTACCGAATAGTAGACCAGTACGGGCTGCGGGCCACGTTTCCGTATCTGGATAATGTTACCATCTGCGGCCATAACCAGCAGGACCACGATGCCAACCTCCACCGTTTTCTCCAGACGGCCCAAAAATTAAACCTTACATATAACAAGGAGAAATGCGTATTCCGCACAAACAGACTAGCCATCCTCGGCTACGTCGTGAAGAACGGAGTCCTGGGCCCAGACCCGGACCGCATGGCCCCAAGGCCCTCAAACGGTGCTTGGGGCTCTTTTCGTACTACGCCCAGTGGGTCCCCCAATATGCGGACAAAGCCCGCCCACTCTTCAAGGTCACACAATTTCCCCTGTCTGCTGAGGCACGCCAGGCCTTCAGCTGCATCAGGGACGACATTGCCAAAGCAGCCATGCGGGCGGTGGATGAATCCACTCCCTTTCAGGTTGAGAGCGACGCCTCAGAGGTAGCGCTAGCAGCCACTTTAAACCAAGCAGGGCGGCCCGTTGCATTTTTCTCCCGTACCCTATCCGCTTCAGAACTCCGACACTCCTCAGTCGAGAAGGAAGCACAAGCCATCGTTGAGGCTATCCGACACTGGAGGCACTACCTCGCAGGTAGGAGGTTCACCCTCATTACCGACCAACGGTCGGTCGCCTTCATGTTCGACAACTCGCAAAGGGGCAAAATTAAAAATGACAAAATTCTTCGGTGGAGGATTGAACTCTCCACCTACAATTACGATATCAAATATCGACCGGGGAAGCTCAACAAGCCCTAGGATGCCCTATCCCGCGGGACATGCGCCAGCGTGCAAATCAGCAGCTTAAAAGCCATCCACGATGACCTCTGCCACCCAGGGGTCACCAGGCTCGCCCACTACATCAGAGCCCGAAACCTGCCTTTCTCCAACGAGGAGGTAAAAGCGGTCACCAGGGACTGCCCGATCTGTGCGGAGTGCAAACCGCACTTCTATAGACCAGACAGGGCCCACCTGGTAAAGGCTTCTAGGCCCTTTGAATGCCTTGCGATCGATTTCAAAGGGCCACTCCCCTCCCCTAACAAAAACATTTACTTCCTTAACATTATTGACGAGTTCTCCCGATTCCCTTTTGCCATTCCATGCCCCGATATGACCTCCCACACAGTCATTAGGGCCCTGCATAGTGTCTTCACCCTGTTCGGTTTCCCCAGCTACGTGCACAGCGACCGGGGTGCGTCCTTTATGAGTGACGAGCTGCGTCAGTACCTGCTCGACAAGGGCATCGTCTCGAGCAGGACTACCAGTTACAACCCCAGGGGGAATGGGCAGGTGGAGAGGGAGAACGCGACGGTCTGGAAGACCGTCCTACTGACCCTCAGGTCCAGAAAGCTCCAAGTTTCCCAATGGCAGGAAGTCCTCCCTGACGCGCTCCATGCAATTAGTTCCCTCCTGTGTACAGCTACCAACCAAACCCCTCACGAGCGGCTCTTCATTTTTTCCAGGGGCACTACCACAGGGGTCTCACTTCCGGCGTGGCTGAGGACGCCAGGCCCGGTTCTCCTAAGGAAGCATGTCAGGGCGCACAAAACCGACCCCATTGTTGAAAAGGTGCGCCTGCTTCATTCCAACCCACAGTACGCATTTGTTGAGTTCCCGGATGGTCGCCAGGACACAGTATCCCTCCGGGACCTGGCACCCGCTGGATCCAGCCCCCCATCTACCCCCACCGAGGAACTCCTTTCCCCATTCCCTATGCGGCCGCCCCCTTGCGCCCCCGATTCTGCGAGCTCACCCCACCAGTCCCGAGCGTCAGCACCAGCCCGCCCCCCCGTGCCCCCAGTCTCCATTCGACCAGGAGGTGTATGAGGCTCGGACACGACTTGCCCCGGAGCCGGCAACCGTACCCCAGAACTCGACGCCCAGCCACCGCAAGAGGCTGCAACCCCGGTGCTCCGCAGATCAAAATGGACAATTCGTCCACCGGACAGACTGACTCTTTGAGCCATCACCCCCGCCGTACTTGATGTTTTTAACAGGGGGTGAATGTGGTGAATGTGATTCACACTATATATAGTTGCTAATATCACTCCATGTATATATGTTCATTATCTACCCGTTGTAAGATCAATGCTGTATATAGTTGCCAATATAACTCCGTGTATATATGTTCACTATCCACCATTGTAAGTGCAGTTGCACTATCCGACCACCAGGGGGAGTCGCTCTGGGAGTACGCGAGAGTTTGTACTGGGCTCCTCCCTTGGCTCCGCCCAGGACTCCTCCCCCTGGGACCAATGTACAAAGATCAGTGCCTTAGAGCCAGCCTGCAGTTCATCTGGAGTTCAACAAATAATAGGCTGGCTCTGTTGTAAGTGTATTAAGGCCTCTGTTCAGATCCAACTACACGTGTTCGCTGAATTGCGGTTCCATCAGGAATAAAATCTTAAACAGTCAGAAATCATTTTTAAAAGTTCAACAACAATTAATACATGAAGGAGGGCAGCACTGTGGCGCAGTGGTTAGCACTGCTGCCAAGGGCGCTGCAGACCCGGGTTCGATCCCAGCCCCGGGTCACTGTCCATGTGGAGTTTACATATTCTCCCCGTGTCTCCATGGGTTTCACCCCCACAACCCAAAGATGTGCAGGTTAGGTGGATTAGCTACGCTAAATTGTCCCTTAATTGGAAAATAAGAATTAGGTACTCTAAATTTTTTAATAAAATATATGAAGGAATGGGACACCAAGGGCGGAATTTTCCCAAAATTTGTCAGTGTTCGGCTCTGACAGAAAACATATGTGTTTCTCTCCAGAAACACAGCCAGTTCTGAGTCCTGATTTTCTGGCACTTAATGCACAGAAAATCCAGGGACGTCACTCTGGCTGGGGGGTCCTGACAGAGCCGGCAAGGCTGGCTCCACAGAGATCGGGCCGCATATTGAAAGGGTGCCCTGATCTGCGTTTAAAATAAGTTCCCCCTACCTACCCCCGCCACAGATGCCGCGGACCACACCCACAGGCGTAGGGGTGCCCCCTACAGTCATGGATGTATCAGAGGCCACTCTTGACCTCTCCAGCACCCTATACTGTCAGCAGGGCTCTCCCCCACCTCACACAAGAGGAACCCTCCAATGGAGGAGGGTTACCCACTTGGCACTGCCCACTTCAGTGCCCCTGCAAGGGAGCAATATCCAGCCTTGGCCCTCAACCTCCGGGGCCTCCAGGCACCTCTGCATCCCCAGCGTGGTCAGCAAGACTGATTTTCACTTTTAAAACCCAGCAGTGATTCATGCCATCATGACATAATGCTGCCGGGGAATTATCCATCGTGGGCAGACACTATGGCATAAAGCCATTTAAGTACATTTAAATGTGAATGGAAATCATAGCTGAACGTGAGGGCAGGAAGATCTCTAATTGAGACCTCACAAGCACAAATCCCATGTTAGCCCTCTCAAGAGATTTAGCCACCATAGCAGGATTTGTGCCCACACTGATTGGGCCGCTATATCTCACCCCTGGAGCTCGTAAGGAAGGAGCATGAGTGGGCCGGTGCTGAGAGCCAGGTGGGCCTGAAAGAGAAAAATGAGGAGCCTCTGCACTTTCACCCAGTTGCCCAACTCACTCGTAAGTTTTGTGTGTCCCAGACACTTTCCTTGGAGAAAAATCATCCGAGAAGCCTGACCTATCCACCAACAGGGTTCCACCTCCAAACCTCAACATGAACTCTGAGGAGGTGTCAGAGGAGGAAACAGAAAATGCGTCATGGCTATCACCCGCCCCCCTATACCAGTTCGGAGACACACATTGCAGTGGACGATCGCTGCAGGCAGGATTCTGGGTCGCTGGTGAGCACCACACTGCTGCTGATGCACATCAAGCAGGAACGTACCATGGATCGGACGGTTCGAGGTCTGCTGGATCGCGGGAGTCAACTGTGCCCGAGTCAGGTGCCGTGCCTCTGGACATATTCATCCTTCAGTTGCTGGAGATGCAAAGGCAGAGCTGGAAGTACCAGGTAGAGTTGTCAGCGCCACTCCTGCAGTTGCAAGGCCGAATGGAGGAGTTCCAAAGCCTTCGTTCCGGCAATGGGTGGCACCCAGGCCAACACTGCAAGGGTGGCATCCACACTGGAAAGCCTGAGGCAAGAGGTAAAATCCATGATGGCAGAATGCCAAAGCATGGCTCAGTCCCTTGAATGAGAGTTCAATTGTATAGTTCAGACAATCCTCCAGGACTGGCAGCAGAACAAGGAAAGAACAAAGAATAGTACAGCACAGGAACAGGCCCTTCGGCCCTCCAAGCCTGTACTGGTCATGATACCAATCTTTGCCAAAACCCTCACCACTTCCTTGTGCCATAACCCTCTATACCCATCCTCTCCACGTGTGTTTGTCAAGGTGCTTTTTGAACGCCATTAATGTATCTGCTTCCACAAACTCCCCTGGCAACACATTCCAGGCACTCACAACCCTCGGCGTAAAAACCTGCCTCGTAGAGCAGCACGGTGGCACAGTGGTTGGCACTGCTGCCTCATGGCGCCGAGGTCCCAGGTTCGATCCCGGCTCTGGGACACTGTCTGTGGAGTTTGCACATTCTCCCTGTGTTTGTGTGGGTTTCTCCCCCACAACCCAAAACATGTGCAGGGTATGTGATTTGACCACGCTAATTTGCCCCTTAATTGGAAAAAATGAATTGGGCACTCTAAATTTACAAAAAAAAGAACAAAAAAAAACCTGCCTCGCACATCTTCTCCAGACTTTGCCCCACGGACCTTAAACCTATGCCCCCTGGTGACTGATCCCTCCATCCTGGGAAAGAGCACCTGCCCATCCACGCTCTGCCCCTCATAATCTGTAGACCTCTGTCAGGTCGACCCTTAATCCCCATCTTCCTCATGAAAACAGTCTGAGTCTATTCGGCCTCTCCACATAGCTAACATCCTCCAGACCAGGCAAAATTCTGGTAAACCTCCTCTGCACCCTCTCCAAAGCCTTCATATCCTTCTGGTAGTGTGGTGACCATGGGGCTGGTTTAGCTCACTGAGCTAAATCGCTGGCTTTTAAAGCAGACCAAGCAGGCCAGCAGCACGGTTCGATTCCCGTACCAGCCTCCCCAGACAGGCGCCGGAATGTGGTGACTAGGGGCTTTTCACAGTAACTTCATTGAAGCCTACTCGTGACAATAAGCAATTTTCATTTCATTTTCAATTGTGTGCAATATTCCAAGTGCGGCCTTACCGAGGTTCTATACAACTGTAGCATGACGTGCCAGTTTTAATACTCAATGCCCTGTCCAATGAAGGCAAGCACTCCGTATGTTTTCCTGACTACCATGTCCACTTGTGTTGCCACCTTCAAAGATCTGTGGACCTGCACGCCCAGATCTCTCTGACTTTCTATATTCCTAAGAGTTTTACCATTTACGGTGCATTTCCCCTCTATGTTAGACCCACCAAAATGCATTACCTCACATTTGTCCGGATTAAACTCCAGTTGCCATTTCTCTGCCCAAGTCTCCAACCGATCTATGTCCTGCTGTATCTTCTGACAATCCTCGAAACCATCTGCCACTCCACCAACCTTGGTGTCATCTGCGAACTTACTAATCAGACCGGCTACATTTTCCTCCAAATCATTTATGTATACCACGAACAACAGAGGCCCCAGCACAGATCCCTATGGAACACCACTAATCACAACCTTCCACTCAGAAAAACACCATTCTACTGCTACCCTTTGCCGTCTGTGACCGAGCCAGTTCTGTATCCACCTTACTACCTCACCTTTGATCCCGTGTGACTTCACCTTTTGTACAGTCTGTCATGAGGTACCTTGTCAAAGGCTTTACTAAAGTCCATGTAAACAACATCCACCACCCACCCCTCATCAATCATCTTTGTTGTCTCCTCAAAAAACTCAATCAAGTTAGTGAGGCATGACCTCCCCTGGAGAAAACCATGCTGTCTATCGCTTATGAGTCCATTTGTTTCCAAATGGGTATAATTCCTAGCCCTGAGAGTAATCTCCAATAATTTACCTACTACCGACATGAGGCTCACCGGCTTATAGTTTCCAGGATTATCCCTGCTACATTTCTTAAACAGCGGTACCACATTAGCTATTCTCCAATTCTCTGGGATATCACCTGTAGCCAATGGGGATACAAAGATGTCAGTCAAGGTCCCAGCAATTTCCTCCCTTGCTTCCCTCAGTATTCTGCGATAAATCCCATCTGGCCCAGGATACTTACCTACCTTAATATCTTTTAAAACACCCAAGACCTCCTCCTTTACGATGTTAACATGATCCAGACTATCCATACACCCTACTCAAGAATCATCTTACACAAAGTACCTCGCTCATTACCTCTGGCTCATCACATAGATTCCTCCCGCTGCCTTAAGTGGTCCAATCCTTTCCCCGGCCACCCTCTTGCTTTTTACATATGAATTAAAAGCTTTAGGATTCACCTTAATCCTACTTGCCATGGACTTTTCATGACCCCTCCTAGCCTTCCTAATATCCCCCTTCAGTACCTTCCTACAGGTAACCCGAAACCCTTGCCCCTAATCCCCCTCGAGAGAAAAGGGACAAAGGAATTTAGGGCTAAACCTCAATCAGACATTAGCCGGGGAGTCAGTGTGCTGGCAGCCGACAGACTGGCGTTAGACATAAGCAGCAACCAAGGAGCATCACTGACTGTTCCTCATTGCTAGTCGTCATCACCCTCCTGCATTGACCGGGCACCAGGCACTCACGGACTCCTCAGCTTGAGTAGCCGACTGATTAAGGTCTCTGACACCTTCATCCCCTGTTTGCAGAGGGTTCACGACTTCCTAGGCGGGTGGGAGGGGGTCATGATGTCTGACAACAATCTAGTCCTCCTCCATAAAGTGGAAGGCATGAGGACATCTCCAACCCACCTGCCCATGTGCAGCCTTGCCACCACCTGGCCTCCATTCTCCAGATCCTCAGCGGCCCTTTGCTCGACTACCTCCTGAACGTCCTCCTCATCTGAGAGCATGTGCCATTCCTCGAGTTTGTGATCAGGAGGTTCATCGCCCCCACTGCAGAGCAAGGTTGTGTAGGGCACAGCAGACACCACAATGCGGAGACCCTCTGGGGCTGTACTGGAGGTCCCCACTAGACTTGTCGAGGCAGCGGAACTACATCTTTAGGAGGCCGATGGACCACTCTAATACAGATCAGGTGGCACTGTGAGCATCATTGTACCTGCCTCTGTACTGGTGTCAGCAACCAAGACTTCAGAGGATATCCAGGTACAGCTGATCGTCTCATGCATCTGTGGCAGACCAGCTATGTTGCCGAAGCTCGTAGCCCTCTCTTCCTGCGGACCTGGTCTAGGTCAAAATGTATCATGACCTCACGGATACACTGATGGCCAGACCCTGTAGTGTAAAGGTTGAGGGCCACTTGTGATCTTTACAGTCATAAGGAGTGGGTTTCCTCCACAGCCTCATGGCGCTAAGTCAGCAAGGATATTGCACAGGTACTGCACAGTCTCTCTGGTGAAGTGGAGTTTTCTACGGCACATGTTGTCCAACAGCTCCATAAAGGAGACTTGAATCCTGCAGACCCTCGGTCTCCTTCTGTACCTCCATGCCCCCTGAACTGTTGGTGCATCCTCCGTCCTCTGTGCCTGCCCTGAGGCACCCGGCCTCCCTCTGCAAGGTCTTCCCTGAGTGCGCTGCACATTGTTGCTGGAATCCCTCCAACACTGTAGAATGGCCAGCTCCTCTGGCTCCATACTGATATCGATTGGATCCCTGTGAGGGATGAGAGAGAGAGATAGAGAGAGTCAGGTTGGTGTCACAGCCGCATAACATGATTACCTCCCCTGACCCATTGCTTCCTGGACCTGGAAGCAGCCAGTCCCAGACCTTAACCAACAGTGACCACTTACTCACAGCTCAGGTGTCTCCCCCATATCAATTGCATAAATGTCCTATATCCTCACCCACTTAGACACACATTCAGTCTCCCATCTGGTTCTCCCCTCCCTTATGCTCTTTAACACTGGGGGTTCTGACATGAGAGTGAGATGCTCCCTAATGGGCAGTGTGAACTGGATGGTGATGTCTGCCTTGGGGGATGATGGTTCCTAGCTGGCAGGCATTGGGGTTTGGCACAGAAACAAGCCCAGTGATTCTTGATCTCGTGCAACCAAGCGTCGAGTCCTGAACCCTGAGTACTCAACCTTTTCCTTTACTTTGAGGCTGTGGACAGCTGACATTTTTAAGGGTAAACTCTTGATGGCCAATTAGATTAACTAGCATGAGTCTCCGGAATGAGCACAATGCCCTATGCTGCTCTTCCTCAGCCATTGCTTGTTTGGCCCCTTGTTCCACACAGTAACCAGTCACTATTCGTTGATGCACCATTTGTCAATGTACTCTGCTGTTTATTCTTTTGTCTACTATGTAGGTACTGTGTACGTTCCCCTGGCTGCAGTGAAATACTTTTCACTGTACTTCGGTACATGTGACAATAATACCAATCAATCAATCAATGTTTCAGGGATAGGCGAAGGATTAAGCCTTCTTACTCAGGCTGCATCATTCCACGTTCTCATTGCTGTAATGCATCATCAGTTAAAACTCCTGGACAGCTACTCTGGAATTTGTGTTCCCATCCCCCCTGCCAGGCTGGGCACCCTCTTATCTTCTCTTTCAGTGTCTCATCCATCCAGCCCATTAGGCCCGGCTCCTTGACTCTCATCACACCCCATTGTTACACCACCCTGGGCAAGTGCATGGTCAATTCCAGCCCCGTGTGCTCTGGAGTCACAATACAAGTGAATTAACCAATAATTCTTATAAAACTTCTCAAAGTCTTGGGCCCTTAGCTGCCCAATAATTACAATCACCAGGTTTTTAAATTGAAACATAATTACTGTTTATTTATACCAAGAACTATCATGAAATATGCAGTAAGTACAACTGAATAACAACAAACTAATACCTACTACCCCCTTTAACTGCCCCACCCTCTACCTACACATACAAGACAGAGAAACACAGAGGGGTGGAAAGGAGTAAAATAATAAGGATGAAGGTCAAAAGATAAGTGTCTTTGCTTCAGATGGTGGTTCTTTAATGCACTTTCCTCACTGCACGCTTGCTAGTTAAAATCTCTAGTTTGTAGCCAATAATGGTCTTCTTCATAGAGTCACTCATTCAGAATCCTGGTGGCTTAACAAAATGCAGTACTCATTAGCAACAGGCTTTCCAGAGAGACACTTCATTTCACATCAAACCAAACTTCCAGCTCATGGTTTGTCTTCAGGTCTCTGAAGCCTCAAGAGAAAGGCACGCAGACTTGCTGGAGAGAGAGTCAGGCCTCATAGTGGCCTTCAGAAGAGAATTAGTTGAATATTTTTGAAGCGAGTTAGGTAGATTCCTACATCAGGTTGCCAGAATAAAAACTGGAAGCAAACTGGAACCCTCGTGAGTCTGAAAACATTCCAGTCGGTTCAGATCCAATCACCACCTGTTACCAGGCAGAGCACAACCTTTTGGGCCAATTAATTGGCCTCCATAAAATTAATCAAACCAAGCCCCAGCCAATCTCTGTCGTTGGTACCGGACAGTCCATAGCTCCGGTTTGAACCAGCACGGACTAACACAGTGGTCTCTCCTGCTGCTGAAATCCTCTGCTTGAATTAAAGGCACAGGTCACTGCTTTCTTCCACTTGAATTAAAGATACAGGCTGCCTTAAAGACACATGTCCACAAGGCACCCACAGATCAAAAATGTAACAGCAAAACTAAACTAAAAGAATGGGGAAATAAGGGAATAGGCAGAGAATAATCACCTTTTGTTTCCTTTATTTATATTAAAGAAGCTTCTAATTTTTTTCCTTACCATGTTTTTCTCCTGGTTTCCACTATTTATTTCATGGATGCAGCTAATTCCTTCTAAAATGATTTTTTTTGCTAAAGGTGACTTCTAAAAGGTGTTTTCTTACCAAGGGGCAAGTCCAGATTCTGAAACTCGCCAGCATATTCATGCCTCCTTCATCATTTAACCATTAAGAATGCATAAAAAGAGAAAGAGCCCGCCATAAATCACGGGTCAACTCCACAGGTTTTCTATTTCCACTGCACACTTGCAGGGATATTGTGGCATATTCATGATAATGTGAGTCAGGCAGCCTCCCAATATAGGATTAGTCATGTGGTTGCGGGAAATGATGGAAAGAAATGTGGGCCAGATGTAATTGCACCTCTGGGGGTCTCACAGGTCATTGCGGGCCCCCGGGTGGTTGAGGACAGGGCAGGGGAGTACCTTGGCACTCCCCCTGGCATCTAGCCACCTTGGCACTAATATCCTGGCACCATGACAGTGCCACTCAGCCATCTTGCCAGTGCTAGGGTGCCAGGTTGGTACGGCCAGGGGTCAGGCCTGGGGGGCGAGGGGGCTTGTCAATTGGCAGTGAGGTGAGGGGACATTCCCAAGGGCCTTGACAAGGTTGTGGAGTGAGGCGGGTTTAGAGAGTAAAGTGGGCCTGAAAGGGGGAGGGAAAAAGTTTGGGGTTACCGGTAAAAATGGCGCCCGATCTGCGTACAGCTGTTTCTCCTGGCGAGATCAGCTCACCAGCAGAAATCCCTCTAAGTGCAGCTTTGGCGGGGATAAATCTCCCAAGGCCAAAATTAACGCCAAAGTGTCATAAAATAGCGGGTGATTATCGGCCCTGCGGCCTCAGAGAAACACCCTACGAGACGCGCCCAAAACAGACTTCTTTGTCTGGTGATACCCGCCCTATGTTTCAATGAAGCTAGCTGCAACCTCAGTTATTTTCTTTTCTTTATTAATTCGTGGGATGTGGGTGTTGTTGGCTAGGCAACATTGATTGAAAATTCTGCATCTAGCTGTGCTTGGTGTAAGTACTCTCTGTAAAAATAATTAAGTTGATACATAAAAATAGGTTTTAAATTAAATATTACAGGTCAGGCATGCTTTTACAAGCTTTTTGATGGAAAAATATTTTTGTTTAGCTTACTGTTTTCCGGGAACATATAAAGAATGCTATACGAGGAATAGCTGCATTATAAAAAGGATATAGAGGTACCAGAGAAGCTCTAAAAATTATTTACTCTAATGCTACCAAAAATGAGAGGTTATTCATATCAGGAAATAGTGAACAGGCAGGACTCTTTATTTCTAGATGAGATGGTCACAATGGGAAACATCATTAGCAGGCTGCCGGGTGGAGGATCCTGCTGCCGATGAGGGAGGGGGGGTGCCGCGCCAGAACAGGTCTGGCAGGACTGAGGATCCCACCTTTAATCTAAACATGAGGGAGAGGAATACATGCGGGGTTGTATTGGAAGTAATTGGAGTGCGAGCAGGCCTAGACTCAGACAGCACGCTAGCGCAGTGGTTAACACTGCTTCTTCACAGCACCAGGATCCCAGGCTCGATCCCCTACATGGGTCACTGTTTATGTGGAGTCTGCACTTTCTCCCGTGTCTGCGTGGGCTTCCTCCTGGTGCTCCGGTTTCCTCCCACAATTCCCGAAAGACGTGCTGTTACGTGAATTGGACATTCTGAATTCTCCCTCAGTGTACCCGAACAGGCGCCAAACTGTGGCAACTAGGGGCTTTTCACAGTAACTTCATTACAGTGTTAATGTAAGCCTACTTCTGATAATAATAAAGATTATTATTATTATAGCTGTGCTGAATAGTCTCTCTCTCTGTGCTTTGATTCTTTGTCATTCTATATTGGAGTTGGTCTTTGGTCAATAGACTGGACAAAGTTTTAAGAAAACCAGCCAAATTCTATCAATCTCTCCTTCTATTTTTAATTTCTTTGAGAATATTCCTCTCAAATATTTTGGAAAACTAAGATCAGTCACAACTTGTCAGTGTCTCCTTTTTGTTCAGTTTTTAGGAGTCACTTGTGTCTCAGCAGGTAGCAATCTCACCTTTAGAGCAGAAGATTTGGAATTCAAGTTTCATCCAGAATACATTCAAGCGGTCTTGCACATAATCTTGTCTGAAACTCCAGTGCCGGACGGAGGGAGTGCTACACAGTGGGTGATGCTTTCTGGTTTCTAAAACGATCTGTAAAAGATCCCATGGCACTGTTCAAAGAAGAGCAGGTGTCCTTGTGTCCTTGACAATATTTATCCCTCAACAAACATCACTAAAATTGAATATTTGGCCATCATCTTACTGGTGGCTGTGGGAGCTTGTTGTGCACAAACTGACTGCCACATTTGTCATATCACAACAATGACTGCATTACATCTTCGATTGTAAATACAATAAGACAATTAGATAACCTATTGTAGTATTGTTGCTTGAAGGAAAATATTGATCAAATCCCTTGTTCTTCGTCGAACAGTGCCATTACGTCCACTGGAGACGACAAACAGAGCTTTGGTTTAATTTCTGAACTGAAGGACTCAGCTTCAGTGATGCAATGCTTCCTTGGTCTGTACTGATGTACCAGTTTCCATTTTGTACTTTAGTCTCCAGTGTGAAACTTTGAACCCATACATAACCTTGTAACTCAAATAGATTCCGCTACCATTGAGCCAAGGCTAACTTCATTGATGTCGTGAAGCCAGTGGGGAAATGGATAAAAGGTCATAATCAGAAAACAGCTACTTTGAAATGACAAATATTCTGAGAACCATCAAGTAGAAAATGTAATACACTGGGTGTATTTTGTTTGCAGTGTAAAGGAATGCAATTACCAGTGAAATAATGCCCCTGCTCCTCTTGAAAAGTTACAGTGTAAGATTGTGTGATACTTGTCGTTTCAGGAAGAATCAATTACCTTGACTTCTCTTTCTTCTATTTTTGCAGAGTGCTGAGTTGGGCGGTTGCCTGATGGGCCGTTAGTTAATTGAACATAATTATTCTGCAAGCTTCAAATGGTACAGCAGTATTCCTTATTTCAGCAACATAATACTATTCACAGATCCAAAGTGTTCTCTGCTACATGTGATTCCTCTGTCATCAGTACATTTTCGACAATAATAAACCGGTACTTTGTTGGATGACGATGATCTTTAACTACGGTACATAATGGGTTGAATAAGCAATGGAAGTTAGATAAAGGAATTCATTTCCAAAACATGAATAATTGTTTACTGAGACATTGAGCTCTATCTGCTGGTAATACATTACATTTCTGTCATTTGCTTATAAATAAATTATTGAGACAGCCAATTGGCATGTTGATATTGTCCCCTGGATTGGCAGATTAATGCATGTTACAGATGCACACTAGAGTATGACTTTCACTGAAACAGAAAACTCAACTGTCTACAACTGTCAGATCGAAGATATTCTTTAATCTGTTTGGAACATCTAGATGGCTCATTGGTGTCAAGTAGCCACTTATGAGCTCTCTTATCTCATTTCTTGAGAGGTATAGTGTTTTTCTGCTGGATGGAAAAATCTGTAGTGTTAATTTGAACACTTCAAAATCACCCGAGACTGAATGCTTTGGCACATTTTGTCATTCACAATGAGTTGCCAATGCTCTGTCAAAAGCGCAAGCTGGGTTGTTTAATGTTCCGTAACATGTCTGAATCCTAAATGTCAACAATTTTCTGGTTTTACAGAAGAAAATCAATGTATATATATCAAGAAGTACCATTTGGAATAAACCCAGATTATTTTCTTTCTCCAGCTGGTCCTATGCTTCCACCATGGGCCACCTCTGAGAGTTATGATTCTACCTCTACTGCCTCATTTAATTAAATTGAAGTAAATTTACCATAGAAACCAGTATCGCTCACACCAATTCACATTGCATTTGGTAAAATATGCAAGTTCACTAATATCTGTAAGA
Source organism: Scyliorhinus canicula (assembly GCF_902713615.1). Lineage (NCBI taxonomy): Eukaryota > Metazoa > Chordata > Chondrichthyes > Carcharhiniformes > Scyliorhinidae > Scyliorhinus > Scyliorhinus canicula. Next base: position 112,039,688 of record NC_052153.1, on the reverse strand, counting down.
TTTCAGAGACAGATCACCAATTCTAATGCCCGTTTCAAAGTTAATGGGTTAGACAAAGAAATAAATAGCTTTACTACATACAACAGTTGGTGTGTTAATCACATGCATTTCACTTTTTATTCCACAGATTAAGGCTGAGTTTATGCCCCATTTATAGAATGAAAAGCTTCAGATCATATATGTCAAACTCAAGGCCCGCGGGCCAAATCCGGCCCGTGGTGGAATTATCTTTGGCCTGCGAGATAATATCTAATTACTTTTTTTTTAAAATTTAGATTAGCCAATTATTTTTTCCAATTAAGGGGCAATTTAACGTGGCCAATCCACCTACTCTGCACATTTTTGGGTTGTGGGGGCGAAACCCACGCAGACACGGGGAGAACATGCAAACTCCACACGGACAGTGACCCAGGGCCGGGATCGAACCTGGGACCTCAGCGCTGTGAGGCGGTTGTGCTAACCACTAGGCCACCGTGCTGCCCTAATAATATCTAATTACTATTAAAGCTGGCCCCAGCAATTGAAGCGCCTATGGCGTATGATATGGCTGATGCCGAGTTTATTCAGGTATAGTGTGAATCACAAAGTGTTGGCCTGTGGAAAAATGTTTTCATTAGAAATTACTCTGGAAAAGCTCCAGATAAAGCAATAAGAAATAAATGCAACTAATTTTTTTATTTATTTAATATTTAATGTTGTTTTTATAGGCAATAACCTAAGCTTTATTAGTTCCAGGTTCAATAAGTTCATTTCAATAAGTTTTGCAAAAAAACATTGAACCAGTCTGGCCCTCGACTTGTCCCGATTTTTAAATTTTGGCCCACGGTGTATTTGAGTTTGACACCCCTGCTTCAGATAGAATAAGGTTTGTTTTTATTACTTGAAATCTTTCCATGTACATTCTTGGTTGATTCCAAAACATTTGGTAAAATGTTTGGACCTTTTGTTGTTAGCTCATGGAGATTCACCAATATATTGGGGAGATCTATAAGAGACTTTTGACAAAAACATCTCTCCACCAGCTCAGTAAATATATTACCTCTCGAGGTACCAGGCCATATTGCTAGATCCACCAGTGGGGCTTAATTTACCCTATTTGTCTGACAATTCAATCACTTCCTCACTAAAATAATTATGCAAAATGACATAGATTGACAGAATTCTTTGACAACGTAATGGAAAGAGTTGATGAGGATTGATTTTATACATATTGTGTAGACTTTCAAAATAGAAATTATTACATGATAAACTATTTGGCATCACTGAAGGCCAAGGGATAAAGAGGCATTGGCAGCATTGTTCACAATCGCCTGAGGGACTAAGAGTAGAGAGTAGTAGTGAATGGTGTTTTTCAGACTGAAGGAAAGTATATAGTTATATTCCCCATGAGTCAGTATTAGGAATACTCCTCTTTGTGTTTTACATTAATTCCCTGGATTTTGGTACATAGGACATAATTTCAAAATTTGCAGAAGTTATGAAGCTCAGAAATGTAGTAAACAATGAGGATTGGATTGGATTGGATTTGTTTATTGTCACGTGTACCGAGATACAGTGAAACGTATTTTCTGCGTGCAGCTCAAACAGACCATTTAGGACATGAAAAGAAAATACATAATAGGGCAACACAAGACACAATGGCAACAGGCCTCTGGCCTGTCATTTAACAAATGATAAAATGGACAAACATGGCGGACATGGTGATGAAACTCAATCCAAAGAACTGTGACATGATATGATTTGGGTTGATTTGAGTTATTATTGTCACATGTATTTGTATACAGTGAAAAGTATTGTTTCTTGCATGCTGTACAAACAATGCATACAGTACATAGGGAAGGAAGGAGAGACTGCAGAATATAATGTTACAGTTGTAGCAAGGTGGATAGAAAAGATCAACTTAGTACGAGGTAGGTCCATCAAAAGTCTGATGGCAGCAGGGAACAAACTGTTCTTGAGTCGGTTGGTACGGGACCTCAAACTTTGGTATCTTTTTCCTGAAGGAAGAAGATGGAAGAGAGTATGTCCGGGGTGCGTGGGGTCCTTAATTATGCTGGCTGTCTTTCTGAGGCAGCGGCAATTATAGATAGAGTCAATGGATGGGAGGCTGGTTTGAGTGATGGACTGGGCTACATTCACGACCTTTTGTAATTTCCTGCGGTCTTGGGCAGAGCAGGCTCCCTACCAAGCTGTGATACAACCAGAAAGAATGCTTTCTATGGTGCATCTATAGACGTTGGTGAGAGTTGTAGCTGACATAGAACATAGAACATTGAACAGTACAGCACAGAACAGGCCCTTCGGCCCTCGATGTTGTGCCGAGCAATGATCACCCTACTCAAACCCACGCATCCACCCTATACCCGTAACCCAACAACCCCCCCCCCCCCCTTAACCTTACTTTTTAGGACACTACGGGCAATTTAGCATGGCCAATCCACCTAACCCCGCACATCTTTGGACTGTGGGAGGAAACCGGAGCACCCGGAGGAAACCCACGCACACACGGGGAGGACGTGCAGACTCCGCACAGACAGTGACCCAGCCGGGAATCCAACCTGGGACCCTGGAGCTGTGAAGCATTTATGCTAACCACCATGCTACCATGCTGCCCCCTCCTTAGATGCCAAATCTCCTTAGTCTTCTGAGAAAGTAGAATTGTTGGTGGGTTTTCTTAACTATAGTGCAGGCATGGGGAGACCAGGACAGGTTATTGATGATCTGGTCACCTAAAATCTTGAAGCTCTCGATCCTTTCTACTTCATTTCCATTGATGTAGACAGGGGCATGTTCTCCACTACGCTTCCTGAAGTCGATAACAATTTCCTTCGTTTTGTTGACGTTGAGGGAGAGATTATTGTCGTCGCACCAGTGCACCAGGTTCTCTATTTCATTCCTGTACTCTGTCTCAACATTGTTTGAAATCCGAACCACTACAGTGGTGTCATCAGCAAATTTGAAAATCGAGTTGGAGGGGAATTTGGCCACACAGTCATAGGTGTATAAGGAGTATAGTAGGAGGCTGAGGACACAGCCTTATGGGACACCGGTGTTGAGGATAATCATGGAGGAGGTGTTGTTGCCGATCCTTACTGATTGTGGCCTGTGGGTTAGAAAGTTCAGGATCCAGTTGCAGAGGGAGGAGCCGAGGCCAAGGCCACAGTTTGGAGATGAGTTTCATAGGAATGATGGTGTTGAAGGCTGAGCTGTAGTCGATAAATAGGAGTCTGACATAGGTGTCTTTGTTATCTAGGTGTTCCAGGGTAGAGTACAGGGCCATGCAGATGACGGCTGCTGTGGACCTGTTGGAGCAGAAGGCGAACTGTAGTGGATCAAGGCAATCTGGGAGGCTGGAGTTGATTTGTGCCATGACTAACCTTTCGAAGCACTTCATGATGATGGATATCAGAGCCACTGGACGATAGTTATTAAGGCACGCTGCTTGGCATTTTTTTGGTACAGGGATGATGGTCATCTTCTTGAAGCAAATAGGGACCTCAGATTGTTGTAAAGAGAGGTTGAAGATGTCTGCGAATACCCCCGCCAGCTGATCCGCACAGGACCTGAGTGCCCGTCCGGGTACCCCATCCGGGCCAGTGTCTTACTTTTACAAAAATGATATACTTTTGTTGAAACAATAAGGAGAAGAAATGTATATTGAATTATACAATTTTAAAGTGGGTGCAGGACTAGGGAGACCTGGGGATGTATGTGCAGAAGGATGGATGTTATTGCTCTGGAGACAGTACAGAGGATGTTTACAAGAATGTTGCCAGGGCTAGAAAAGTGCAGCTATGAGGAGAGATTGGATTGGATGGGGTTATTTTCCTTGGAACAAAGAAGGCTGAAGGGTGGCTTAATTGAGGTGCACAAAAATTATGAGGGGAAGAGATAGGGGGGACAGGATTACATTGTTTCCCTTGGGGAAAATTCTAGAACCAGTTTCAAGATAAGTGACAGAAGATGCAGAGGGACTTGAGGAAGATCCTTTTTTACGCAGAGGGTAGTAGGAGTATGGAGTTTACTACTAAAGTTGGTGGTGGAGGCAGAGACCCTAAACACTTTTAAAAGGTACTTCGATCTGCAGCTTAAGTGCTCTAAGCTACAGGACTATGGACCAGGTACAGGAAGGTGGGATTGGAAAGGGCATCTGGGTGTCTTTAGGCTGGCATGGACAAGATGGGACAAATGGGCTCACCACGTTTTCTCATAGATGCTGTAACTTTACTATGATTCGATGAAATCTTTGAATGTGACAGGACAAACGTCTTACCAAAAGTAGACAGTAATTGAGGGGCTAAAATAGGGGAGAAAATTAAGGAAAAATATATCAGTGGAGAATAGATATTGGAGAAATTTAAGGGACTAAAATCAGACAAATCCCTGAGACCAGGTGACCTACATACACCCTACAGTTCCATCAAGAGATAGCTGCAGATTCAGGAGATGTGCAAGATATGATTTTCCAAACTTCCTTAGATTCAGGAGCAATTCCGCTAGATTGGAAACTGGCAAAAGTTAGTTCGCTTTTCAAGAAAGCAGGGAGAGAGAAAAGAGTGAACTACAGGCGTGTTAGTCTGACATTGTTTGTTGTAAAAATGCTGGAATCTATTATTAAGGAAGTCTTAACAATACACTTTGACAAACACAGTATGATTAGAACAAGTCAATATGGTTTTACTAAAACAGGCTTCTCCCTCTATGCAGCCCATGGAGCAATGGTTGAAAGACTGGTAAGAAGGGTTAGTGAGTTTGGCAATTTCTGTGGGGGACTGTTCATCCAATCAGTCTGTTTCTCACTGCATTTGCTGCTGATAGGCTCACTATTGAACCGATCAGCAGCACACATGTGCGCAAAACAGATTGTGATTGGAGGAGCAGTGAACAGCAGCGACTGTGAGTTTGTGACGATGGAGGGACAGGAGTGCGTGGGGCCTTCACTCACCACGTTTTCTCATAGATCTGGCCTCTTTTCCCCAGCTCCAATTCTTTGGATTGGCTCCCGCAGTTTGTCCCGGCACTCCTGGGTGAGTGAGTGACTGAGTGAGTGAGTGCGAAGGTGGGTGGGTGAGTGAGTAGGTATGAGGCTTGATGGGTGAGTGGATGGATGGGCGTGTATGGGGGGATGTGTGTGAGGGATGTGTGTGTGTGTGTGAGGGGGAAGCTGTGTGTGTTTGTGGAAGGGTGTGTGTGTGCATGTGTGTGAGAGAGAGAGAAATCGGGGTGAGAGGGAGGAATGAGTGTGTGTCTCGCTCACTTCCTTTATTGAGATGCTCGTTTACCCTCACCTGCACACATCAGCAGTCACTCTCAGCCACTCTTACCGTGGGTAGGGGTACATGAGTGAGCACCCAGAGATTGGAAGTGAACTGGACACACGGACACACACTCACATTTTCGCATTCTGGAATTAAACCGGACAGACCACCTGGCATTAATCTGGGCACCAAAAACGACAAAGCCAAACCCAGCCCTGCCCACCATGTAAAATCCTCCTTACTGACATCTGGGGTGTTTGCCAAAATTGAGAGAGCTGTCACACAGACTAGTCAAGTAACAGCCTGACATATTCCTACTCATGGAATCATAGCTTATAGAAACCACCATCATCATTTCTGGGTATGTTCTGTCTCACCGGCAGGACAGACACAAGAGAGGCGGCAACACAGTCAGGAGGGAGTTGTCCTGGGAGTCCTCAACCTTGATTCTGGACACCATGAAGTCTCATGGCTTCAGGTTAAACATGGGAAAGAAAATCTCCTGCTGATTACTAATACTGCCAGCCCCACCCCCCCCCCCCCCCCCTCGCCCCGAGGGTGGCAAAAATGCAGAATATGTTCTGGGTGGGGGATATCAATGTCATCACCATCAGTAGTACCACCACAGATCAAGCTGACCAAATCCTAAAGGACATAGCTGCTAGACTGGGACTGTGGCAGGTGGTGAGGAAACCAACAAGAGGGAACAACATACTTGACATCATCCTCATCGCCCTGCTTGCCACATATGCATCTGTCCATGACAGTAGGGGTAGGAGTGACCACTGCACAGTTCTTATGGAGACAAAGTCCTGTGCTCATATTGAGGATACCTTCCACCATGTTGTGTGGCACTATCACCATGCTAAATAGGATCAACTTTGAACAGATCAAGTAACTCAAGACTGGGCATCCATGAGGCGGTGTAGGCCAGCAGCAACAGCAGAATTGTACTCAACCACAATCTTTAACCTCATTACCTGGCATATCCCCTGCTCTATCATTACCACCAACCAGAGGATCAACATTGGTTCAATGAACAGTGCAGGAGAGCATGTCAGGAGCAAAACCAGGCGTACCTAAAACTGAGATGTCAACCTGGTGAAGCTACAACACAGGACTACTTGCATGTAAAACAGCATAATCAGCAAATAATAATCGGAGTTAAGTGATTCCACAACCAAAGGATCAGATTTGAGTTCTGCAGTCCTGCCACTTCCAGTCATAAATGACGGTGGACAATTAAGCAACTCACTAGAAGAGAAAGCTCCATAAATATCTCCATCCTCAATGATAGAGGAGCCCAGCACATCAGTGCAAAAGACAAGGCTGAAGCACTCGCAACTGTTTTCAGCCAGAAGTGCTGAGTTGATGTTCCATCTCGTTCTCCTCTGGAGATCCCCAGCATCTGACTGACAGATGTCAGTCTTCAGTCAGTTTGATTCACTCCACATATTATCAAGAAATGGCTGAAGACACTGGATACTGCAAAAGCGATGGACCCTGACAATATTCTGGAAATAGCACTGAAGACTTTGGCTCCAGAACTTGCCATTCTCCTGGCCAAACTGCTCCAGTACAGCTACAACACTTGTGTCTACCTGATAATGTGGAAAATTGACCAGGTATGTCTGATACACAAAAGCAGGACAAATCCAACCCAGCCAATTACCGCCCTGTCAATCTACTCTCAATTATCAGTACAGTGATGGATGGGGTCTCATCATCAGTGCTATCAAACGATACTTGCTTAACCTGCAATAACCTGCTCATTAGTGCTCAGTTTAGGTTCTGCCAGGATCACTTAGGCCTGACCTTATTACACCCTTGGTTCAAACATGGATAAAATAATTGATTTGCAGAGGTGATGTGAAAGAGACTGTCCTTGACATCAAGGCAGCATTTTACCAGATGTGCATCAATTGGAAATCAGGGGAAAAATATTCCGCTGGTTGGAATCATACCTGGCACAAAGGAAGATGGTTGTTGTAGTTGGAGGTCAATTATCTCAGTTCTAGGACATTACTGGAGGAGTTCCTCAAGGTAGTGACTTAGGCCCAAACATCTTCAGCTGCTTCATCAATAACCTTCCTGAAAAAAATGAAAATCGCTTATTGTCACAAGTAGGCTTCAAATGAAGTTACTGTGAAAAACCCCTAGTTGCCACATTCCGGTGCCTGTTCAGGGAGGCTGGTACGGGAATTGAACCGTGCTGCTGGCCTGCCTTGATCTGCTTTCAAAGCCAGCTCTTTAGCCCTGTGCTAAACCAGCCCCTGCATCATATGGTCAGATATGGAGTGTTCACTGATGGTTTCACAAGATTCAGCACCATTTGTGACTCCTCAGGTGCTGAAAATACCCATATCCAAATGCAGTATAGACCTGGGCAATATCCAAGCTTGAGCTGACAGGTCCTATGTCTTATTCTGCACCAAATCCCATTCACCCATCACCATGTGTGCACTGACCTATACTGGCTCCAAGTTAAGTCATGCATTGATTTTAAAACTCAGATCCTTGTTTTCAAATTCCTCCAGGGCTCCACCCCACCCTATCTCTGATCTGCTCCAACTCCAGAAGCTTCTGAGATATACCAAGTAACATTTGCCAGTTGAGGCAACACGCTGGGGAGCACGGTCGCACAAGTGGATAGCACTGTGGCTTCACAGCGCCAGGGTCCCAGGTTCTTTCCTCCAGATGCTCCGGTTTCCTCCCACAGTCAAAAGATGTTCAGGTTAGGTGGATTGGCCATGCTAAATTGCCCTTAGTGTCGAAAAAGGTTAGGAGGGGTTATTGGGTTACGGGGATAGGGTGGGAGTGAGGGCTTAATGTGGGACAGTGCAGACTCGATGGGTCGAATGGCCTCCTTCTGCACTATATGTTCTATGTTCTAACATTTGTGCCAAATGGTGTCAGACAATGACCATCTCTTACAAGAGAGGATCCAACCATCGCCTCTTGTCATTCAATGGCATTACTATCGCTGAATCCCCCACTATCAACATCCTGGGGGTTACCATTGATCACAACCTGAACTGCATGCATCATATAAATACTGTGGCTACAAAAGCATGTCAGAGGCTGGGAATTCAGCAGTGAGTAACTCACCTGCTGACGTCCCAATGTCTGCCCACTCCACATAACCCCTGATCCCTTTATTAATCAAGAACCAGCTATCTCTGTCTTAAAGACACTCAGTGATTTGACCTCCACAGCCTTCTACGGCAAAGAGTTCCACATTCACCACCCTCTGGCTGAAGAAATTCCTCCTCATCTCTGTTTTAAAGGATCGTCCCTTTAGTCTGAGATGATGTCCTCTGGTTCTGGTTTTTCCTTCAAGTGGAAACATCCTCTCCACGTCCGCTCTATCCAGGCTTCGCAGTATCTTGTAAGTTTCAGTCAGATCCCCCCATCATCCTTCTAAACTCCAATGAGTACAGACCCAGAGTCATCAACCGTTCCTCATACGAGAAGTTCTTCATTCCAGGGATCATTCTTGTGAACCTCCTCTGGACTCTTTCCAAGGCCAGCACATCCTTTCTTATATACGGGGCCCAAAACTGCTCACAATACTTGAAATGGGGTCTGGCCAGAGCCTTATACAGCCTCAGAAGTACATCCCTGGTCTTGTTGTCTAGCCCTCTTGACATGAATTCTAACACTGCATTTGCTTTCTGAACTGCTGACTGTCAAATCACCATCCTGACTTGGAAAATATCGCTGTCCATTCACTGTCACTGGGTCCAAATCCTGGAACTCCCTAACAGCACTCTGGGTGTGCCTACCACACAGGAACTGCAACTGTTCAAGGAGGCAACTCACTACCATCTTCTCAAGGGCCATTAGGGATGGGGCATAAATGCTGGCCTAACCAGAAACACCCACATCCCATAAATTAATAAAAGTGCATGGGCAACAAGATGCCAAATGGAATATGATGTTGCGAAGTGTGAAGTTATTCACTTTAGTTTTAAGAACAATAATAATAAATAATAATAATCGCTTATTGTCGCAAGTAGGCTTCAATGAAGTTACTGTGAAAAGCCCCTAGTCGCCACATTCCGGCGCCTGTTCAGGGAGGTTGGTACGGGAATTGAACCCGCGCTGCTGGCCTTGTTCTGCATTAAATGCCAGCTGTTTAGCCCACGGTGCTAAACCAGTCCCATGCTAAACCAGCCCCATAAAAAGGCGCGATCTAACAGCCAGAGGGTGGGTATGTGTATTGGAGAGGTGTGGGGGAGGGGGAGAGGGGGCGATGTGATCCCAGTTCCATTCGCAGCGGGAGCCTGTGGCGCAATGCCCATGAGCCCCTGCTGTGACCGGGGGGGGGGCGGGGGGGGGCGGGGGGTGTGGGGGGGGGGGGGGGGGGGGGGGGGGGGGGAGGTGGTGCAGGGCAGGGTATCCAGCACAAGCAGATCATTGGATGGCCCCCTCAGAAATGGCGGGGAATGTAAGGGTGGGGGAGGGCCGGGAGATTAGAGGATAACAAGGTTGCTGGAGTCACACTCTCTCCAATTCCTTACGGGTATCACGGTATGGATGATAATGTGGACCCCACAGCAGCTGCCCTCGCAGTGGCATTTTCAGGCCAAGTGGCCAGACGCCAGAGAAGGTGACAGCAGTAGTATTGGCAGAGGCTTGAGGCAGCAGCCCATGTGGAGGAGCCGTCCCTAAACACTGAGGGCCGGCCGCCTATCAGTCCAGGGTGGGACCAAGAGGGGAAAGCGGACGGTGACCCACAGTGAAGGGGGGGGAATTTGTTTAAAGAGATGTCAGACAGCATGTGCCACAGGAGGCTCTACCTCAGCAAAGGGATTGTGCAGCAAATGTTATATGTCCTTGGAAACTTGGCACCATATGGAGGAGGGGAACACCCACTCCTGGTCGCCATCAAAGTCGCCGCAGCTCACCTGAGGCTTTATGCATTGGGGTGATTCCAGGGCTTGAGCGAGGGCTTGTGTGGCATATCCCAACCTACAGCCCAGAAGTGCATCCGTGAAGTCAAAGATGCATTGTTTGCCCAAGCAGCTGACTTTATAAACTCTGACCTGGACCAAATGTGGCAGGATTCTCCACCATCGCCAGAATGACCCAGGTCCAGGGGATAATAGGTGGCGCGCACAGGGTGGTCCAGGAGCACCCTTCATGAACAGGAAGGGGTTCCATTTCCTGAATGCCCAACTTGCAACCACCACCTGAAGATAATGCACCTGCGTGCATGCTTCTCAGCGAGTGTGCACCGCAGCTACATCCTGGGGCAGACGAAGATTTCCGGTATCTTCACCCCAGGATCACTGGATGGCTATTGAGGAATAAAGGGAACAGGCTTTGGACCAGGCAAATGATGCCAGTACAGAGGCTGGTGAGCGATGTGGCAGCCTGTTACAATGAGGCCATGTGGCCACCCAGGCTATCATTGAGCGGTGCATCGGATTGCTCAAAATGCCTCATCCGTTCAATGCAGTACACCACCGGAGGGTTGCCCACTTTCTGATGGTCTGCTGTGCCTTCCACAACCTAGCACAGCAGCGGAGCGACATGCCGGAGGTGGTGGAGGAGGAACATGCGGCCACGTCAGAGGAGGAGGAGGAGCCGGACCAGGAGGGGTTGGAGATGAGGAGCCCGGGGAAGACCCATGGGAGCAGCCGGAGGTTGGAGGTCAGGTAGTGGCGAGGATCGGCATGCTCTGGTGCTCCTTAATCTATGCCTTAGTCTGACGCCTGTCTGTCTGCTGACAGGGCACTCACACCCATCATCTGTCTGCGGGGTGGGTGGGGGGGGGGGGGGTGGGGGGGGGTGGGGGGGGGGGGGGGGGCAGTTCCAAGACCAATGTGCCCAAGGGGCTGGAGGAGGGTGAATGGGAGAGGGTGGTGCAGGCCAGCCCACAGTGCGAAATATCGAGCCAGAGGCTTCACATGTATCGGGTGTGGCGTGTTTTAGTGCTGATGGTGCTACCTCTTTTCCACCCCCTACACCCAATCCATGACAATAATACTCACACCTCCAATTGCAGCTACTCTTCTACAGTGATGAGGACGCCATGGGCTGGTAAAGTGTAGAGAGGCTGACCCACCCCAGAGGTAAGTTGGAGGTATACACCAGGACTCCTGACCTCTGAAGCTGTATCAGATGAGAGTTCATCCCGCATTTCTGAACCCCATGCTCCGATTTCCTCCCACAGTCCAAAGATGTGCAAGTTAGGTGGGTTAACCATGCTAAATTGCCCTTAGTGTCCAAAAATGTGGGTTTACTGGGTTACAGGGATAGGGTGGAGGTGTGGACTTAGGTAGGGTGCTCTTTCCAAGGGCCGATGCAGCCTCGATGGGCTGAATGGCCTCCTTCTGGACTGTAAATGCTACGATTCTCTGAACCCCAGCCCTGGACCAGAGTTGAATTTTTCTGTGTCCCCCATACTCTATTGGGAACACGTTGAGCAGCGAAGAGCCTGGGGAATCATGGCTGCATGAGAACTCACCTCTGCTATTCCCCGTGGGAGGTGATACCGCCTGGTTCATGCTTTTGTAGATCTGTTTTGTAAATGGCGCTGGCATGACTCACGCTGGCGCCCAGCGAATATTCCGTGAGAGGTGAAGGTCTGGAGAGAGTGCTTGCATGCTAAAGTATTAAAATGGGGTTCCCGGGGTAGTGCCACTTGATTTGCACTACTCCACTGGAGAAGGGGGATGGGAGGGAAGATTTCAAAAGCCAGTCACGCCAGAGAGTATCACATTTATCGACTCTCTCCGGATTTTGAGCTTGTGCCAAGTTTCGAGCTTGTGCCTGGAGAGAGAGGGCTCAAAATTGCCCCCTTGGGGTGGAATTTTATAGATCCTCCCTCCCTTCAGTGGGAATTTCTGGTCCCACAGAAGTTAATGGAATTTTGAAAGCCTCACTGCTTTTTATGGCCTCACCCCTGCCATGAAGGAGTCCCTTCGTGTTCAAACGTTAGGTGGGGATATTGGATTACGGGGATAGGGGTGGTTGTGGCCCTAGGTAGGGTGTTCTTTGAGAGAGGGTCAGTGCAGATTCGATGGGCTGAATGGCCTTCTTCTGCGCTGTCACGACTCTATTCTATAATAGTGTCCAGCTTACAAATCCCTTTGAAAAGCAGGACAGCAATTTTCAGTTGTTGTAACTAACAATTTTTATTATAACTCAAGGCAGTCGCTCTCAAGTCTCCATGGAAACTATACGTTAGATTTTCTGAAATTACATTCCAGTGCCGGCTAAAATTACAATGAAGCCTGTGGACAAAACGAGCTACATGGGACTAACGCCACATGGAAAGCCTCTCGAGATGTTGCTGTACTTTAAGATTTTAAAATTGTAGAGCAGGTTTGTCCTGATATGAGACAAGATGTGATTTGCCAAATGAAGATGTTCTAACTGTTCTGCTCAGCATTGATAGTGACCAGAATTCTCCTCCACAATAGACAGCCTTCTTTTTCTTCCTTCACTGCACCCTATTTAGCAGAATCCATTTTTCTTCCTTGACTTGAATTTCCTTCATCAAGAAAGGTGTGGTTCCTGAGGGGAGAGAGAAGTAGAGAATAGATGTGAATACGGAAAAAAAGTGGTAATTATGAAGACCTAGGAGGCCCTTGTAAATGAATGAAGGTGAGTGTATTGTAGCTGCAGAAAATGTCCACTATGGCGGCACACACACATAAGTCACCAGTGGGACCAGCAGAATACTGGTCCCTGTCCAGGCCGGATTTTATATAGTTTTCTAACCAACCACAGCTGGCTGGCCTCCGCTTGGAAGCTCGTATTCCACGAGTCCTACAGGGAAATTGATTAGGGTATCCATGTGGGCCTCGAGACCAGCTGAGGGGCCTTCCGGCACCTATGCCAGCTGTAGGGCAGGGTCTGGGAGAGTGTGTATCGAGCCGTTGACCGCCTTTTCACGAAGAACAACAGAGGGTCACTGCCGAGAGCTTCTCTCCAGTAACGACATTGTCAGTAAGTGCTGGTGCTTCCTTGTCCATGTCTGAGGCTGAATTGGCATCATCTTGACAGTCCAGATGCCGGCCCATGGTAGGTTGTACCTCTTGACTGCATGGCAGTACCAGGACAATGGAGGCACTGAGGTGTCTAGTGTGGTTTCCTCTGAGGCTGGGTCCCTGTTCTTCAGGTGTATGATGATATGCCGTTCACAGTTCTGTATATAGTTAGCAATGCGACCTCAAACCAGCTGGTGGCAATAGAGATCTATCACGTGACCTAAGACACCTGCCAGTTGGTAGTAAGATGTACAAGAAGATAGCCGCACTTAGAGTAACTCCAGGAGAATTCACTGAATTCATTTAATAGCCATTGTCTGCATTATATTTCATTAGTTATAGAACATAGAACAGTACAGCACAGAACAGGCCGGTCGGCCCTCGATGTTGTGCCGAGCCATGATCACCCTACTCAAACCCACGTATCCACCCTATACCCGTAACCCAACAACCCCCCCCCCTTAACCTTACATTTTAGGACACTACAGGCAATTTAGCATGGCCAATCCACCTAACCCGCACATCTTTGGACTGTGGGAGGAAACCGGAGCACCCGGAGGAAACCCACGCACACACGGGGAGGACGTGCAGACTCCACACAGACAGTGACCCAGCCGAGAATCGAACCTGGGACCCTGGAGCTGTGAAGCATTTATGCTAACCACCATGCTACCGTGCTGCCCCTTTACCACATGCTTGTTAATAAATCATCTTTATAGTTAAACAACTATATGTTCTGTGTACATCATTACAATGGTTGTATCACAGAACACAACATGGTGATCCGCATGTTTCTGCACATTCTTCTCTCGAATTCTGATCTTGTACGAAATTGGCCCCGTTCTCTCCAACATGATCCCAGTGACCCAATGTGCGCGGTCACCGAAATTCAGGACATACACGGTGTTGTCCGGTTTAAAGCCTCTCCCAGGCGTCCAGTGGTTGCGGTACTTCTTTTGGATGTTCTGCTTTGCCCTGCTTTCCTGACTAGACTTGGAAACAACAGGCTCAGCAAGGTTCGGAGGCATTGGCCCATTAATAGCTCTGCTTGCGCTACTCCTGTTGTGATGTGAGGCGTGGTCTGATAATGGACTAGGAACCTTGCCAGTGTTGTGGCAGTGGTTAGCACTGCTGCCATATAGCATCAGGAACCCAGATTCAATTCCGGCCTTGGATGACTGTGTGGAGTTTGTACATTCTCCCTGTGTCTGCGTGGGCTTCCTCCCAAAAGTCCCGAAAGACGTGCTTGTTAGATGCATTGGATATTCTGAAATTTCCCTCCGTGTACGCGAACAGGTGATGGAATGTGGTGACTAGGGGCTTTTCACAGTAACTTCATTGCAGTACCTGGGGCTTCCGGGCTCCTGATTTGGCCGGCGGCGAATGCACAGAGCAACCTCTCCAGCGCAACAGGCTCGGTGGATAGCACTCTGAGAGAAGGCAGGATGCGTAAGGAAGGGGGAAACTTGGGGGTTTGAGGGTCCCAAGGTGGAAGCTCTAACTGATTGCCGGTCTCTCTTCTTCTCCAATTGCTTACAAACTACAATGGATGGTGGTGTTGACCCCGCTGTGGCTGTACTCGCTGTCCTGGTTGCAGCCAGTGGCCAGACGCTGGAGAAGGCGGCAGCAGCATTGACACAGGCTGGAGGCAGCACCTCATGTGGTCGCCATATACTCTGCAGACCCGGCTGCCCATCAGGCTGAGGAAGGATCCAGGTGGGAACGCTGGCAACAGCCCAAGGTGTACAGGCGTTGTTGATCGTACAAGGAGACGATAGGCAGCATGCGCCGCAGCAGACTCCGCCTGAGCAAGGAGATGCCATGTCCTCACAAACTTGGCACCACATGGAGGAGAAGGCCACCAGCAACTAGTGGCCAAAAAGGTCAAAGCAGCCCTGAATTGTTGTGCCACCGGATCATTACATGGCTCAAACAGGGGGGGGGGGATTATTTTCAGCACTAAGTGCTGTTAGATATAGGCTGTGGTTTCACCGGGCCGGCCATCGGGAAACATCTAGGAGGTCGCATCTGGTATGACACTTCGATCTTTTTCAGTTAAATCAGTTATTTCTTTTATTGTCACTGGGTCAATCTCCTAGTGCTCCCTACCTAACAGCATTGGTGGGTGTACAAACATCACATGGACTGCAGCAGTTAAAGATGACTGCTCACTGCCAGCTTCTCAAGAGCAATTAGAGATGGACAATACATCCATATCCTATAAACAAATAAAAACACCAGGAAGGATAAAACACAACCGCTAAACGCCAGTGTCATCCATCTAACACACATGGTGGGGAGGATTTCCCATGCTCCTCGTGGCATGTTTCTCAGTGGGGGGGAGATGGCCCGCCAATGGCCGGTGGCGGAATAATCAAGTCCCACTGCTGCCAATGGGATTTCACATTAAATCCACCCCCTGCCACCAGGAATCCCGCAGCGGGACCGGAAGATCCGACTGGTGAGAATGGCTGGAAAATCTCCACCCCATACATGTCACCAAAAAGAAAGCAGCCCCACTAACCAAACAACGCAATCACTTTTATGCTCAAATCCTCCACTCCTTGAGCTTCAAGTTTTGTGGTTTTATTTATTCATTTACAGGATGTGGGCGTTGCTGGTCAGGGCAGCATTTGTTGCCAATCCCAAGTTGCCCTTCAGAAGGTGATGGTGAGTTGCCTTCTTGAATTGCTGCAGTCCTTGAGGTGTAGGTACACGCACTGTGCTGTTAGGGAGGGAGTTCCAGAATGTTGCCCCAGCGACGGTGAAGGAACGGTGATATATTTCCAAGTCAGGGTGGTGAGTGACTTGGAGGTGAACCTCCACGTGGTGGGGTTCCCAGGTATCTGCTGTTCTTGTCCTTTTAGATGGTAGTGGTCATGGGTTTGGAAGAGTTAGCATCAATAGCCCAAAAATGTTCATTAGAGAGTGGCTATCTAAAACATTATGTGAAAGTCCTCTGACTAATATTTTTGCAGAGGCCATTTAACATAGCTGACAGAAAAATGTTAAGTGATCACGTGGAGTTATCATGTACAACTTCCGAATATTACAGTAGCTTATTGGCCTATATTCCTATGTGCACACGTGCCAGGTAATACTGAATTTACACATACGCAGACTATTTTTTCCTGAAAGGTACAGCAGTATTCTTCAGAGGCAAAATATTTGACTCTGCCACACTGAATGAGAGTAAAATGAACTAATAAAAATATATTAAAACATATGTCAGCTATGGCTCCATTGATAGCACTCTCACCTCCAAGTCACAAAATTATGGCTTCAAGTCCCACTGGATGGAAGCACAAAGATCTAAGCACAGGCGTAGGTGTGTTGAAGAGATGTTAAACCAAGGCCAGTTGCCTACTCTGGTGGATGTAAAAGATCCCAAGATACAATTTTGAAGAAGAGCAGGGGAATTATCCCCAGTTCCTTGTTGAATATTTATCCCTCAAGCAACATCACAAGAACAGATTACCTGGTCCTTATCATATTGCTTTGTGTGGGAGTTTGCTACGTGCAAATTGGCTGCTGTGTTTCTTACTTTACAATAATGACCACATTTCAACAGTACTTTATTGGCTGTAAACTGTTTCAAGATGCCCCAACTTTTTCTGTGACCTGACATTCTTTCTTCCACTGTTGCTGTGAGAGGGATTGGTACAGTGTGTCGCACTCTCTGATCATCCTTTACCCCAGCGTGGGCATATCTGCCCCTTGCTAGTAGCTTCTCAGCTGTACCCATCCATCTGAGAATTTTAACTGCTGTGGTACAGCAACTGGAGTCAACACCCTGCGTCACACAAGACTACGTTTTATGTATTTGTTTAATTTTCATCATAAACCAACTGAAACAATTTAGATTAATTTTGATTTCGGATGCAACTGGTAGGAATGAATCAGCTAATTTTCAGTACTGTGGCAAGAGTCTATCATACTGAAAGTCATTCCTATCTGCTAAATCAAGTAGAAAATTATAATGCTGACCATTTCACAGTCTTTCACAGAAGAAAATAAAGTGAATTTTGAAATGTACAATCATTTTACATTACTCCATTGAATCCCTATGGTGCTGAAGGAGGCCTTTCAGCCTATTGAGTCTGCACCAAACCTATGTAATCCCACTCCCCCATCCTATCACCGTAACTGCACCTAATCTACACATCTTTGGACACTTGGGGGCAATTTATCATGGCCAATCCACCGAACCTGCTGGGAGGAAACAGAAGGACCCAGAGGAAACCCACGCAGCCATGGGGAGAACATGCAAACTCCACACAGTCACCCAAGACTGGAATTGAACCCAGGTCCCTGGCGCTGTGAGGCAGCAGTGCTAGCCACTGTGCCACCATTATTCTATAAAGACAAACATTCTCACTTTCTTTTTGACTGTTTAAAAAAAATTGTTAATACTAACTGCAATTGAAAATACTGCAAAGAAGGAGGAGCACCATACATTAACTGATGGCTCCAAATTCTGGGTATTATCTTTGTCGTTCAAATACAATCCATCTGATATTATTCATATTTATTCTTTACAATATGAGTATGAACAAATGGATTGTATTTTGACGACAACGATAATAGCCAGACTTTGGGGTCATCAGTCAATATATGGTGCTCCTCCTTTACACTTATACTCAATTGTCTAGAGAATATCTATGTGTTTCTACAATGTGATTTGTGGATATCAAACAGTCAAGCAGTACAGTACCCTTTACATGTCAATCTATCACATAGAATCATAGAATTCCTACAGTGCAGAAGGAGGCCATTCGGCCCATCAGGTCTGCACCGATCCTCGGAAAGAGCACCCTACCTCGGCTCATGCCCCCGCCCTAACCCCACTAACCTGCTCATCCTTGGACAGTGGGAGGAAACCGGAGCATCCGGAGGAAGCTCACACAGACACGGGGAGAACATTCAGACTCCGCACAGACTGTTAACCGAGGTTGGAATTGAACCGGGATCCCTGGGCGAAATTCTCTGCAGACCGTCGTAACGCCGATTTCCGGCGAGCAAAATTGGAGTAGATGACTCCGGCGTGGGGGCCTTCTTTTAGGCGGCGATTCTCCGTTCCCGGAGGGGCCAGCAGCTGACTGACGCGATACGCGTCAGTTTCACCAGCTGCGGAAGTGGTGAGGCCCGGCGTTTTTTGGAGGAGGAGGAGGAGAGAGACTGACCCGGCGTTTGGGGGGGGGGTTCCGGCATTTGGGGGGGGGGGGTTGCGGCATCGGGGGGGAGGTTGCGGCATCGGGGGGGATTGCGGCATCCGGGGGGGGGTTGCGGCATCGGGGGGGAGGGTTGCGGTAATCGGGTGTGTGGGTTGCGGCATCCGGGGGGGGGGGGGTTTGCGGTATCCGGGGGGGGGGTGCGGCATCGGGGGGGGTTGCGGCATCGGGGGGGTTTTGGGCGCAGCGGCGTGCAGAGAAGGGGGGGCGATGGATGCCCCGGGCCAACGCCCTGTCGCCGCAGCACCCCCTGTACGCCGCTGCCCCCTAACCCCAACCACACACCTCAAACCAGACCCCTACCTCCCCTCGCCCAACACCCCTACCGACACCTCCCTCCCCACAACCCCTACCTCCCCCCACCACCCCTACCCCACTCCCACCACCCCTACCTCACTCCCCACCACCCCTCCCCCCTCCCCACCACCACCCCTACCCCCCTCCCCAGCACCCCTACCACCCCTCCAACGCCGCCGCCCCATCTCTCGCAAACGCCCTCAACCCCCCCCACCTCAACGCCGGTACACACAACACCCCGTCCCCCTCCCTCTGAAGGCCGGTACCCATACCCCCCCCCTCTCTCCTCCTCCCCCCCTTCCTTCCTCCTCCCCCCCTTCTTCCTCCTCCCCCCCCTTCCTTCCTCCGTCCCCCCTCCTTCCTCCCCCCCCTCCCTTCCTCCGTTAGTGGGGGGGGGTGTATGCGGCGTTAGTGGGGGGTGGGGGGTGGGGGGTTGCGGCGTTGGAGGGGGGTAGGGGTGGTGAAGGGGGTAGGGTTGGTGAGGGGAGGGGGTTGGGGTAGGGGCAGCTGCGTGCAGAGGGGGGGGCGACGGTGCGTTGGCCCCGGACATCCGTCGCCCCCCTCCTCTGCATGCCGCTGCCCCTAAACCCCCCCCCCGATGCCGCAACCCCCCCGATGCCGCAACCCCCCCCCGATGCCGCAACCCACCCCCCGATGCCGCAACCCACCCCCCCGATGCCGCAACCCACCCCCCCCGATACGGCAACCCCCCCCCCGATGCCGCAACCCACCCCCCCCGATGCCGCAACCCACCCCCCCGATGCCGCAACCCACCCCCCCCGATTCCGCAACCCACCCCCCCATGCGCAACCCACCCCCCCGATGCCGCAACCCACCCCCCCCATGCCGCAACCCACCCCCCCCGATGCCGCAACCCACCCCCCATGCCGCAACCCACCCCCCCCCGATGCCGCAACCCACCCCCCCCCGATGCCGCAACCCCCCCCCCCCCGATGCCGCAACCCACCCCCCCCGATGCCGCAACCCACCCCCCCCCCGATGCCGCAACCCACCCCCCGACACTGAACGTTTTAAAGCCACGGGTCACGTCGGCTGCGTGCAGAGGGGGGGGGCGACGGTGCGTTGGCCCCGGACATCCGTCGCCCCCCTCCTCTGCATGCCGCTGCCCCTAAACCCCCCCCCCGATGCCGCAACCCCCCCGATGCCGCAACCCCCCCCCGATGCCGCAACCCACTCCCCGATGCCGCAACCCACCCCCCCGATGCCGCAACCCCCCCCCCCCGATACGGCAACCCCCCCCCCCGATGCCGCAACCCACCCCCCCCGATGCCGCAACCCACCCCCCCGATGCCGCAACCCACCCCCCCCGATTCCGCAACCCACCCCCCCATGCCCAACCCACCCCCCCGATGCCGCAACCCACCCCCCCCATGCCGCAACCCACCCCCCCGATGCCGCAACCCACCCCCCCATGCCGCAACCCACCCCCCCCCGATGCCGCAACCCACCCCCCCCGATGCCGCAACCCCCCCCCCCCGATGCCGCAACCCACCCCCCCCCATGCCGCAACCCACCCCCCCCCCGATGCCGCAACCCACCCCCCGACACTGAACGTTTTAAAGCCACGGGTCACGTCGGCGGGACTTCGGCCCATCCGGGCCGGAGATTTGTGGAAACTAAAAAAAAAAATGAAATCCCGCCGGCGCCAGCTGTTTTCAGAGGCTGCCGGCGGGATTTGCACAGCGCCGGTTTTTGGCCGGTCAGAGATTTTAAAACCCTGCGGGAGCGGGATTAACGCCGCTGCCGGCCGATTCTCCGACCCTGCGTGGGGTCGGAGAATTTCGCCCCCTGGCTCTGTGAGGTGCCAGTGCTAACCACTGTGCCACTGCACCGCCATGTGTGAACAGGGAAAGCAACAGTATTTTTCTCTGTTAAGGCAGGAACTCAAGGCAAGGAATGTTCTTGCTCACCGCAACTGCCTCAGTAAAAATACCCCCAAATGTCACAAGCCTGGGGGCAGGCGAGGGGTGTGTGGCGGGAATGTGCAGGTGTGGGATAGAGTCGGGTTCACTGACTCGGGAAGAAGAGCATTTGTGGCCACTGTAGCAGCTGAGTACCAAGGCGTGAAGATTAGAAGCACACCTTGATTTGCTGTAATTTTGTCCCAGTTGTGTTATGGCATCTTAGGGCCTCTGACCTTCACCCCTCACACTCCCTCAACCCCCAAACCACTCCCCATGGCTCTTTATATCCTCCATGTTAACTCATGCCCCACCCCTTTTACCCCATGCCAACTCATTCTAATTCACCAAGCAACCATCTTGGGTAGATCCCAGGAGTCATGTGGAGATAAAATACCATAAAGTTTAAAAATCCAATACAGATTTCATGATACAGATCTGCTCGTAAAAAAAATCCCATACTTGAAAGCTCATTCAAAGTTTGTTTTAAATCTCAAGTGCTTAATTTCTTAAAAAAACAACAAAACATCTATTCACATCCCTAATCAAGAAAACAGCTGGCCATTTAATAGCCTTTTTAAGTTGCTAGTCAAACTGTGAACTCAGAACCCCCTACTGAGATAGTTATAGCTTTTGGAAATTAGCCAAGAATTTATAAAAATCCCTTTGGAAAATGCCAACAAACAGCTAGAACAGAGTGTTTTGAACACCTACTGACTTTTGCACTGTGTTTTTTTTTCATTATTAAGGGATGGGGACTAAAATTGTTAAATCTTTTAATAATAATTGAATAATTACAAAACTCATCAAAATTATACAGTTCTTATTCATCTATCAAGAGCTTTTACATCTACTCCATACATTTCTGACTCCCACGCTGAAAGTTGAGACCCTTGCAGCAGCCAAAATGGGATCTGTTGGAACTCAGGTTTCCATCATGTGAATTGCACCCTGTCCCCTTACCCCAATTGGTAAAGATTGGGGCCGGAATTCTCCCCTACCCGGCGGGGCGGGGAGTCCCGGCATGTTGGAATGGCGTGAACCACTCCAGCGTCGGGCTACCCCAAAGGTGAGGACGTCTCCGCATCTTTAGGGGCCAAGCCCTCACATTGAGGGGCTAGGCCCGCGCTGGAGTGATTCCCACTCCGCCAGCTGGCATGACGGCCTTTGGCGCCACGCCAGCCGGGGCAGAAAGGACTTCCCCGGCAAGCGTAAGCAGCTGCTGACGTCATACTGGCGCATGTGCAGAGGAGGGGGTCTCTTCCACCTCCGCCATGGTGAAGACCATGGCGAATGAGGAAGAAAAAGAGTGCCCCCACGGAACAGGCCCGCCCGCTGATCGGTGGGCCCCGATCGCGGGCCAGGCCACCGTGGGAGCACCCCCCGGGATCAGATCGCCTTGCGCCCCCCCTCCAGGACCCCGGCGCTCGCCCGTGCCGCCAATTCCGCTGGTCAGGTAGGTGGTTTAATCCACGCCGGCGGGAGAGGCTTGTCAGCGGCGGGACATCGGCCTATTGCGGGCTGGAGAATTGCCGTGGGGGGGGCCCGCCGACCGGCGCGATTCTCGCTGCCGCCGAATCTCGGGGGGCAGAGAATTCGGGATACGACGGGAGCGGGATTGACGCCGGCCCTGGGTGATTCTCTGACACGGCGGGGGGTCGGAGAATCCCGCCCATGATCTGTCGGATTTCCACATTTGAGTTCATTCTGCCATTTTTGAAGCTTTGTGGAGTAATCGTGATTTTAAAAAACTGGGTCAATGGTTCTTCAATCGATCAGATTGAAGATTCCTTACTGTCCCACAAATCCAGGAAATGTAAGACAGAATATTTAATAAGTCTAAAACTAAGTACAGTAACTGAAATAAAGAGAGAACAAGGAAGGCAGAAAGAAGAGAGAGAGATAAAACGCATGATCTAATAGCCACATTGCGCCAGGCGCGGATACTAGTAGGCCGGTTAGATAGCAGGAGAGGCTGAAATTGGGAATCACTGATTGGTTTCTGATCTAAGTGGCCCACTCCCGTTGGCGAGATCCAGCCTCAGCGTGGCGAGAAACCAACAATCACCAATGATTGTAGCCATCTTCAAAACCACGCAGTCAACTCGGGGTTAGTGCTCGGGGTGGGGGGGAGGGGGTGAACCGTCCCAGGGGCGTGATAGGCTTGGTCGGGGGGGGGGGTGGGCCGCCATCATTGGGGAGGTTTGCCAATGGGCTGGGAGGACAAAGGGCTCAATGCCCATGGGTCTATCATGCCCCCCCGGATCATGTATACCCGTAAAAGGGGCAGCTCCAGCTGCTGCCAATCTGTCTGTGGTGAATGTGATTCACAAGGGATTATAATCTGTATATATATGTGTCTATATTGTAAGTGCAGTTGCACTACCTGCCCAGCAGGGGGAGTAGCTCTGGGAATACTCGAGAGTTGTACTGGGCTTCTCACTTAGCTCCGCCCAGGACTCCTCCCCCGGGAGCTGCTGTATAAAGATCAGTGCCACAGGGTCAGCCGGCCAGTTCACCGAAAGTTCAACGGCTAACAGGCTGGCTCTGTTGTAAGTATATTAAAACCGCTATTCTAATCCTACAAGCACGTGTCCGTAGAATTGTTGGTTCCAACACTGTCCAACCGAACACCCACATTACAGAGCCCCGTCCGTGGTAATATGGTAAAGATGACTTTAACCCCGCTGCCATGGCGACCTCTGGCTGCCCAGCTCAATGCTACTCTTAATGAGGGTTTGGCATTTCTGGTAATCTGTAGGGTGACACGGCACCACAGTGGATAGCACTGTTGCTTCACGGCACCAGGATCCTAGGTGGATTCCCGGCTTGGATCCCTGTCTGTGCGGAGTCTGCACGTTCTCTCTGTGTTTGCGTGGGTTTCCTCCGGGTGCTCCGATTTCCTCCCACAAGTCACAAAAGATGTCCTGTCAGGTGAATTGGACATTCTGAATTCTCCCTCTGTGTTCCCGAAGAGGTGCCGGAATGTGGCGACTCGGGGCTTTTCACAGTAACTTCAATCAATGTTAATGTAAACCTACGTGTGACAATAAGGATTATTATTATGACGCCATGTTGTAGGTGAGTGTTGTTGCGTACCATCCTAATCAGGCTGTAAGGCCTGAACTCTGGAGGCATCAACACCACAGGGGCAGCAGTCAATATTAGACCACATAAGAGCTAGCCCTCAGCACTACAGACATCCCACAATCAGAGAGTGGGTGCATTGATTGGGGAGGAAACCAGCGCCCGGTCCGGATCATGTTTCCAGTGGGTGTCTGAGCTATGGGGCCTGGGGTCCATTGCTCAAGGGCCACTGCTGTGGTCAGCTGCCCATGCAGGGCATGTTGGATGGCACCCTGAGGGATGGCAGGGGATGTGAGGGTGTGGGATGCTTGGGGGATTTGAGGGTACCGGGGTGGAAGCCATAGCTGATTGTCTGCCTCTCACTCGCTCCAATTCCTTACAGATATCACATTATGGATGATATCTTCAACCCCACGGAAGCTGCCCTCGTGGTGGGTTGGCACGCCAGGCAGCCAGGAGAAGGTGGCAGCAGCTACAGTGTCAACAGAGACTCGAGGCGGCGGCCCATGTGCAGCACCAGGCCTCACAGCCTGAGGACACATAAATCCATCAGGCTAGGGAGGGACTCAGAGGGGGAGGCCAGGTGTACAGGCATTGCTGGTCCTTCGAACAGATGTGAGACAGCATGTGCCACAGGAGGCTCCACCTCAACAAGGAGATGGTGTGGCACATGTGGAGGAGCAGGATACCCACTCTCAGTGTCTGACAAGATTATCGCAGCCCTGAACTTTAAGCCTCAGGATCATTCCAGGGCTCGAGTGGGGTCTTGTGTGGCATCTCCCAACCAAAAGCCCACAAGAGCATCCGAGAAGTCACAGATCCCTGTTTGCCCAAGAAGCCGACTGCATAAACTTTGACCTGAACCAAACCAATCAAGATTCCCGGGCAGCAGAATTCTCTGCCATTGCCGGGATACACCAGGTCCAGGGATAATAGATACAACGCAAGTCTCCTTGCACGTACCGGGCATTCAGGGAGTGCTCTTCATCAGCAGGAAGGGTTCCACTCTCTAAATATCCAACTTGTGTGCGATCACAGCTACATCCTGGGACAGTCGGAGGTCCCCCACATCTTAGAAGGGTACCCCCGGATTGGCTCTTGAGGGATAAGGGGTACCCACAGAGATTCTGGCTTATGATGCCAGTGCGGAGGCCAGAGATCTGATGCGGAGACCCAATATAACAAAGCCCATGTGGCCACCAGGCTGTCATTGAGCGGTGCATTGTACTGCTGAAAATGTGGTTCCGATGCAGTACACACCCCAGAGGGTTGCCTGCTTTGTGGTGGTCTTCTGCGCCCTCCACAACCTGTACAGCAGCGGAGCGACATGTTGGAGGTGAAGGAGGAGGAACATGCGGCCACTTCCAAGGAGTATCTGGACCAGGAAGGGCTAGAGGACGAGACCAGGGTGGACCCGCCGGACCAACCGGAGGATGCAGGACAGGTGGCAATGAGGGTCCGTCATGCCCATAGAACTAGGGAAGCCCTCATCCTCACCTGCTTCCCATAGGACGTGGCTTCGCCCACCATCCCACCACTCTCTTCCCTTCCCACCCAACAACCCCCCACCCCCATCCAGTCCACCTCACACTACCTTTTTTCCCCCTCCCGGCCATTCCCCCAAATTACCCACCCTATCCCATCCCGCCCCCTCAGTCACCCTCTTCCACCCTCCCGAACAAATAACAATACAGCACAGGAACATGCCCTTCGGCCCTCCTTACCTACACTGGTCGTGATACAAACCTTTTCCAAAACCCTCAGCACTTCCTCGTGCCGTATTCCTCGATACCCATCCTATCCATGTGTTTATGAAAATGCCTTTTGAATGCCGTTAATGATCTGCTTCCACAACCTCCCCTGGCAAAGCATTCCACTCACAGTCCAAGTCTGTTCAGTCCACATAGCTAACACCCTCCAGACCTTGAAACTACAACATCTTCTTCGCAGCCTTCAACACGTCATCCCCACACCCCCACTACTTGCCTTCAAACAACCGTGCAACCTCAAACAAACCATTGTTTGCAGCAAACTACCCAACCTTCAGAACAGCGACCACGACACCACACAACCCTGCCATGGCAATCTCTGCAATACGTGCCAGTTCATCAAATGGGTACCACCATTACACATGAGAACACCACCCCCAGGTACGCGGTACATACTCGTGCGACTCGGCCAACGTTGTCTACCTCATATGCTGCAGGAAAGGATGTCCCGAAGCGTGGTACATTGGCGAGACCATGCAGACGCTGCGACAACAGATGAACAGACATCGCGCGACAATCGCCAGGCAGGAATGTTCCCTTCCAGTCGGGAAACACTTCAACAGTCAAGGGCATTCAGTCTCTGATCTCCAGGTAAGCGTTCTCCAAGGCGGTCTTCAGAACGCACGACAACGCAGAATCACCAAACAGAAACTTATAGCCAAGTTGCGCACACATGAATATGGCTTCAACCGATACTTTGGATTCATGTTGCATTACATTCATCCTCTACCATCTGGCCTGGGCATGCAAAATCCTACCAACTGTCCTGGCTTGAGACAATTAATACCACTTTAACCTGGGATTACCCCTCTCTCTGGATCTGTAAAGACTTAATTACCTGCAAAAGCTCGCATTCAAAGCATCGTCTTGCATCTTTGACTTTGTCTATGTTTCTGGAATCTACCTCTTCATTCACCTGAGGAAGGAGCAGTTCTCCGAAAGCTAGTGATTTGAAACAAACCGGTTTGGCTTTAATCTGGTGTTGTAAGACTTCTTACTGTGCGCACCCTCCATGCCAGGCAACATCCTGGTAAGCCTCCTCTGCACCCTCTCCAAGGCCTCCACATCCTTCGGGTAGTGTGCCGACCAGAATTGTGTACAATAGTCCAAGTGTGGCCTGACCAAGGTTCTATCCAACTGTAGCATGACTTGCCAGTTTTTATACTCAATGCCCTGTCCAATGAAGGCAAGCATTTTTTTGCTTTCTTGTTACATCACTCCAGGGTGATGGGCCTGTGTCAGTGCTGTCAGCAATTCAATATACAAGGCAGGAGGGTGATTATAACTTGCTGTGAGCTCAGCTCTGGTGATTCTCAATCTATGCTGCAGTCTGACTGCTGTCTGTCTGTCTGCGGAGCGTGTGCTCACACCTATTACCTGCATATGGTATACCTTGGAGGGGAGGGGGGGTCCAGGCCTAGTATCTGGGAGCCTGTAAAGTAAAAATGGGAAAATATGTCATTTGAAACATGGAAGTCTGGCAAAACCTGACCTGAGGTTACATGGGCAAATGTAAGGAAAAATCCCACGAAGGGTTAACAGCAGCAGCAAAAGAAGGTTTTGAAATGCAGATAGCCTTTATTAAACAGGCGTTAAGAAAGCAGCTTGTGACTGCTCAAGCTGTAAAACTGATGCCTGTCTTTCAAGTTAAAACAGATTGAACTTTTAGTTACATGAAGACAAACAATATTTCGCACCTTTTTAAGTTGTTTTATTAGTATATTTTTTCTTTCAAATGGTGAAATCACAGTTTTTACAGAAAGGTAAAAAGATCTTTTCTTTGGATCCTCCTGGTCAGTTGTTAGACCTTCAGGTCTACTTTGACAATCTTTCTTCTTTATCTTTTGCTTTTCTCCTGATGGATTTGCTGTTCTGCTCGGTTTCTGTGTTCTATCCTTCCCATGACCGAGGGCAGCTATGAGAGTTGAAGTTAATTATTTTAGAAAGCAGCTAAAAAAGAAATGCCAGGATCTTCAGTTGAATTGGGTGACAAATGTTTGGTGTGAAATCCTACTGACACTAGTTGAATATGGGAAGCCGAAGACGACATGTCCACGAGAACACAGGTTAACACCAAATCAGGGCCAGAGGTCTGACAAGCTATGGGTTCTATTTGGTAATAAAGCAGCTTTAGAAGTGACAGGAACCAGATATAACGCCCCTCTAGGATCAAAGTAGTTTTGCACATTACAAGGGAAAAAATGTAATCAAAGTTCGATGAGCTAAAGTCATTCTCAACATGAATACATAGACATGTTAGAAGTAATTAAGATTAAAGGTACATTGAATAATCAAGAGCAAAACAAAGCTACTTTACAATAATGTCATATAAACTTAATAACTGCTAGAAGGGCAGTATAAACCCTAAATCAATAGCAGCCAGCAGGGTCAACTCTCATAGCTGCCCTTGGTCATGGGAAGGATAGAACACAGAAACCGAGCAGAACAGCAAATCCATCAGGAGAAAAGCAAAAGATAAAGAAGAAAGATTGTCAAAGTAGACCTGAAGGTCTAACAACTGACCAGGAGGATCCAAAGAAAAGATCTTTTTACCTTTCTGTAAAAACTGTGATTTCACCATTTGAAAGAAAAAATATAATAATAAAATAACTTAAAGTTTTAACCTGAAACAGTGGTTACTACAAAGTCTACTTTACTTACATAGCAACGCGCAACCCAGGATCGATGCGACTAAATGGTAAGTAGATAAAATCTTCTATGAAGATATGGGTTATACTGGGGGATAACTTGAAAATATAGATTGACCCGAATAGGACCCATCTAAGTCTGCATAGGAGTCGGGGAGTGAGAATCCCTGTTCACCATTTAGAATGTCTTATTGACCCTTTTTGGTTTTGGGGGAATTCTAAGAATAGTGGTGAGTTTTTTACTTCAGCCCAGGGGGTTGGGGTCATGGGAAGGCAGAGGGCAACTGGGGGAGTGGGGTGCAGGTTGGCCCACAATGCGGAATAACGTGATAGAAGCTTCACATGTCTTGGTGTAACATGTTTTAATGTTGTACAATCATGACCCCAACTGTCCCTAGGCCCTGATGGTGGGTCACAGCGGTTGGCTTTTATCAAAAACCAAGATTGGTTTTTATTTTTCCATTTAGTAAAAATGGGTCCCTGGAAACAAAGTTTGAAAAACACTGCTCTGCAGTGTCTTGCCAATGTCCACTTGCGTCTAAAACATGTCCCCCAACGACCGGGACATGCTCTGCCGCGCCTCAGCAATGCCCATCTGAGATTGGGACATGCTCCGTAGCGCCTCAGCAATGCCCACCTGAGACTGAGACATGCTCCACAGCACCTCAGAAATGTCCACCTGCGTCAAGGACATGAACCCCAGCAACTTGGACATGCTGTAAAGGTGCTCATTCATGGCCGTCACTCTCTGAGGTACACTTTGGACACCACCACTCACAGTGCTGACATCATGCTCCAAGCTTTCCACTTCGGTTGCCACCCTAGCAGTGTTGACCTCCCGTGCCATGCATTGCCTGCTCAACCTCTTGCGTCAGTAGCCTTTGGGACTCCTCCAATCGGCTATAGACCCGCTTGATGTCACTGACATCCCCCTCTGAATCTCACAGCCACACCCCATCGACTGTATCAACTCCGGGCTAGCCTGGTCCAGAGACTCAGCATCTGCCTGGGACTCAGTTAGGTCCTGGGATGCAGCAGACCTCTGACTGCTGTCTCCCCTGGATGTTTCCTCTGCTCAGACACATCTTCAATCTGCTTTCCATTTAGATAATAATTTGCCTTTCTATTTATTGGGCCAAAATGGATAATCTCGCACTCATCTACATTGAACACCATCTGCCAAATTTTGGCCCAATCTCCCAGCCTATCTATGTCCGTCTGTGAAATCTTTATCTCGTCTTCACTGACTGCATTCCCACCTATTTTGCTATATTACACTATGGCTGTGCTTGCAGATCATTTATATAAATTGTAAGCAATTGAGGTCCGAGGACTGACCCCTGCAGGACCTCGCTAGTTACAGTTCATCAGCCAGAGAAGGACCCATTTATCCCGACCCACTGCTCTCTGTCAGTCAGCCAATGCTCTTTCCAATCTAGTACTCTTCCTGCAATCCTATTTGATCTCTGTCCTGGTTCAGTCTTTTATGTGACACTTTATCAAATGCCTTCTGGAAGTCGAGATATACCACATCCACAGGTTCCCCATTATCCACATTGCTGGTTACATCCTCAAAGAACTCAAGCAAGTTTGTCAAGCATGACTTTCCCTTCATTAAACCATGCTGACAATGGTGGATTGAGCTTTGTCTTTCCAAATGTTGAGTCATCTCCTCCTTAATGATTGATTCCAGCAACTTCCCCACCGCAGAAGTCAAGCTAACCGGTCTATAGTTTCCTACTTTTTGCCTCTATCCCTTTTTGAATATAACAATCTTTATCTTTATAGTCACAAGTAGGCTTACATTAACACTGCAATGAAGTTACTGTGAAAAGCCCCTATTCGCCACATTCCAGCGCCTGTTCGGGTACACGGAGGGGGGAATTCAGAATGTCCAATTCACCTAAAAGCATGTCTTTCAGGGATTTCGGGAATAGGGGTGTCACATTAGCATGTTTCCAATCCACCAGGACCCTTACAGAATCCAGGGAATTCTGAAATATCATAACCAAGGATCAAGGCAAACCAAATGGCAATTTCATGATTTAGCATTTAACTGCGCATGTGCGTTATCCTTAAGTTGCTTTATGATTTTTTACCTGAATAATGTTGAGCGCTGTTAGCCTGTTTATTATTCTTACTGTAAAATATAGGCCAATATCTTATTTAAATAGAAGTGTAATGTAACATGAAACTAGGGAGTTCAGTGTGGTGGGTAAAGGTATCTTTTCTTTGAATTGGTGAACTCTGTTTGACAGGTAGACATAATCAGCTTTCAAATTTCCTCTTTGTGCTAATGAGCAAAGGTTCAACTCCATTCTGTTTGTGCAAATAAAATCCTGCTATCTATTACAGAATGCCACTGATTATGTTTCAGAGATGATAGTCGTAATTTGAAAGCTTTTGTATCCATGAAGTGGGACATAACAACCTGAGGAGAATTTGCATTTTGAGTGGATGATAATGCCCTTAGAGACAGTGCCAACATTTGGCGGTGTGAGGGTGTAGCCTATTTGCTCAACAACAATAGTAAAATAGTGCTATTTTGCAACAAAATGACACAGTTATCTATTTGCCCAATTGCCTGACTGATTCAGAATAGCTATTAATTTGCACTGAAACCATAAAATCATATAACTTTATTGTGCAGAAGGAAATCCATTGAATTTGTGCCAGCCCTCTGTAAGATTTATCCACTTGGTTCAATTACTGCTCCTCTCCTGATACCTTCCTGAATTTCTCTTTTCTAAATATTTATCCAGTAATACATGGAATATACATCTGAAAATGGAATGGACAGCAGCCTTTCGTTCTCCTAGCAGTAGAGCCACTGAAAATACTGACCGATATTGTGATTCCCTGGGCAATAGCAAATAGTTGCTGTCTGTGTGGTCTCCAACAGCGAGTGGCACTAGAATTTACAACTATGAGAAGATCACAGCTGAGCCCTATCCTGTTCTCACTGCACTTCTATACATGTATTTTCCAGCATGGATCACTAGACACTGATGCGGAGAGGAAACCCCAGAACATTTTTTCAAACAGTAAAAGAAAACCTGCAGAAAATGGAGATCTGAAACGAAAACATAAAATTTGGGGATCCTCAGCAGGCCAGGCAGCATCTCTGGAGAAAACACGCAAGTTAATATTTCTGATGTCAAAATTTTGCAAAACTAGAAAATAACAATCAATGCATCGTACTTGAAAAAGGAACAGAGAAAAGAGAAGGAAGATAAAAAAGCTCACATGCACAGACGACATCAAGTGCAGTGACCCATGAGGTGGTTACATGGAAAATGAAAGATGATTAAATTAGGTGATATTAGCATGAGATGCCAGGGAGCATAATGAGGAAAATGAAAGAGAATTACACGTCAGAGAAGTTGTCGATGGCTAAAGAGGATTTGGGGTAAGGCTGGTAGAAATAGAAAAAGAACAATAGAGCAGGATCCAAGAATACTGACAAGCATTGGGTGAGCCCCCCCCACCCTTACTCCTTGACGGCATGGGGGAGGTCAAGCTGCCTTGTTTCCATGTCGCCTGCATCTTGATGCTGCTCACCAGGGTGTGTAGCCATGGATTGCAGGGTCAAAATTTGCTCAACCAAGGACCCCAGGTGGTCGCCAACCTTCCAATGGTGGCATTGAGGCGTTCGCATGTCAGAGCCAAGCCAGACAGAACACGGATGGACTCCTCCATTGTTCATTCTAGTCTGCTGAGTGACAGCCAAAGCTCTGTCTGATGTTCTGCCACCTGTCGTTGCATCTCCAGCATTGAGTTGGCAACAGCTTCCAGAGGTTCATCCTCTGACTGGCACTGAGATGAGGCCGGTTTTCCAACAACCTCCAAGGGCCTGGGCTGTCACTGTCTCCGACTGCTCTGGAGACCTCTCAATGAAATGTTCTCCAGAAAGTGAAAATCTAGAGCTATACCCCACCATGGTGTGTGTCTCTCCACTGGTAGGCGCTGTGACGCTTCTTCAGGCGCTTCCTCTTCAGGAATGGTCTGGGGGCCTAGACCTATGGTGAGCTGCTTTGTGGGCCTCGAGCTGTGCTGCCTAGTAAGTAGCAAATAGAGTTTCAGTCGATCGATGATCTTGAGTTATGTGACTCACTGAGATTGTCAGGATGTGATGAAGTGACAGAGCTGCAGTTTGCACTAGGTGGTGGGACAAATCAAACTTCCCTTCCCTACAGGAACAATCCCTGTCCTCCTCAGTCAGCTCAGCCGCAACTTCCTCAAACTCATTAAGTGCAACAATATCGACTATCTCTCCCCAATCCATGATTTTTCACACCTGTTGGTCTTGGCCTATATAAAGACAAAGGAAAGGCAGGTGATCAGATTGGATGGAGCAGAGGTTGGATAAGGTGCTTCCTGTGAATGGTGCGTCCTCCCTAGAAAGGCCAGAGGGTGCAATGTGAGCAATATGATAGATGGGATAGTAGTGATGTGAAAGTCTCTGTCAGAGAAAGAGTATTGATGGGTCGTCCCCCCCGTCCCCCGTCCCCCCCGTCCCTCTCCCTCTAATGGTTGTGTGAGAACCATGAAGAGAGTAGTTGTTTGAGTGCATGATGCCATGATATTGGAGAGAACTAAAGGATAACTTATTCTGATGGAGCAGATGAGATCAGTCATCATAGGGCAGCACGGTAGCATGGTGGTTAGCATAAATGCTTCACAGCTCCAGGGTCCCAGGTTCGATTCCCGGCTGGGTCACTGTCTGTGCGGAGTCTGCATGTCCTCCCCGTGTGTGCGTGGGTTTCCTCCGGGTGCTCCGGTTTCCTCCCACAGTCCAAAGATGTGCGGGTTAGGTGGATTGGCCATGCTAAATTGCCCGTAGTGTCCTAAAAAGTAAGGTAAGGGGGGGGGGGGTTGTTGGGTTATGGGTATAGGGTGGATTTGTGGGTTTGAGTAGGGTGATCATTGCTCGGCACAACATTGAGGGCCGAAGGGCCTGTTCTGTGCTGTACTGTTCTATGTTCTATCATCCCCCACTGGATGACATTTTAGGCACGGTTGCCAGCCATGCTGACTTACACTGCGATAGCTTCCCAGGCCGGGGAGGTGAGACTGGGGTGCTTCCTGGATCCAACCCTGGGATACATAACATGCCTGTGTGCCCGCACACCTCTGATCTAGGCATTGAGGCCTGGTGGGTGCAGCAGGGTACTGCCTTCCTCCTGAGGCTTGCAACCTTCTTCTTATGCATGGAAGACACCTTCAACAGCCTCTTGGAGACAGGTAGGCTGAAGAGAGTGAGAGGTATGTGCTCGATTGGTGTTTAAATATGGTGCCCTGCATTTGGCCCCACCAGCTGACAGCGGATGGACGAATCTGCTCTCGACACAGCAGATGATTGGGCCTGATACTCACCTGTGCCTGATTAATGAGCTTCCAAGTGCAGAATTGTATGTGAGTTCCCACCATTCTGAGCAATGGGGTGGGTGCTGCCGAAACCGCCCTTCACCGCAGTTAGTCTCAGAAATAGAAAATTCCGCTTGTAGTTTCGATTAAAAGACCACCTAATTTTTTTCTGCCACAGCCAGCAACTGTAACATTTTGTTTGCAGAAACACAGCCACCGGCTGCCAGAGAGTGAAGATAACAGATGAGCTGTAATCAATTTCTAAAGATACTGATCTCTGACACTAATGTGATGAAGCAAGCCCGTTCCAAAGGAATCCCCTCAGCTCACACTTCCCATTGTGTTCACTACAGCATTTGCTTAAAAGAGAAGTAGCCCTATAAAGATGAACACTTAAGACAAAGATTATTGAAGAAAATGAAACGGATTTATTATAGTTTATAATCTGATTAATATGACAAGTATTTGTGGACCTTTTGCCTCGATAAGTATTATGAGTTAATTTCACTTGCTGATATTAAATACTGGGAATCATGTCGCAGAGATAAAATGAATCCAATGATCCAAGAGTTAATGTTCCAGCTACAACCAGGCATTTAAAATGAGAGTTTGATTTTAATTCTAAAACATTTCAATCAAGTTTTATTTTGCTCAGCCAAGGTCATGTTTTGTACCTATACAATGCACATCATCCAACACCTGCTTCTGTGGATGACCTAGTTTATTGGGATACATGTTTCTTCAAACAGCACCCTATGTAAAAGGGGGTACGGATTTTTAATCGTGTTATTTTAAAGAAAGATGTTTTCATTTGATTATTTCCTAAAATGCTTCTGAAGAGACGTGCAGTAGAAGGGGTGCTGTGTGAGGGTTAATGGAATTGTTTCTGAAAGATTATTTATGTGGGTGGCAGCTTGTTCGTTGTCCCAAAGCACCCATCGCCATTCCTCAAACCTCCCATTAGTTCACAGTCAGAACTACTGAGTGGCTGCCACCCAAACCTGGCAGGAAAATAATGAACCTTATCATTAACACAAGCTGCCTCAAATTAAGAGAACAACTCTCTGCGCTCATCCAGGAGGGAGCTCAGCTGTTGTAGGCACTCAAGCCTGCAATTTGTTTTTCACAATGGTAGTCATGTGGAATTGGTGCCTGCACACAAGAGGATGTGAACCACTGGGGGGAGGACACCAAGGGCAAAAGGAGAAAAAAGCTTAAACAAAAGCCTCAGCTGAATCCTGCCAATTATTCTTTGTTATATTGTATTACTCCTTCTCCAAATGCTTGTGCCAGACATGTATACGATTGTCCTTGTTCTGGCCCTTCTTCTAGATATTCTGAAGTATATATCATCTGTATTAAATAGTATCAATCTCTCCAAGATTTATTATTGCATTGCAGATAATACAACACCCAAAAGTAAAAATATGATAGTGTCACAAAAGGTTCTTTTGTTGCGATGATGTTCTGCGATTTGGCAATAGATTATATAGTCAGAACTATTGAATGGCTGGCACGCAAACCTGGCAGAAAAATAATGAACCATATCATTAACACAAGCTGCCTCAAAAAGGGCGGCACGGTGGCACAGTGCTTAGCACTGCTGCCCTGCAGTGCCAGAGACTCTTGTTCAATTCTGGCCTTGTAGGTTTCCTCCAGGTTCCCTGGTTTCCTCTCACAGTCCAAAGATGTGCAGGTCAGATGGGGTTACGGGAACAAGGTGAGGGAGTGGGCCTAGGTAGGCTGCTCTTTCAGCGGTTTAGTGCAGTATATATGGATCAAATGGCCTCCTTCTGCACTGTCAGGAATCTATTCTGTGATTCTATACAGTAAGAAACATAATTCAATCAAAAGCTATAATGGAGTTGTGTTTACTTTATCTCTGAATAACTTGTTCTTTTTTTAATATTTCAGTTTACTATACAGATTCCTGTTTACTATTTCAATCCAAATAAGCTTTATTTTAGCGAGAAGAGTTAATTGGATCAAAACATCATTGAAAATGTTAAGAATGTTGTAATGAGCAATTGAGCATAAGCAATTCTGTATGTTAGTATGTTAGACCTCCAACCAGCAGGTGGCAGTAGAACTACACCACGTGGTACTCCAACCTCGGGGAGGCTGGGTGAGGAGTCATCATAAATAGTCATGTTTAGTATTAGCTGTCATATTCTAGTTCTTAACAGTTTACAGTTCATTCATAGTATAAATCTTGTTTTCTACCCACGTTATTGTAATTTAATAAATCTTAATTAGTCCCGAACTAGATGTTCTTTGGTCCACTGATTTAATCATTGCAAGGCACTAGAACGTAACAAATATGTTTGCATAAATGTGCGCTCTCTGCTCTCATTAGGGTCTGATTATAGCCTATTCCAACATTCAACGCATTCAGGTCAGTTATAAAGATTCTCGTTTGCCATAATTCATCTAAGAACTTATTGACAGCAGAGAATAAAATGACATTGATCGAGAGTCGCAAGAAAAAACTTTGAACTGGATCAATTTACATTTATTTTCATTGACAGTTAATTTAAAAACATAAAATTAAACAGCACAGAGGGAGACCCATTTGACCATCATATATGAATTGGCTCTTGGTAAGATTCTGTCCTGTTCGCTCCCCCCCCCGCCCCTGCTCTTTCCCCTCGCTTTGCCTGTGCCACCCACATTGTTAGAATCAATCAAGAAACATTCAAATAAACGGAACTAAGAAAAGGGCAGATAATTATGAGTCAGCTCCCCAAACTTGTAAAGGTACATCTGTTTGATCAGTAAAAAATTCAAAATCTGAATAAAATATTCAAGAATTACGTGCCGTTGTTCCAATACAGATTTGAAACCAGTGAGAATAAAGGCCATGCCTATGCACCCCTCGTTATATTGTTGAATTGTTTCCTTCCCCCTTTTCTGTTTTATGCCCAGTAACACCACATTCCTGGGCCAGGATACTCCCCTACCTGGCGGGGTGGGGGGTCCCGGCGTGCTGGAGTGACGTGAACCACTCCGGCGTCGGGCCGCCCCAAAGGTGCGGAAGGCTCCGCACCTTTCGGTGCCAAGCCCTCACACGGAGGGGCTAGGCCCGCGCCGGAGTGGTTCCCGCTCCGCCGGCTGGCGTGAACGGCCTTTGGCGCCACGCCAGCCAGGGCCGAAAGGACTTCGGCGGCCGGCGTAAATCCACGCATACGCCAGAGCGTCAGCGGCTGCTGACGTCATCCCGGCACATGCGCAGGGCAGTGAAGACCATGGCGAAGGCAGAAGAAAAAGCGTGCCTCCACGGCACAGGCCCACCTGCCAATCGGTGGGCCCCGATTGCGGGCCAGACCACCGTGGGGGCACCCCCCCCCGGGGTCAGATCGCCCCCCCCCCCCCCCCCCCCAGGACCTCGGTGCACGCCCGCGCCGCCTGCTCCCGCTGGTAAGGTAGGTGGTTTAATCCACGGCAGCGGGAGAGGGTTGACAGCAGCGGGACTTCGGCCCATTGCGGGCCGGAGAATCACCGCGGGGGGCCCGCTGACCGGCGCGGCGCGATTCCCACCACTGCCGAATCTCTGGTGGCGGAGAATTCAGGACACGGCGGGGCGGGATTGACGCCGGCCCCGGGCGATTCTCCGACCCGGCGGGGTGTCGGAGAATCCCGCCCCAATTCTTTATTTAGGACAGAAGACAAGAAGAATGGAAAATTATCGTTTTCCACGAATAATTTTATCCAGCTCAGTATACTCCACGAAGCAAGATCACACTTTATCCATACTACCTTCCACCTTGTAAGAATCTATCATCATTCCATTTATTAGTAAAACAAAGGGAAAGTCTCATCATCTGCCTAACATTGGCCAGTTTTCTGAAGTGAAACACCAGCAAGAATTAACAGATACATTGTTACATTTTAAGCAAGGAAATGTACAGGTGTTCTGCAATTTCCCGACAAATGCAGTCCCTTGGAACATTGGTACAGTTTCCAAGTTCAACCCAACCATGCCTGAGTCACACAGTGGTTAGCACTGTTGCCTCACAGAGCCAGGCTTCAATTCCGGCATTGGGTGACTGTCCATGTGGAGTTTTGACTTTCGCCCCTTGTCTGTGTGGGTTTCCTCTGGGTGCTCTGGATTCTTCCCACAGTCCAATGATGTGCAGATTAGATGGATTGGCCATGCTAAATTGTCTCTTAGAGTCCAGGGATGGGCAGGTTAGGTAGGGTCCAGAATTCTCCGGTGGTTGGGATTCACTTTTCCCACTGGCAGCAGTCCCCCACCAGGGGTTTCGTGACAACGTGGCGCAGTTTCAATGGGTAATCCCATTGACAAGCAGCAAGAGAATAGAATCTCGCCCCCAACGAATGGTGCGTGGCCGAGAAACACACAATTGTGGGACCAGAAATCACTGCCCAGCATCACGGGGTTACGGGGGTAGTGTGTTCTTTCAGAGGGTCAGTGCAGACTCGACGGGGCGCATGGTTTCCTTCTGCATTGTAGAGATTCTATGGATTCCATGGATTCTATGCATCCTAAATGTGAACAAAGTAAACTATATAGATATGCAGGTTAAGGTGGATTGGGAATTTGTTTTAAATTTCATTTACGAGATGTGGGTGTCGCT
Source organism: Scyliorhinus canicula (assembly GCF_902713615.1). Taxonomy (NCBI): domain Eukaryota; kingdom Metazoa; phylum Chordata; class Chondrichthyes; order Carcharhiniformes; family Scyliorhinidae; genus Scyliorhinus; species Scyliorhinus canicula. The sequence continues at coordinate 112,001,508 of NC_052153.1, read as the reverse complement.
GTTTAGGCCAGCATTTATTACCCATCCCTAGTCACCCTTCCGAAGGTGGTGGTGTGTTGCCTACCTTAACCGCTGCAATCCCTTACTGTGCTGTTAGGGAGGGAGTTCCAAGATTTTGCCCCAGCCACAGTGAAGGGACAGCGATATATTTCTATGTCAGGCTGGTGGGTGACTTGGAGGGGAACCTCCAGGTGGTGGGGTTCCCAGGTATCTACTACTCTTGTCCTTCTCGGTGGTAGCAGTCATGGGTTTGGAAGGTGTTATCTAAGGAGCCTTGGTGAGTTACTGCAGTGCATCTTGCAGATGGTACACACGGCTGCCACTGTTCGTCGGTGGTGGAGGGTTTGAATGTTTGTGGGAGGGGAGGCAATCAAGTGGACTGCTTTGTCCTGAATGGTGTCGAGCTTCTTGAGTGTTATTGGAGCTACACTCATCCAGGCAAGTGTAGAGTATTCCAATATACTCCTGACTTGTGCCTTGCAGATGATTTGGGGGAGTCAGGAGGTGAGTTACTCACCCAGGGATTCCTAGCTTTTGACCTGTCCTAGTAGCAGCAGTATTAATATGGCTAGTCCAGTTCAGTTTCTGATCAATGGTAACCCCCAGGATGTAAATTGTGGATGATTCAGCAATGATGATACCATTAAATGTCAAGATTAGATCCTTTTTTGTAGGAGATAGTTATTGCCTGGCACTTGTGTGGCATGAATGTAACTTGCCCCTTGTCAGCCCAAGCCTGGATATTGTCGAGTTCTTGATGCATTTAGACATGGGCTGCTTCATTATCTGAGGAGTCATGAATGGTACTGAACATTGTGCAGTCATCTGCAAACATCTCCATTTCCGACCTTATGATGGAAGGGAGATCATTGATTGAACAGCTGAAGATAGTTGCCTAGGACACTACCCTGAGGATTTCCTGCAGCAATCTCCTGGAGCTGAGATGATTGATCTCCAATCACCACAACCATCTTCCTCTGTGCCAGGTATGACCCCAACCAGCGGAGGGTTTTCCTCCATTCCCATTGACTCCATTGACACTTAGCTAGGGTTCTTTGATGCCATACTCTTCGTTTTTTAAAATAAATTTAGAGTACCCAATTCATTTTTTCCAATGAATGGGCAGTTAGCGTGTCCAATCCACCTACCCTGCACATCTTTGGGTTGTGGGGGTGAAACCCACACAAACACGGGGAGACTTTGATGCCATACTCGGTAAATATTGCCTTGATGTCAAAGGCAGTCACTCTCACCTCACTTCTGGCATTCAGCTCATTTGTTCCATGTTGGAACTAAGGCTGTAATGAGGTCAGGAGCTGAGTGACTCTGGACAAACCCAAACTAAGCATCCGTGAGCAGGTGATACTGCATTAAAATGTATGGTGGCAGACAAGCAATGGCTAGCATTTAAAGATTTATTGCATTACTTGCAGAGGCCAGTAACTGGATGTTTTCTTCCTAAGACCACAGCAGTGAGGCCAGGCAAGGCAAGTGCAAAGGCGTTGATACAAAAGTAGGGTTGCACTCAGTGTACCCCTGGCCAGCCAGAAGGAGAGGAAGAGAGAGGAACTACATTCCAACGAGTAAGAAAAGGTCCAAGGAATGGACCCACCATCCATGGTTAATTAGAAAGGTTAAAGGTACTTTCAAATTTAAAGAAAAAGTATATCATTATGCAAAGCCAGGTGGTTAGTCGAAAGACAGGACAGAATATAAGAAACAGCAAACAATGCCGTGGGTGGCATCCTGGCACAGTGGTTAGCACTGCTGTTCACAGCTCCAGACAATCGGGTTCGATTCCGGTTCCGGAGCTCCGGTTTCCTCCAGAGATGCGATTGGGCAGAGAATCGGTTTGGACGCTGAAACCATGGCGGGCACCAGTGTCACGCCAATTTGCAATTCTCCGTTGCCTCGACAGCAGCGTCAATGCATTCCACTCCGCATGTACAGTAAAGGCTGTTTACCCCCAGTAAAACCTTTTGGACACATGATGGGCAAATTATCATGGCCAAGCCACCTAACCTGAACATCTTTGGACTGCGGGAGGAAAGTGCACCACCCGGAGGAAACCCTCGCAGACACAGGGAGGACATGCAAACTCCACACAGTAAGTGACCCAAGCCGGGAATTGAACCTGGGACCCTGGAGCTGTGAAGCAGCTATACCAACCACTGTATTAACATGAAGGCATCATGCACACTGCCTAGGTATCGGGCGCAGAGGTGAATGATGCGCTGCTGATGGTCACATATCAGCTGCACTTTCATCGAGTGGAATACCTTTCGGATGGTGTAGAGTGGCCGGTGTCTGCAGGTGCTCATAGGGGGACTTGCATCACGGGGCATGTTGGCAATGGCGGTGAACCCCGCTGCCCGGGCATCCTGGCGGGCTCAGTCCACATTGAAATTTATTTAGCCGACTGGGCATTTAGGGCCTCCTGTGCACCGAGGTCTGAGAGATTCCGGACAGGTCCCCACTCGGCACCTGGAAGGACCCTGTCATGTAAAAGTTGAGGGTGACCTTCACCTTGACGGGCACCGGGAGCAGGTGTCCCACCCCATACCCCCGCTGTGCAATGATCTGACAAATATGTCGCACTGTCTCCCTGCTAAGCTGGAGTCTTCGACGACATGTCTGGTCCAGAAGGTCCTCCAATGACAGGCACTGCCGGTACACGCAAGGCCTCATGCGGCACCTCCTTTGGAACTCCTCCTCCTCAGACCGTTGGACGGCCAACTCTATATTCTGGGTAGCTGTCTTCTGTTCCTCTGGGGCAGGCTTTATTGCGGCATGCTTTGCTGCTGCTGCTTCCTCCTCCTCAAACAGCTCCAGCTCGTACAGCCACACGGCATCCCTTATGGCTGCGCCGACTAGCGGGAAGGTCACCATTGCACCGCTGATCCCGTCGGTGCCCGGAAGCATGGGGGCCTCGGGCACTGGCACCTGTCCCCGCTGCCAGATGTACCATCGGCTGTTGTTGCCCTTGTCAGCAATATGCTTCATGGTCTCTGTCCTGCGCCCCAGTAGGGGCGACAGTGAGTGTTGCCTTGAAGTGGGACACCTGATGCCCTGCCGGCAGCCGGGTTGGGGGGGGAGGTGGTATGGTGGAGTGTAGGGGCACCCATACGGCCGGTGTCACTCTGCGGAATCAGGGGCCAAGGTGGGTCGTCAGTGGGGTATGCAGCAAGATGGCTGCCTTGCAGGCCGCAGCATTGGCAGTCCATGCCTGGCCACCGCCCCAATCCCATGGGGGGAGGTCACCCCAGCAACACAGCATATCCCTTGGTCATTCCCCCTGTTCCCCCGCCCTGGCAGTGCCTCCCCCAGCCAGTGTCCGGGTCGGCAGCCCACAGTCTCTGGGTCCTATCTCCTCTCTCTCCCACATCAGTCACAACGCCAGTTTCACGATTTTTAAAAGCACAAATGAACCATGCCATCGGGAACTCGGTCCATCGGAGGCGGAGAATCGCGGAGGCCCCGGAGAATACGGGGTAGAGCCTGTTAACAATATGCAAATGGTGTTTACTGTACGTGCATTCCAGACCGCATTGACACCGCTGTCGAGGTGCTGGAGCATTGCGATTTGGCATCAAATCGGCATCATCCTTGATTTCGCCGTCGGAACCAATTCTCCGCCCAAATTTATTTTCTGATTTCGGCGTCAGCCAATGGAGAATTCCAGGAGCTGGTCAAAGGGATAGGCAGCATGCAGTCGGGGAAGGCGCCGGGGCCGGATGGGTTCCCGGTCGAATTTTACAAAATGTACGCAGACCTGCTGGGCCCCCTGTTGGTTAGGACCTTTAACAAGGCAAGGGAGGGGGGGCTTTGCCCCCGACTATGTCACGGGCGCTGATTTCCTTGATCCTTAAATGGGACAAGGACCCCCTACAGTGTGGATCATATAGGCCGATCTCGCTGTTAAACGTGGATGCCAAGCTGTTGGCGGAGATCTTGGCCACAAGGATAGAGGACTGTGTGCCGGGGGTCATTCATGAGGACCAGACGGGGTTTGTGAAGGGAAGGCAGCTGAACACCAATATACGTAGGCTCGCTTCTGAATGTTATCATGATGCCGGCGGTAGAAGGGGAGGCGGAGATAGTGGTAGCATTAGACGCAGAGAAGGCCTTTGATAGGGTTGAGTGGGGGTACTTGTGGGAGGTGCTGGAAAGGTTTGGGTTCGGGGAGGGGTTTGTCAGTTGGGTGAGGCTGCTATATGAGGCCCCAATGGCGAGCGTAGCCACGAATAGGAAGAGATCGGAGTAATTTCGGTTGCACCGGGGGACAAGACAGGGGTGTCCCCAGACCGCCTTGCTCTTTGCGTTGGCAATTGAGCCCCTGGCCATGGCGTTGAGGGAGTCGGGGAATTAGAGGGGTCTGGTGAGGGGTGGGGAGGAGCACAGATGACTTGTTGCTATATGTGGCGGACCCAGTGGGGGGAATGCCGGAGGTGATGAAGATTCTTAGGGAATTTGGGGGCTTTTCAGGGTACCAGCTCAACCAGGGTAAGAGTGAGCTGTTCGTCGTGCACCCGGGGGATCAAGAGGAGGGGATTGGTAGGCTCCCACTGAAAAGGGCAGGGAGGAGCTTTAGATGTCTGGGTGTCCAGGTGGCCAGGAGCTGGGGAGCCCTACACAAGCTTAACCTCACTAGGCTGGTGGAGCAAATGGAGGAGGAGTTTAAAAGATGGGACATGTTGCCGCTGTCACTGGCGGGGAGGGTGCAGTCCATCAAGATGACGGTGCTCCTGAGGTTTTTGTTCCTGTTCCAGTGCCTCCCCATCCTTATCCCGAAGGCCTTTTTTAGGAGGGTCAACAGGAGTATTACGGGATTTTTATGGGCGCGTGGGACTCCGGGGGTGAGAAGGGTGTTTTTGGAGCGGGGCAGGGATAAAGGGGGAGCTGGCGCTGCCCAACCTCTGTGGGTACTATTGGGCTGCCAATGCAGCGATGGTGCGTAAGTGGGTAATGGATGGGGTAGGGGCAACATGGAAGAGGATGGAGATGGCGTCCTGTGCGGACACGAGCCTGGAGGTGCTGGTAACGGCGCCGTTGCTGTTCCCGCCGATGAGGTATACCACGAGCCCGGTGGTGGCGGCTACCCTCAAACTCTGGGGGCAATGGAGACGGCATGGGGGGAGGTGGGGGGCTCAATGGAGTCCCCGATACAGGGGAACCACCGGTTTGTTCCAGAGAGCATCGATGGCGGGTTTCTTGGCTGGCACAGGGTAAGTATCAGAATGTTGAGGGACCTGTTTGTGGATGGCAGGTTTGCGAGCCTGGGTGAATTAGAAGGGGAAGTTTGGGCTCCCCCCGGGGAACATGTTTAGGTACATGCAGGTTAGGGCGTTTGCCAGGGGGCAGGTGGAGGGGTTCCCTCTGCTGCCCCCACGTGGGGTACGGGACAGGGTGCTCTTGGGGGTGTGGTTGGAGGGGGGAGGATTTCGGACGTGTACCACGTCATGCAGGAGGTGGATGAGGCCTCGGTGGAGGAGCTGAAGGGTAAATGGGAAGAGGAGCTGGGTGAGGAGATTGAGGAGGGGACGTGGGCGGATGTCCTGGAAAGAGTGAATTCCTCCTCTTCCTGTGCGAGGCTTAGCCTCATACAGTTCAAGGTGCTGCATGGGGCCCACATGACTGGGACGAGGATGAGTAGGTTTTTCGGGGGTGAAGACAGGTGTGCTAGGTGCTCGGGGAGCCCAGCGAACCATGCCCAAATGTTCTGGGCATGCCCAGCGCTGGGGGAATTTTGGAAGAGGGTAGCAAGGACGGTGTCGAGTGTGGTAGGATCCGGGGTCAAGCCAGGCTGGGGACTTGCAATTTTTGGGGTTGCAGTGGAGCCGGGAGTGCAGGAGGTGAAAGAGGCCGGTGTCCTGGCCTTTGCGTCCCTAGTAGCCCGGCGGAGGGTTCAATGGAAGGATGCGAGGCCCCCAAGCATGGAGGCCTGGATCAATGATATGGCAGGGTTTATCAAATTGGAGAGGGTGAAATTTGCCCTGAGGGGATCAGTACAGGGGTTCTTTAGGCGGTGGCAGCCTTTCCTTGACTTCCTGGCAGAACGGTAGGAAAAGAGGCCGACAGCAGCAGCAACCCCCGGGAGGGGGGGGGGGGGGGGGGGGGAGGGGAGGAGGGGGTTGGGGGGGGGGTGGAGAAATGTGTACATGTGTTTATTGAATATGCCGGGTGCTTACCTATTTCTTCTTTTTGTAGTTGCTGAGGGTGGGGGGGGGGGGGGGGGGGGGGGGGGGGGGGGGGGGGGGGGGGGGGGGGGGGGGGGGGGGGGGGGGGGGGGGGGGGGGGGGGGGGGGGGGGGGGGGGGGGGGGGGGGGGGGGGAGAGGTTTGTTTTGGGTGGTTATTGTGTTTTTTCTCTTTTTTTGTTAATACTGTTTTCTTGTTGTTATTTTCTGTTTTGATTTTTTGAAAATCTCAATAAAAATTATTTCAAAATAAAAATGGAGAATTCCATCCCATATTTAAGGATGGATGTAAATGCATTGGTACCAATTCAGAGAAGGTTTACCAGACTAATACCTGGAATGGGGGTTGCCTTATGAGGAAAAGTTAGACTGACTGGGCTTGAAGAGTAAGAGGTGACTTGATTGAAATATCTCGGATCCTGCGGGTATTGGGAGAACATGTGGGCATGGTTGGCTGGGTCTCCCTGGCATCGTTCACACTGATCCTCCACCTCTGATGAGAACCTGTTCATTCAGGTTCTGGTCAGGTACGCTCTATGCACTGCTTTGAACTGCATGAGGCTGAACCCTGCACAGGAGGAAGTGGAGTTACCCTACTTAGTGCTTCGCTCCAGAGTCCCCACCCTACTTTCGTCCCTAGTTTGTCCTCCCATTTCTGTCTTGCTCCATCTAATGGTGTTCTTGCCATTTCGAAAAGTCATCTGTAAGTGTCCCCACAGTTCCTTTTCTCCATACTGTCTGCAGTTCCTCCAGCATTGTGTTTCATGGGGTCCTAGCTTACTTTGCCATCTCCTTGTGGAGAAAGCTTTTGATTTCTCAATGTCAGAGCTCCTGTCCATTTAGTAGCTCCAGACTCTCTGTCAGCTCATCTAGGGTTGTGAGTCTGACCCCGTGTAAATGTCCCTGATTGCTAGCGTCTCCCCCGTCCTGTCTCCACTTCTTAAAAGTGCCGTCTAGCATGGCTGGTGCGGTGCAGCTCCATGCAGGCGGGGAAGGTGCCAGGGCCCTCTGGCCCCGCTCTGATGGGAGATGTTCGCAGACTCACTAACGAGGGGCACACTGCCTCCTATGCTAACACAGGTCACTATATCGCTGATACCCAGAAAGCAAAAACCTGACGGAATGCGGATCAAATAGACCCAGATCACTGCTCAACGTAGCTCCAAAATACTCGAAAAAGCCATGGCCAAGAGACTGGAGAACTGTGTGGCAGAGATGGTGGCAGAGGACCAGATGTACTTTGTCAAGGATAGACAGCGAACTGCGAACATCAGACGCCTGCTGATTGTGATACTGACCCAATCCAAGGAGAGAATACCAAAGGTGATCGTCTCCCTGGACACAGAAAAGGCCTTTGACAGAGTCGAATGGAAGTACCTCATTGAGCTACTTGAGCGGTTTGGGCTGCAGACAGGGATCACCTCGTGGGTTAAACTCCCAATACTCCCAAGGTGAGTGTTGGGACCAACACCACCAGCTCTGAATACTTCATAGTCCACCATAGTCTCCACCTGAGGTAAGCACAGATTCTCACCAGTGACGCCATCTGATGTACGATCAATTCGACTCAAGACACATTTAGGATCCGAACTGTGGCTTTAATCAGCTAGTTGTTAGCCCGGTGGTCGACTACAGAGAATGACCGACTGCCGGGAACTCGGTACTTAAACCCTGCCTCGGAGGCGGGGCCTACTTGCCTCTCGACCAATTGGAGAGCAGTCACATGACTAGTCCCAACCAATTGAACGAGAGGCACATGACCAGCCAGAGCCAATGGGAAGCCAGTGCTCTGCACCAATGGCAGTGCTCATATCCATACCACCACATTCACCCCTTGTGGAGAAAGAAGGGGGGGGTAAGTGAGAGAGGGGGAGGGCGGTCCGAGGACTGGTGGTATGAGCAGCGGAAATCGATAGGGGTGAGCTGCCCACTGGCTCGTGGCAAAACAATACTACTACTACTAACAACAGAATAATCACAAAAATGTCCAAGAAAAAAAATGGCAAAACAATACTACTGCTACTAATAACAACAGAATAAAACGAAATGTCCAAAAAAAGAGCCATGGCCGCATCAGATGGAGATGATCAGCCTGTCGGGTGTCCGTGGTGTTCTGGAGGACCGTCGCAGAGGAGCCGGTGACGTCGGGCCGATGGTCGTCCTTGCCTCCGGGAGCGTCCGTCGTAGATATGTCTCCGTACCCCGGGCCGGTGGTGGAGACGCTGTAATCGGGGGAGAGGGGGCATATGCGCTGGGTCGTGGGGGCGCGGGGGCGCGGGGGGCACTGGGGGGAATTGGGGTTGGGGGGGGTGTTGATGTAAGAGGGGAAGGCTGCACGCCGGTGGGTGCCAGGTCCCGAAGTGAGACCGTATCCTGCCGACCGTCGGGATACTCCACGTACGCATACTGCGGGTTGGCGTGGAGTAACTGGATTCGCTCAACCAACGGGTCGGACTTGTGCACCCGCACATGCTTCCGGAGCAGGATGGGCCCGGGAATGGCCAGCCAGGTCGGGAGAGGGGATCCTGAGGACGACTTCCTAGGGAAAACAAGAAGACGTTCATGAGGTGTCTGATTAGTGGTAGTACAGAGGAGAGACCGGATTGAATGGAGGGCGTCGGGGATGACCTCTTGCCAACGGGGGATAGGGAGATCTCTGGACCGTAGGGCCAGCAGGGTGGTCTTCCAGATGGTGCCATTCTCCCGCTCGACCTGACCGTTACCCCGAGGGTTATAACTGGTCGTCCTGCTAGAGGCTATGCCCCTGCTGAGCAGGAACTGACGCAGTTCGTCGCTCATAAAGGAGGAACCCCGGTCGCTGTGGATGTACGCGGGGTAACCGAACAGGGAGAAGATGGATAGAAGGGCCTTTATGACGGTTGTTGTGGTCATGTCGGGACAGGGAATGGCGAAAGGGAATCGAGAGTATTCGTCGATAACGCTCAAGAAATACGTGTTACGGTTGTTGGAGGGGAGGGGACCCTTGAAGTCTATACTGAGACGTTCAAAGGGGCGGGATGCCTTGATCAAATGCGCTCGTTCGGGGGGGTAAAAGTGCAGTTTGCACTCGGCGCAGACGTGGCAGCACCTAGTGACTGTCCTGACTTCCTCGACAGAGTAGGGCAGGTTGCGGGTCTTAATAAAATGGTAGAAATGAATGACCCCTGGATGGCAGAGGTCCGTGTGGAGGGAGCGGAGGCGGTCAATCTGCGCGCTGGCGCAGGTACCGCGGGATAGGGCATCAGAAGGCTCGTTGAGCTTCCCAGGACGATACAAGATATCGTAGTTGTACATGGACAACTCGATCCGCCACCGCATGATCGTGTCATTCTTGTTCTTGCCCCTCTGTGCATTATCGAACATGAAAGCCACTGACCGTTGGTCTGTGAGGAGGGTTAACCTCCTGCCGGCCAGATAGTGCCTCCAGTATCGCACAGCTTCGACTATGGCCTGTGCTTCCTTTTCCACCGAGGAATGGCGGATTTCGGAAGCGTGGAGGGTTTGTGAAAAGAAGGCCACGGGTCTGCCTGCTTGGTTCAGGGGGCCGCCAGAGCTACGTCAGACGCGTCGCTCTTGACCTGGAATGGGGGGGACTCGTCGATAGCATGCATCGTGGCCTTTGCGATATCTGCTTTGATGCGGCTAAAGGCCTGGCGGGCCTCCATCGACAGGGGAAAGGGGGTGGACTGGATGAGGGGGCGGGCTTTGTCGGCGTAGTTGGGGACCCACTGGGCGTAATAGGAGAAGAAGTCCAGGCAGCGTTTGAGGGATTTGAGGGAGTTGGGGAGAGGGAGTTCCATCAGGGGGCGCATGCGTTCAGGATCGGGGCCTATCACTCCGTTACACACTACGTAGCCAAGGATGGCTAGACGGTCGGTGCTAAACACGCACTTATCCTTATTGTAAGTTAAATTAAGGAGTTTTGCGGTTCGGAGGAATTTTTGGAGGTTGATGTCGTGGTCCTGCTGGTCATGGCCGCAGATGGTGACGTTATCGAGATACGGGAAGGTAGCCTGTAATCCGTACTTGTCGACCATTCGGTCCATCTCCCGTTGGAAGACCGTGACTCCATTTGTGACACCGAAGGGAACCCTGAGGAAGTGGTAGAGGCGCCCATCTGCCTCAAACGCGGTGTACTTTCGGTCACTCGCGCGGATGAGGAGCTGGTGGTAGGCGGACTTAAGGTCCACCGTGGAGAAGACTTTGTACCTCGCAATCGTGTTAACCAGGTCGGAAATACGGGGGGGAGGATACGCGCCCAGCTGCGTAAACCTGTTGATGGTCTGACTGTAATCGATGACCATCCGGTTTTTCTCCCCAGTCCGAACTACCAGCACTTGGGCTCGCCAGGGACTGTTGCTGGCCTCGATCACTCCTTCCTTAAGGAGCCTCTGGACCTCGGACCCGATGAAGATCCGGTCCTGGGCACTGTATCGTCTGCTCCTAGTGGCGACAGGTTTACAATCTGGGGTGAGATTAGTAAACAAGGAAGGGGGGTCCACTTTGAGGGACGCGAGGCTGCAGACAGTAAGTGGGGGAATAGGGCCGCCGAATTGAAAGGTCAAGCTCTGCAGGTTGCACTGGAAATCCAGGCCCAGGAGTGCCGGAGCGCATAGACGGGGGAGGATGAGGAGTTTGAAATTTTTGAAAACCCTCCCCTGGACTGTGAGGTCCACTATGCAGCACCCGGTGATTTGGACGGAGTGCGAACCTGAGGCCAATTCAATTTTATGTTTAACTGGGTGGGTGGGGAGTGCACAGCGTTTTACCGTGTCGGGGTGGATGAAACTTTCCGTGCTCCCGGAGTCCAGCAGGCATCTCGTTTTGTGTCCATTGAGCTGGACCGTTGTCGTAGTCTTGGCGAGCATGCGTGGTTGCGACTGGTCGAGTTTGATGGAAGCCAGTCATGGTGAGAGTTCCAGATCCTCCTCAGTGGCAGAGTAATCGCTTGCAGGGCCTTCCGAGTTGATCCAAGATGGCGGCGCCCAGGACCCGCAGGTGGAGTCGGGGTCCCAAGATGGTGGCGCCCAGGACTCGCACGTGGAGCCGGGGCCCCAAGATGGCGGCGCCCAGGACTCGCACGTGGAGCCGGGGCCCCAAGATGGCGGTGCCCATGGCCCGCACATGGCGTCCGGGGTCCAAGATGGCGGTGCCCGTGGGAGCCTCGTGGCGGCTGGGGGCAGTGTCAGCGGCGTCCGTGAGCTGGTAGGGCAGCTGGGGGTGCAGGTCGGGAGGACCATGGGGCCGTTGCGGGAGCCGGGATGCAGCCTGGAGAGGTTGGTACGCAGCGTGGGGCCCTGGGGGGGTGGGCCGGGGGATCCGCGGTCGCTGCGCGGAACAGCAGCGACCGACTTGGTCTGGCAGACCATCGCGTAGTGGCCCTTCTTCCCGCAGCTCTTACACAGAGCGGAGCGGGCCGGGCAGCGCGGGTGGAGGTGCTTTGAGAGGCCACAGAAACAGCAATGGGGCCCCGCTAGTTTATCGGAGCGACCCGCAGCGCAGGCTTGGGGGGGGGGTCGGGGGCCACGGAGGATGGGGGTGGCGCGTGCCATAAAGTCCAGGGGGTTGCTGCGCGGCCGGGGGCGTATGCGTGGGCGTTCAGGTCAGCAACATCCAGGGAGGTTGCCAGAGTCCATGCCTCAGCCTGGCTGAGGGCGCTGTTTTCTAACAATTGTTGGCGGATAGAAGGAGACCGCATGCCAGCAACGTAAGCGTCTCTGATTAGAAGTTCCATGTGCTCCGTCGCCGAAACTTGGAGACAGGCGCACGTTCTCCCTAGAGCTGCGAGGGCCGGTAAAACTCGTCAAGGGACTCACCAGGGAACTGTTGTCTGGTCGTCAGGAGATGCCGTGCGTAAACTTCGTTGACCGGCCGGAGAAAGTGTCCTTTGAGAATCTCCATGGCCACAGCAAAGTCGTCTTCGTCTTCGATCATTGCGTAGACCGATGTGCCCACGCATGAGTGGAGGATGTGGAGTTTCTGCTCCTTGGTGGGCTTGCTGGCTGCAGTTGTCAGGTAACTGTTAAAACACGCCTGCCAGTGTTTAAAAATTGCAGACGCATTTGCAGCATGCGGGCTGGTGCGGAGGCAGTCAGGCTTGATGCGAAGCTCCATTCCAAAATTCTAGCTGATTAAATTGATGTACCATCTATTCGACTCAAGACACATTTAGGATCCGAACTGTGGCTTTAATCAGCTAGTTGTTAGCCCGGTGGTCGACTACAGAGAATGACCGACCGCCGGGAACTCTGGGTACTTAACCCCACCTCGGAGGCGGGGCCTACTTGCCTCTCGACCAATTGGAGAGCAGTCACATGACTAGTCCCAACCAATCGGACGAGAGGCACATGACCAGCCAGAGCCAATGGGAAGCCAGTGATCTGCACCAATGGCAGTGCTCATATCCATTCCACCACACCATCTATATTTCAAATACATATACTCCATTGCAAAATTATAGTTCTTCACTTTGCAGTGGTATAAATTAACCAGCATAAGCACTGCCGAATCTGGAAGGAAGGCGGATGGATCTATAGAAATAAGTTAAATATTTTATTTACAATAATTCCTCAGATACAACCATTTCAAACTACTCATTATTCATTTGGTATATACATAACCACAGTGTAGCTTCATATGCTGGGAAGTTAGTTAAACCAATATCAGGTGATTAGTCCCAAGGCACTGCGATATTCTACTGGCGTAGTAATAGGTCAAAGATTAGCTGAGAACTATTTGTCACTTGCATCAAAGCTATTTTAAGAAAAAAAGAATGTTATTTTATTTATTTTCGGGATGTGGGCAATGCTGGCAAGACCACACTGATGTTCCAACTCTAGCTAGCCTGGAGAGATGGTGCTATGTTTGAAATCTGAAGACTTTGCAGTGATAGTGCTCCCACATTAGATTTATAGAATGGCTTCCATATCCCTATGAACTGTACAGCCAATGGATTAGTTTTGAAGTGCAGTTGCTACTACTTTGTGGGGAGACATGGCAGTAAGTCTGCACACAGTGAGGTCTCAGGTGGCAGTAAGTTTGCACACAGTGAGGTCTCACGTGGCAGTGAGTTTGCACACAGTGAGGTCTCACGTGGCAGTGAGTTTGCACACAGTGAGGTCTCACGTGGCAGTAAGTTTGCACACAGTGAAGTCTCACGTGGCAGTAAGTTTGCACACAGTGAGGTCTCACGTGGCAGTAAGTTTGCACACAGTGAGGTCTCACGTGGCAGTAAGTTTGCACACAGTGAGGTCTCACGTGGCAGTAAGTTTGCACACAGTGAGGTCTCACGTGGCAGTAAGTTTGCACACAGTGAGGTCTCACGTGGCAGTAAGTTTGCACACAGTGAGGTCTCACGTGGCAGTAAGTTTGCACACAGTGAGGTCTCACGTGGCAGTAAGTTTGCACACAGTGAGGTCTCACGTGGCAGTAAGTTTGCACACAGTGAGGTCTCACGTGGCAGTAAGTTTGCACACAGTGAGGTCTCACGTGGCAGTAAGTTTGCACACAGTGAGGTCTCACGTGGCAGTAAGTTTGCACACAGTGAGGTCTCACGTGGCAGTAAGTTTGCACACAGTGAGGTCTCACGTGGCAGTAAGTTTGCACACAGTGAGGTCTCACGTGGCAGTAAGTTTGCACACAGTGAGGTCTCACGTGGCAGTAAGTTTGCACACAGTGAGGTCTCACGTGGCAGTAAGTTTGCACACAGTGAGGTCTCACGTGGCAGTAAGTTTGCACACAGTGAGGTCTCACGTGGCAGTAAGTTTGCACACAGTGAGGTCTCACGTGGCAGTAAGTTTGCACACAGTGAGGTCTCAAGTGGCAGTAAGTTTGCACACAGTGAGGTCTCACGTGGCAGTAAGTTTGCACACAGTGAGGTCTCACGTGGCAGTAAGTTTGCACACAGTGAGGTCTCACGTGGCAGTAAGTTTGCACACAGTGAGGTCTCACGTGGCAGTAAGTTGCACACAGTGAGGTCTCACGTGGCAGTAAGTTTGCACACAGTGAGGTCTCACGTGGCAGTAAGTTTGCACACAGTGAGGTCTCACGTGGCAGTAAGTTTGCACACAGTGAGGTCTCACGTGGCAGTAAGTTTGCACACAGTGAGGTCTCACGTGGCAGTAAGTTGCACACAGTGAGGTCTCACGTGGCAGTAAGTTTGCACACAGTGAGGTCTCACGTGGCAGTAAGTTTGCACACAGTGAGGTCTCACGTGGCAGTAAGTTTGCACACAGTGAGGTCTCACGTGGCAGTAAGTTTGCACACAGTGAGGTCTCACGTGGCAGTAAGTTTGCACACAGTGAGGTCTCACGTGGCAGTAAGTTTGCACACAGTGAGGTCTCACGTGGCAGTAAGTTGCACACAGTGAGGTCTCACGTGGCAGTAAGTTTGCACACAGTGAGGTCTCACGTGGCAGTAAGTTTGCACACAGTGAGGTCTCACGTGGCAGTAAGTTTGCACACAGTGAGGTCTCACGTGGCAGTAAGTTTGCACACAGTGAGGTCTCACGTGGCAGTAAGTTTGCACACAGTGAGGTCTCACGTGCAGTAAGTTTGCACACAGTGAGGTCTCACGTGGCAGTACATTTGCACACAGTGAGGTCTCACGTGGCAGTAAGTTTGCACACAGTGAGGTCTCACGTGGCAATAAGTTTGCACACAGTGAGGTCTCACGTGGCAGTAAGTTTGCACACAGTGAGGTCTCACGTGGCAGTAAGTTTGCACACAGTGAGGTCTCACGTGGCAGTAAGTTTGCACACAGTGAGGTCTCACGTGGCAGTAAGTTTGCACACAGTGAGGTCTCACGTGGCAGTAGATGCACACAGTGAGGTCTCACGTGGCAGTAAGTTGCACACAGTGAGGTCTCACGTGGCAGTACGTTTGCACACAGTGAGGTCTCACGTGGCAGTAAGTTTGCACACAGTGAGGTCTCACGTGGCAGTAAGTTTGCACACAGTGAGGTCTCACGTGGCAGTAAGTTTGCACACAGTGAGGTCTCACGTGGCAGTAAGTTTGCACACAGTGAGGTCTCACGTGGCAGTAAGTTTGCACACAGTGAGGTCTCACGTGGCAGTAAGTTTGCACACAGTGAGGTCTCACGTGGCAGTAAGTTTGCACACAGTGAGGTCTCACGTGGCAGTAAGTTTGCACACAGTGAGGTCTCACGTGGCAGTACGTTTGCACACAGTGAGGTCTCACGTGGCAGTACGTTTGCACACAGTGAGGTCTCACGTGGCAGTAAGTTTGCACACAGTGAGGTCTCACGTGGCAGTACGTTTGCACACAGTGAGGTCTCACGTGGCAGTAAGTTTGCACACAGTGAGGTCTCACGTAGCAGTAAGTTTGCACACAGTGAGGTCTCACGTGGCAGTAAGTTTGCACACAGTGAGGTCTCACGTGGCAGTAAGTTTGCACACAGTGAGGTCTCACGTGGCAGTAAGTTTGCACACAGTGAGGTCTCACGTGGCAGTAAGTTTGCACACAGTGAGGTCTCACGTGGCAGTAAGTTTGCACACAGTGAGG
This sequence comes from Scyliorhinus canicula, assembly GCF_902713615.1. NCBI lineage: Eukaryota > Metazoa > Chordata > Chondrichthyes > Carcharhiniformes > Scyliorhinidae > Scyliorhinus > Scyliorhinus canicula. The sequence continues at coordinate 111,985,792 of NC_052153.1, read as the reverse complement.
TCTCACGTGGCAGTAAGTTTGCACACAGTGAGGTCTCACGTGGCAGTAAGTTTGCACACAGTGAGGTCTCACGTGGCAGTAAGTTTGCACACAGTGAGGTCTCACGTGGCAGTAAGTGCACACAGTGAGGTCTCACGTGGCAGTAAGTTTGCACACAGTGAGGTCTCACGTGGCAGTAAGTTTGCACACAGTGAGGTCTCACGTGGCAGTAAGTTTGCACACAGTGAGGTCTCACGTGGCAGTAAGTTTGCACACAGTGAGGTCTCACGTGGCAGTAAGTTTGCACACAGTGAGGTCTCACGTGGCAGTAAGTTTGCACACAGTGAGGTCTCACGTGGCAGTAAGTTTGCACACAGTGAGGTCTCACGTGGCAGTAAGTTTGCACACAGTGAGGTCTCACGTGGCAGTAAGTTTGCACACAGTGAGGTCTCACGTGGCAGTCAGTTTGCACACAGTGAAGTCTCAAGTGGCAGTAAGTTTGCACACAGTGAGGTCTCACGTGGCAGTAAGTTTGCACACAGTGAGGTCTCACGTGGCAGTAAGTTTGCACACAGTAAGGTCTCACGTGGCAGTAAGTTTGCACACAGTGAGGTCTCACGTAGCAGTAAGTGCACTCAGTGAGGTCTCACGTGGCAGTAAGTATGCACACAGTGAGGTCTCACGTGGCAGTACGTTTGCACACAGTGAGGTCTCACGTGGCAGTAAGTTTGCACACAGTGAGGTCTCACGTGGCAGTAAGTTTGCACACAGTGAAGTCTCACGTGGCAGTAAGTTTGCACACAGTGAGGTCTCACGTGGCAGTGAGTGCACACAGTGAGGTCTCACGTGGCAGTAAGTTTGCACACAGTGAGGTCTCACGTAGCAGTAAGTTTGCACACAGTGAGGTCTCACGTGGCAGTAAGTTTGCACACAGTGAGGTCTCACGTGGCAGTAAGTTTGCACACAGTGAGGTCTCACGTGGCAGTAAGTTTGCACACAGTGAGGTCTCATGTAGCAGTAAGTTTGCACACAGTGAGGTCTCACGTGGCAGTAAGTTTGCACACAGTGAGGTCTCACGTTGCAGTGAGTTTGCACACAGTGAGGTCTCACGTGGCAGTACGTTTGCACACAGTGAGGTCTCACGTGGCAGTACGTTTGCACACAGTGAGGTCTCACGTGGCAGTAAGTTTGCACACAGTGACGTCTCACGTGGCAGTAAGTTTGCACACAGTGAGGTCTCACGTGGCAGTAAGTTTGCACACAGTGAGGTCTCACGTGGCAGTAAGTTTGCACACAGTGAGGTCTCACGTGGCAGTAAGTATGCACACAGTGAGGTCTCACGTGGCAGTAAGCTTGCACACAGTGAGGTCTCACGTGGCAGTAAGTTTGCACACAGTGAGGTCTCACGTGGCAGTAAGTTTGCACACAGTGAAGTCTCACGTGGCAGTAAGTTTGCACACAGTGAAGTCTCACGTGCCAGTAAGTTTGCACAGTGAGGTCTCACGTCGCAGTAAGTGCACACAGTGAGGTTTCACGTGACAGTACGTTTGCACACAGTGAGGTCTCACGTGGCAGTAAGTTTGCACACAGTGAAGTCTCACGTGGCAGTAAGTTTGCACACAGTGAGGTCTCACGTGGCAGTAAGTTTGCACACAGTGAGGTCTCACGTGGCAGTAAGTTTGCACACAGTAAGGTCTCACGTGGCAGTAAGTTTTTACACAGTGAGGTCTCACGTGGCAGTACGTATGCACACAGTGAGGTCTCACGTCGCAGTAAGTGCACACAGTGAGGTCTCACGTAGCAGTAAGTTTGCACACAGTGAGGTCTCACGTGGCAGTAGGTTTGCACACAGTGAGGTCTCACGTGGCAGTACGTTTGCACACAGTGAGGTCTCACGTGGCAGTATGTTTGCACACAGTGAGGTCTCACGTGGCAGTACGTTTGCACACAGTGAGGTCTCACGTGGCAGTAAGTTTGCACACAGTGAGGTCTCACGTGGCAGTAAGTTTGCACACAGTGAGGTCTCACGTGGCAGTAAGTTTGCACACAGTGAGGTCTCACGTGGCAGTAAGTTTGCACACAGTGAGGTCTCACGTGGCAGTAAGTTTGCACACAGTGAGGTCTCACGTGGCAGTACGTTTGCACACAGTGAGGTCTCACGTGGCAGTAAGTTTGCACACAGTGAGGTCTCACGTGGCAGTAAGTTTGCACACAGTGAGGTCTCACGTGGCAGTAAGTTTGCACACAGTGAGGTCTCACGTGGCAGTAAGTTTGCACACAGTGAGGTCTCACGTGGCAGTAGTTTGCACACAGTGAGGTCTCACGTGGCAGTACGTTTGCACACAGTGAGGTCTCACGTGGCAGTAAGTTTGCACACAGTGAGGTCTCACGTGGCAGTAAGTTTGCACACAGTGAGGTCTCACGTAGCAGTAAGTTTGCACACAGTGAGGTCTCACGTGGCAGTAAGTTTGCACACAGTGAGGTCTCACGTGGCAGTAAGTTTGCACACAGTGAGGTCTCACGTGGCAGTAAGTTTGCACACAGTGAGGTCTCACGTGGCAGTAAGTTTGCACACAGTGAGGTCTCACGTGGCAGTAAGTTTGCACACAGTGAGGTCTCACGTGGCAGTAAGTTTGCACACAGTGAGGTCTCACTTGGCAGTAAGTTTGCACACAGTGAGGTCTCACGTGGCAGTAAGTTTGCACACAGTGAGGTCTCACGTGGCAGTAAGCTTGCACACAGTGAGGTCTCACGTGGCAGTAAGTTTGCACACAGTGAGGTCTCACGTGGCAGTAAGTTTGCACACAGTGAGGTCTCACGTGGCAGTAAGTTTGCACACAGTGAGGTCTCACGTGGCAGTAAGTTTGCACACAGTGAGGTCTCACGTGGCAGTAAGTTTGCACACAGTGAGGTCTCACGTGGCAGTAAGTTTGCACACAGTGAGGTCTCACGTGGCAGTAAGTTTGCACACAGTGAGGTCTCACGTGGCAGTAAGTTTGCACACAGTGATAAGTGCACACAGTGAGGTCTCACGTGGCAGTACGTTTGCACACAGTGAGGTCTCACGTGGCAGTAAGTTTGCACACAGTGAGGTCTCACGTGGCAGTAAGTTTGCACACAGTGAGGTCTCACGTGGCAGTAAGTTTGCACACAGTGAGGTCTCACGTGGCAGTAAGTTTGCACACAGTGAGGTCTCACGTGGCAGTAAGTTTGCACACAGTGAGGTCTCACGTGGCAGTAAGTTTGCCACAGTGAGGTCTCACGTGGCAGTAAGTTGCACACAGTGAGGTCTCACGTGGCAGTGAGTTGCACACAGTGAGGTCTCACGTGGCAGTACGTTTGCACACAGTGAGGTCTCACGTGGCAGTACGTTTGCACACAGTGAGGTCTCACGTGGCAGTAAGTTTGCACACAGTGAGGTCTCACGTGGCAGTAAGTTTGCACACAGTGAGGTCTCACGTGGCAGTAAGTTGCACACAGTGAGGTCTCACGTGGCAGTAAGTTTGCACACAGTGAGGTCTCACGTGGCAGTAAGTTTGCACACAGTGAGGTCTCACGTGCAGTAAGTTTGCACACAGTGAGGTCTCACGTGGCAGTAAGTTTGCACACAGTGAGGTCTCACGTGGCAGTAGTTTGCACACAGTGAGGTCTCACGTGGCAGTAAGTTTGCACACAGTGAGGTCTCACGTGGCAGTAAGTTTGCACACAGTGAGGTCTCACGTGGCAGTAAGTTTGCACACAGTGAGGTCTCACGTGGCAGTAAGTTTGCACACAGTGAGGTCTCACGTGGCAGTAAGTTTGCACACAGTGAGGTCTCACGTGGCAGTAAGTTTGCACACAGTGAGGTCTCACGTGGCAGTAAGTTTGCACACAGTGAGGTCTCACGTGGCAGTAAGTTTGCACACAGTGAGGTCTCACGTGGCAGTAAGTTTGCACACAGTGAAGTCTCACGTGGCAGTAAGTTTGCACACAGTGAGGTCTCACGTGGCAGTAAGTTTGCACACAGTGAGGTCTCACGTGGCAGTAAGTTTGCACACAGTGAGGTCTCACGTGGCAGTAAGTTGCACACAGTGAGGTCTCACGTGGCAGTATGTTGCACACAGTGAGGTCTCACGTGGCAGTAAGTTTGCACACAGTGAGGTCTCACGTGGCAGTACGTTTGCACACAGTGAGGTCTCACGTGGCAGTAAGTTTGCACACAGTGAGGTCTCACGTGGCAGTAAGTTTGCACACAGTGAGTCTCACGTGGCAGTACGTATGCACACAGTGAGGTCTCACGTCGCAGTAAGTGCACACACTGAGGTCTCACGTGGCAGTACGTTTGCACACAGTGAGGTCTCACGTGGCAGTAAGTTTGCACACAGTGAGGTCTCACGTGGCAGTAAGTGTGCACACAGTGAGGTCTCACGTGCAGTAAGTTTGCACACAGTGAGGTCTCACGTGGCAGTAAGTTTGCACACAGTGAGGTCGCACGTGGCAGTAAGTTTGCACACAGTGAGGTCTCACGTGGGAGTACGTTTGCACACAGTGAGGTCACACGTGGCAGTGAGTGCACTCAGTGAGGTCTCACGTGGCAGTACGTTTGCACACAGTGAGGTCTCACGTGGCAGTACGTTTGCACACAGTGAGGTCTCACGTGGCAGTAAGTTTGCACACAGTGAGGTCTCACGTGGCAGTAAGTTTGCACACAGAGGTCTCACGTGGCAGTAAGTGCACTCAGTGAGGTCTCACGTGGCAGTAAGTTTGCACACAGTGAGGTCTCACGTGGCAGTAAGTTTGCACACAGTGAGGTCTCACGTGGCAGTGAGTTTGCACACAGTGAGGTCTCACGTGGCAGTACGTTTGCACACAGTGAGGTCTCACGTGGCAGTAAGTTTGCACACAGTGAGGTCTCACGTGGCAGTACGTTTGCACACAGTGAGGTCTCACGTGGCAGTACGTTTGCACACAGTGAGGTCTCACGTGGCAGTACGTTTGCACACAGTGAGGTCTCACGTGGCAGTTAGTTTGCACACAGTGAGGTCTCACGTGGCAGTAAGTTTGCACACAGTGAGGTCTCATGTAGCAGTAAGTTTGCACACAGTGAGGTCTCACGTGGCAGTAAGCTTGCACACAGTGAGGTCTCACGTGGCAGTGAGTTTGCACACAGTGAGGTCTCACGTGGCAGTACGTTTGCACACAGTGAGGTCTCACGTGGCAGTAAGTTTGCACACAGTGAGGTCTCACGTGGCAGTATGTTTGCACACAGTGAGGTCTCACGTGGCAGTAAGTTTGCACACTGTGAAGTCTCACGTGGCAGTACGTTTGCACAGTGAGGTCTCACGTCGCAGTAAGTGCACACAGTGAGGTCTCACGTGGCAGTATGTTTGCACACAGTGAGGTCTCACGTGGCAGTAAGTTTGCACACAGTGAGGTCTCACGTGGCAGTACGTTTGCACACAGTAAGGTCTCACGTGGCAGTAAGTTTGCACACAGTGAGGTCTCACGTGGCAGTAAGTTTGCACACAGTGAGGTCTCACGTGGCAGTACGTATGCACACAGTGAGGTCTCACGTCGCAGTAAGTGCACACACTGAGGTCTCACGTGGCAGTACGTTTGCACACAGTGAGGTCTCACGTGGCAGTATGTTTGCACACAGTGAGGTCTCACGTGGCAGTAAGTGTGCACACAGTGAGGTCTCACGTGGCAGTAAGTTTGCACACAGTGAGGTCTCACGTGGCAGTAAGTTTGCACACAGTGAGGTCGCACGTGGCAGTAAGTTTGCACACAGTGAGGTCTCACGTGGGAGTACGTTTGCACACAGTGAGGTCACACGTGGCAGTGAGTGCACTCAGTGAGGTCTCACGTGGCAGTACGTTTGCACACAGTGAGGTCTCACGTGGCAGTACGTTTGCACACAGTGAGGTCTCACGTGGCAGTAAGTTTGCACACAGTGAGGTCTCACGTGGCAGTAAGTTTGCACACAAGAGGTCTCACGTGGCAGTAAGTGCACTCAGTGAGGTCTCACGTGGCAGTAAGTTTGCACACAGTGAGGTCTCACGTGGCAGTAAGTTTGCACACAGTGAGGTCTCACGTGGCAGTAAGTTTGCACACAGTGAGGTCTCACGTGGCAGTAAGTTTGCACACAGTGAGGTCTCACGTGGCAGTACGTTTGCACACAGTGAGGTCTCACGTGGCAGTAAGTTTGCACACAGTGAGGTCTCACGTGGCAGTAAGTTTGCACACAGTGAGGTCTCACTGTAGCAGTAAGTTTGCACACAGTGAGGTCTCACGTGGCAGTAAGTTTGCACACAGTGAGGTCTCACGTGGCAGTGAGTTTGCACACAGTGAGGTCTCACGTGGCAGTACGTTTGCACACAGTGAGGTCTCACGTGGCAGTAAGTTTGCACACAGTGAGGTCTCACGTGACAGTACGTTTGCACACAGTGAGGTCTCACGTGGCAGTAAGTTTGCACACAGTGAAGTCTCACGTGGCAGTAAGTTTGCACACAGTGAAGTCTCACGTGGCAGTACGTTTGCACAGTGAGGTCTCACGTCGCAGTAAGTGCACACAGTGAGGTCTCACGTGGCAGTATGTTTGCACACAGTGAGGTCTCACGTGGCAGTAAGTTTGCACACAGTGAGGTCTCACGTGGCAGTACGTTTGCACACAGTGAGGTCTCACGTGGCAGTAAGTTTGCACACAGTGAGGTCTCACGTGGCAGTAAGTTTGCACACAGTGAGGTCTCACGTGGCAGTACGTATGCACACAGTGAGGTCTCACGTCGCAGTAAGTGCACACAGTGAGGTCTCACGTGGCAGTACGTTTGCACACAGTGAGGTCTCACGTGGCAGTATGTTTGCACACAGTGAGGTCTCACGTGGCAGTAAGTGTGCACACAGTGAGGTCTCACGTGGCAGTAAGTTTGCACACAGTGAGGTCTCACGTGGCAGTAAGTTTGCACACAGTGAGGTCTCACGTGGCAGTAAGTTTGCACACAGTGAGGTCTCACGTGGCAGTACGTTTGCACACAGTGAGGTCACACGTGGCAGTGAGTGCACTCAGTGAGGTCTCACGTGGCAGTACGTTTGCACACAGTGAGGTCTCACGTGGCAGTACGTTTGCACACAGTGAGGTCTCACGTGGCAGTAAGTTTGCACACAGTGAGGTCTCACGTGGCAGTAAGTTTGCACACAAGAGGTCTCACGTGGCAGTAAGTGCACTCAGTGAGGTCTCACGTGGCAGTAAGTTTGCACACAGTGAGGTCTCACGTGGCAGTAAGTTTGCACACAGTGAGGTCTCACGTGGCAGTGAGTTTGCACACAGTGAGGTCTCACGTGGCAGTACGTTTGCACACAGTGAGGTCTCACGTGGCAGTAAGTTTGCACACAGTGAGGTCTCACGTGGCAGTACGTTTGCACACAGTGAGGTCTCACGTGGCAGTACGTTTGCACACAGTGAGGTCTCACGTGGCAGTACGTTTGCACACAGTGAGGTCTCACGTGGCAGTTAGTTTGCACACAGTGAGGTCTCACGTGGCAGTAAGTTTGCACACAGTGAGGTCTCATGTAGCAGTAAGTTTGCACACAGTGAGGTCTCACGTGGCAGTAAGCTTGCACACAGTGAGGTCTCACGTGGCAGTGAGTTTGCACACAGTGAGGTCTCACGTGGCAGTACGTTTGCACACAGTGAGGTCTCACGTGGCAGTAAGTTTGCACACAGTGAGGTCTCACGTGGCAGTACGTTTGCACACAGTGAGGTCTCACGTGGCAGTAAGTTTGCACACAGTGAGATCTCACGTGGCAGTAAGTTTGCACACAGTGAGGTCACACGTGGCAGTGAGTTTGCACACAGTGAGGTCTCACGTGGCAGTAAGTTTGCACACAGTGAGGTCTCACGTGGCAGTACGTTTGCACACAGTGAGGTCTCACATGGCAGTAAGTTTGCACACAGTGAGGTCTCACGTGGCAGTACGTTTGCACACAGTGAGGTCTCACGTGGCAGTAAGTTTGCACACAGTAAGGTCTCACGTGGCAGTAAGTTTGCACACAGTGAGGTCTCACGTGGCAGTAAGTTTGCACACAGTGAGGTCTCACGTGGCAGTAAGTTTGCACACAGTGAGGTCTCACGTGGCAGTACGTTTGCACACAGTGAGGTCTCACGTGGCAGTACGTTTGCACACAGTGAGGTCTCACGTGGCAGTAAGTTTGCACACAGTGAGGTCTCACGTGGCAGTAAGTTTGCACACAGTGAGGTCTCACGTGGCAGTAAGTTTGCACACAGTGAGGTCTCACGTGGCAGTGAGTGCAGACAGTGAGGTCTCACGCACTGCAATGGGTTCAAGAATCAATTGATGAAATTTGGTGATGTTGATTGAGAGAGAAATTTTGACCAGGGCACCAGAAAAGTTCCTTCTTCTCATTCAAAAAGATATTTTCTAACTGCCCGAATAGGCAGACTTTAGTTTCAGCAAAAGGCAGAGGCGTGATTTTGTGGGTCCGCAAGAATTCCACAATGACCACAAAACATCGTGGAGGGCAAAATGGGATTTGTGTGGCGAGATTTCGAAATGTGACCTTCACGGGCCCACCATAAGAAGGTGGCCAATCAACTTTTATCTCCAAACTGGATTTACTCAAAGGTTGGCAGGTAATTATACAGGTTGCCCTAGTGGTGCTGTTGCTAGGCCGAGCGGCCAGACACCGGACACGGCGGCAGCAGCAGCAGATGCTCGAGGTGGCAGCTCACGTGCTGTACCCCGCCCCACACCCTGAGGTCCCGGCCACCCATCGGTCTAGGGAGGGACCCAGAGGGGGAGTCCTGTAACAGCCCAGGGTTTACAGGTGCCGCTGGCCCTTTGACCAAACGGCGGACAGCGTATGCCGCAGGAGAATCTGCCTCAACAAGGAGACGATGCGGCATCTGTGACTTTTGCTCATGGAGTTGGCACTACGTGGAGAAGGAGGACACCCGCTCGCGGTGGCCATCAAAGTCACCGCATCCCAGAACCTTTATGCCACGGGATCATTGCAGGGCTCGAGTGGGGACCTATGTGGTATCTCGCAGCCCACAGGTGTATCTGGCAGGTCAAGAATGCCCTGTTTGCCCTGGTGGAGGTCTACATCGTGTTTGACATGGACCAAGCCCAACAAGATGCCTGGGCTGCAGGCTTCTCCGTCATCATGAGGATGCCCCAGGTCCAGGGGGTCATAGTTGCCATGCATGTTGCCCAGCACTCACCGGGCCACCTGGGGATGCCCAATGTTAACCAAAATGGGTTCCACACCCTGAATAATCAATTCGTCTGCGACCACTAGATGAATATAATGCACGTTTGTGTATGCTTCCGTGGAAGCTGCCTCGGCAGCTATAACCTGCGGCTATTTGTCATCTCCACCCTCTTCGAGGAGCACCCTAGGATGGGTGGCTTGCTCCTGGGGAAATAAGGGATATCCGCTGAGGTCCTGACTCATGTCACTAGCACAGAGGCCGGAGAACGAAGCAGAGACCCGGTACAACAAGGCCCATGCAGCCACCTGGGCTGTCATTGAGTGGTGCATCGGACTCCACAAGATGTGGTTCCAATGCCTCGACCGCTCCGGAGGTGCACTCGAGTACACCGCCCCCCACTCCCGCAGGGTTGCCCGTTTTGTGGCGGTCTGCTGTGTCCTCCACCACCTCGCACAGCAGCGACGAGCTGGAGATTGGTGACGAGGAACATGTGGCCACCTCTGAGGAGGAGGATGAGGACGAGGAGGGGGACAAGGATAATGAGGGGGCGTAGGATCAGCAGGATCTGGAGGGCAAGGCCGGGGAGGAACCTGAGGCCCAGCAGGAGGCTGCAGGACAGGCTGCAGCTGTGAGGGTCCGGCAAGCCTGAGAGCTAGGAAGGCTCTCATTCTGTCCCGATTCACTGAGGACGTGGCCTGGTCCATCGTCGCATCAGTGACTGAGACACATCCCCCAGTGACCGGGCCACGCTCTGCAGTGCCTCGGCAATGCGCCACCTGCAACTGGGACAAGCTCCGCAGTGCCTCGGCCATTCCCATGTGAGAGCGGGACATATCCCACAGAACCTCCTCAAGGTCGGCCTGATACTGGGTGACACCCCCTAGCGAGACAGACGTACTGCCGAGACCCTCAGCCACAGCTGACTGCGTGACGCCTTGGACATTTTCACACAAGGTGCCAACGTCGTGTACCAGACTCTCCACTGCGGTTGCCACCACAGCAGTGTTGGCCTCAGTACCGCGTATTGCCAGTGACTCCTCCTGCGGCCGTAGCCTCTGGGACTCCTTCAAGCGGCTATGGGCCTGCTGAAGTCGCGCTGACGTCTCCCCCTGAATGTCCCATCTGTTCCCTATTGTCTCCAACAGCTCGGGGTACCCTGATTCTTGGAGCAGGTCTCCTCGCCGCCATTGTTGCGAGCTGGCTGGGGTTTGCTAAACAAGTGCAGCTTAAGTGCTGCTCGACCTTGTCAGCTGGGGGCTGGCGAGCGCAATCCCGGCAAATCAGCTGGCAATTCCACCTGGCACCCTGACATTACCAGGGTGGCACCCAGGTGGAGCTGCTAGGATGCTTAGGTGGCACTGCCAGGGTGCAAGGCTGGCAGTGCCATGGTGTCCAGTGGCATCCGGGTGCCAGAGTACCAACCTGCCCAGAGACCAACTACCCAGGGGCCCGGTTCCTCTGGGAAACCCCACAAGTGATGATACATCTGGTCTACGTTTGTGGGAACCAGTGCTAAACAGCTCCCACTTGGGCTCTTCAAGGTATAGCTGTTAGATGCCATGCCTTGGGTAACTCCAGTGTGAGAATAGTTAAGTAAACTTAACTTCACATTGCTGATTGTGGGCAGGATCCAGATCGTGACTGCTCACGAGATCTAACGAGATTTCACACGGCATAACAAGCTTCGTAAATCTCGTGAGAGGCTTCTTGCGAGATTTACCAGCATCATTGTCGCCCGGGTCAGACACGGCCAAACTGTTAGCTTGACCTCTTAGTGTTTTTTTGGGCCCTTGGGGTGTTTCTCCCGGCCTACCCCACATCTAGAAATTTTCAGTGGTGGCGTGGTGAACTCGCCGGTGAGATCAGCTCCTCAGAAATCAGGTCACCATTTTGAAAGGGTGCCCTCATCTCTAAGTGAGTTTGAGGGTCCCCCACATCTTCCAGCCATGTACAATGTCACCCCCTGCACACAAGACAGTTCCCCCTCCACCTAAGTGAGGACACCCTTCTATAGGCTCGCTGAGGGCCCCACCTTATCAGGCATCCCCAACCCCCCTCCCCCCCCCCTTTCGGTCCACATCTTTCAGGACTACATCCATCACACCCCCAACCTTTATGAGGACCCTTCATACCCGCCATTCACCCCCCCCCACCTTTCACAGCCCCCTCATCCCCTCTTTCATTGGCATGGCTGGTGCTCAGGGCCCAACCCTTGGCAGTGCCATCCTTGCACCTGGGCATCCTCGAACTGCCACCATGGCATCCTGGTAGTGCCCCTGCCAGTGCCACCTAGGTATCCTGACAGTTCTCAGGTGGCAATGCCAAAGTGCCGAGGTACCAGTAGGAGTGCCAGGGTGCCACCCTGCCCTGTCCCTGACCACCCAGGGCTGTCTACTTGCCTGAGAGATCCCCCAAGTGTGATTACGCTTGGTCCACGTTAGTGTGGGCAATGCACCCTGCCGATATCTCCCAGTGAGGGCAAGATCCAGATTGCGACATCTTGCGAGATTCGGCTGAATCACATCAGGTGTTGCGAGTGTTGTGAGACTAAACGGCCTCGGCTCGACACCCAGTCAAGCCCGACGAGGCTGCAAAATCACACCCAGAGCTTCAATGACATTTGTTTACCCATAGGGGGGCAATTATGAGTCCAAATTAGCTGTCAATGAGGACGGCGATGCAAACACAAAATTGGGAAACGTGATTCTCGCCAGTGAGATCATGTTTCACGATTTTCCATGCAGCTCGACAATGACGTAACGCAAATCTTGAAGGAAAAGTAGGATCCTCATTCAAATACTTGAGCAGATCATTAACAAGGCCTACCCCCTCATTGAATATGCATTGGGCGCTGGCATTACATCACGCCGGCCTGATTTACAGCAGCTGTATAAAAACGAGAACCTGGTGACTTCACCTCCTCAAGAGATATCGGAGGTGAGTGCTCAGGTTTCCATCACCCCCCAGGGTGCAAATTGCAGAGAGCACCAGAGAGGACATCGGGGACGTAGATAAGTACAACTCGGGGCCAGGGGTGGGGTTTCATTCTCTGCACCTCAGGGGGGTATATTACTCGCAGAACTTAGTGGACCTTCATGGCTATAAGCCTTTATGTTTAACGGGGTATGGCTGCTGGTATGTATTACAATCCTGGACCAGACACCACAATATTTTATTTAAATTTTGGAAGACTGTGAGGAAAGGATACGTCACTCCAGGAGTGATTGCACAAAGAAATAGGGATGTATGGTATTTATAAACACGCTTTATTTCTAACACAGTATTAAAATATCTTCAACATCACACCAGAAAATAGCTTTCAATTACCCCTTAAACAATGCTAATGAATGCAGTGGCACAGTAATAACTGCTGTCTTTATTCCCATTCAAACAACAACAAAATCTTGGGTGCGATTCTCCGCTCCCCACGCCGGGTGGGAGAATCACGGGAGGGCCGGGCGACTCACGACACGCCGCCCTGGCACCCCCCGCTCGGAGAATCGGTGCTCGCCGTTTTTCACGGCGACCGGCGATTCTCCGGCCCGAATGGGGCGAGCGGCCTGACGTTCCCGACCGGTTCACGCTGGTGGCAACCACACCTGGTCGCTGCCGTCATGACCATGGCGCCAAATCTTCGTTTGTTGCTTGTGGGGGGCGGAGAGGGGAGTGAGCACCACGGCCGTGCTCGGGAGGGGACTGGCCCGCGATCGGTACCCACCGATTGTTGGGCCGGCGTCTCCAAGTGACGCACTCTTTCCCCTCCGCCGCCCCGCAAGATCAAGCCGCCACGTCTTGCGGGGCAACGGAGGGGAAGATGGCAACCACGCATGCGCGGGTTGGAGCCGGCCAACCTGCGCATGCACGGCTGACGTCACTTACGCGCCGCCGTCGCGTCTTCTCGGCGCGCCCGCAAGCGTCAAGGCCCGGCGGCCGAGATTTACGGAGCGCTGCTCCTAGCCCCCTGGAGGAGGTGAATAGGGTGCAAGGAGCGGCCTCCGAGGCCGTCGTGAAACTCGGCTGAGTTCACAACGGCCTTCCCAATGCCGCGCGGGAGCGGAGAATTCCTCCCCTTAGCTCTCAATCTACTGTAAAACACAATGAACACTCAGGAATCAAAGAGAAAATCTCAGCAGGCCTGGCAGCATCTGCAGGGAGAGAAAAATGCTTTGACAAAGGGTCATCTGGACTCGAAATGTTAGCTCTTTTCACTCCCGACAGATGCTGCCAGACCTGCCGAGATTTTCCAGCATTTTCTCTTTGGTTTCAGATTCCAGCATCCGCAGTAATTTGCTTTTAATACTCAGGAATACATGCGTTACAGAGATGTCCTCTGAGAAAGGTAGACCTTTTGACACTGCCTTAAGGAAAAGACCTGGGGCAGGATTCTCCAACCCCCCTGCCGGGCTGGCGAATTGCCGGGGGGGCGGCGTGAATCCCGCCCCAACGCTGGCTGCCGGATTCTCTGGTGGCGGTTTTTCAGCGGGAGCGGCCGTTGGCAGCCCCCCGCCCCCGGAAATTCTCCGCTCTGCGACAGGGCGAGTGGCCGCCCATTTTCGACCGGTCCCGCCGGCGTAAATCAAACCAGGTCCGTACTGGCGGCACCTAGCTCTGCGCACGGCCTGCGGAGTTCTCGGAGGGGCGTGGTGGGATCTGACCCAGTACACGCTGGCGCTCCCGCTCATGCGCCAACTCGCTCTGGCCGGCAGAGGCCCTTCGCCTCTGGTTAGCGCGGTGTCAAGCCCTTCGGCGCCGGCTGGCGCGGTGCCAACCCAGCCGGCGCTGGCCTAGCCCCTGAAGGTGCGGAGGATTCCACACCTTCCGGGAGGCCCAACGCCGGAGTGGTTCACGCCACTCCTCGATGCTGGTACAGTCCGCCCTGCCGGTTAGAAGAGAATCCCACCCCTGACTCCTGTTAGAACCATACAGAAACTCTGGCTGTATTTCTCCAGTGGATGCTTCTCAACTTGTTTCAGCTCACCTTCTAATCACACTCTGCTGAACTGTTTGGAAATAAATGCTAATCTGTCCACAGACATATCTTTAATTGAACTGCAGTTAGATCATCTAGCTCTCAACTGAAACTCTGCTTTCCTGCAAAATGCCTCACAGCTTAGCTCCATCCAGTAACTCATCATCTTACCAAGTTGAAATCTAATTGATTCCACAGGGAAGCTGTTTAATCTAAGCAAAACTGCATTAGCCCAAGTTTTGCATGATGCCCTAATTGCAGCTCCTGAAACATGCTTGCCTTTTGAACCAGTATTCTTTTAAAACATGACTGCAGCAGTCATACACACACTAACCCAGGCTTTTACCCCTTATTGCACCAAATACCTATAATACAAATTGGGCGGGATTGTCCCACCGCCTCCACCCCCACCCCCGGTCGGAGAATCCTTGGGGAGTGTTGCGAATCCCACCCCGCTGCCCCGACGCTGGTTGCCATATTCTGTATTCTCCGGCGCCGTTTTTTGGGCTGGGGCAGGTTTCACACCATGCCAGTTGGGGGCCATTGGCAGCGGCACCCCCGGCAATTCTCTGGGCCCCGATGGGCCGAGCGGCCATCCATTTTTGGCCAGCGTGGGTTGCGTATGGTCTCACACGGCGGGACTTGGCTAATAAGTCAGAGGGGACGGTCCTCGGGGGGGGGGGGGGGGCATGGGGGGGATCTGACCCTGGGGCGAGGGCCCCCACAATGGCCTGGTCCGCAATCGGGGCCCACCAATCTGCGGGCGGGCCTGTTCCGTGGGGCAGTTCTTCCTTCCATGCCGGCCCCTGTAGGGCTCTGACATTGACGGCGCGGAGAAAAGAACCCCCCGCGCATGCGCCAAAATCCGCCAGCCTGTCTGCGCATGCGCAAGATCACGCTGGCCCTTTGGCGCATGCGCGAACTCCCGCTGTCCCTGGAGCAGCACCAACCCCTTCGGCGTCCACCTAGCCCCCGGAAGTGCGAAGAATTCCGCACTTTCAGGGGCTGTTGACGCCGGAGTGGTTGACGCCGGTTCTCCCGCTGGCATGGGGACTTAGTCCCCAGAAGGGAGAATCCCAGTCTATAATCTGAAATTCCTACATTCATCACATCTGCAGGAAATGCTTCCCATGTCCTCCTTGCTGGGTTTGTGGCAACATCACTGCTGAGGGATTGCTCTTCCAGAGTGGCAGCTGGAAAATGGGCGGGAATAGGTGAATCCACAGGGTCAGCACAGGTGTGACTGTGAGGTCCCTGGGTGGGGTCCTGTGGGATGCCAGGCTGCATGGGCAGAGTAGGGGACTAAGAACGGGTGGTTCTCAGCTTCATGAGGGCAGAAACCCTCACCCAGTGAGGAGAACCAGCACATTCAGTGCAGTGGTCAGCATTGTTGCTTCACAGCTCCAGGGTCCCAGGTTCGATTCCTGGCTTAGGTCACTGTCTGTGCAGAGTTTGCATGTTCTCCCTGTGTCTGCATAGATTTCCTACGTGTGCTTCATTTGTTAGGGGGTCTAAGTGAGGTGTTCCTATAGTTAGGGGGTCTCTGGGGATCTCGCAATTTAGAGGGTCTCTGTGGTATGTCTCTCTACCTCGGGGTCTTTGTGGGAAATGGTCTCCCTATCTAGTGGTCTCTTGTAGGGCAGGGGTGGTTAGGTTGCGTATTGGGGTGGGGGTTAGCCCTCGGATGGACTTTGGGATCAACTCCCTTAAGGGATTACCGCCTTGGCTCACCACGAGGTCCACCACGTCAGGGTCACATTGGTATATTCCAGTAGTGATCCCTGCCCATGTGATACCTGGCCCAGAGGACTGGAGAATCATGCAGGCCTGGAGATTCTGGTGCCTGGTCCGCTAAGTGGATGCAAATGGGCCATGAGAACCCATTTGCATCCTGAAGTCTCCTCCCGCTGGCATGGTGGCGCAAATCCTGAATGTGCCGCCAGCAGGACGCGAGAGCATAGCAGTCTGTTTGATGCCTGGCACAAGCCAGATGCCTGATTCTCCGCCCGTTCGCGATCCACACTTCTGGCATCCAGGCCACTGTGTTTGGGGTGTTTAGGATTTCACATCAACACTCTCCCAATCTTAGCAATGTCACTTCCAATTTTGAGATGATGAATGAAGTACATCACACCAAAATTATTGCAACTTTATTATGTTTTCATTTTGTGTAGTATTGGCTTGGCTCACTTGATTGCACTCCCGCTCAGAAAATTGTGCATTCAAGTCCCAGTGTCATCATGAACACATTATATAGGCTAACACACTTCAGTGCAACATGTTGCACTGGTGCATTGTCTGTGTTTATTTAAGATTTGAATAATCCTCTCTGCCCATTCAAGTGGGTCTAAAAGTAGCGGTTCTTTTATCTAAATAAAAGTAACAGTTCCTCTGGTGTTTCTGATCAACATTTCAACATGTTGAGTTTGGTGATAGAGCAACATTTCTTATGTGTTTGCGCTGCCTGTGACATCAAATCCAGCAACTAAAACTGCAGCCTGCAACTCTCAAAACTCATTCAAAAAAAGGCCAAAGTGGTACCCAAGTTCTGAATCTAAGGTGAGAGGGGGTAGCAGAGGAAGTGGGGCAATGACAGAGAGGACGGGGGTGGAATGGTGGTGCAGTGGTTAGCACTGCAACATCACAGCACTGAGGACTCGAGTTCGATCCCGGCCCCAGGTCACTGTCCGTGTGGAAATTGCACATTCTCTCCCTGTCTATGTGCATCTCACGCCCACAATCCAAAGATTTGCAGGATAGGTGGACTGGCCACGCTAAATTGTCCTTTAATTGGGGAAAAAAAAGAATTGGGTACTTTACATTTTTTTTCAATAACAAAGAGGGTGGACTGGAGAGGGTGGCTGAGTAAGCGTTGTCATCACTTGCACAGACGAAAATCAAAACAAATGCCAGTGGACAGGTGCACACCAATGGCGTCAGTGGTGGGAGAAACTATGCATGCACTGGTACAGGCTGTGCAATCCATGTCCGCATGTGTAACTGTTCCTGCTGCCTGGTCGATTGGCATCAGCACCTCGTGTTTTCAGAACAGATTAATTGGTTATTTAACTCATTGCTGTTCATGGGACTTGGCTTTGTAAAGGTTGGCTGCTGCGTTTATGTAGCCAACAGTTCAACAGTTTGTCAACGATCCATTTTGGAACATAATTGCAAGTTTCTTCTTTCACTGAGTTCAGGATATATCTCTCCCTCACAGAGGTTCTGAGAATCTTGATATTTGCTGTAAGATTTTACCATTTTGGCCTTTCTGATAAGCCCAAGATATTTATTTTGACAGTTCTCAGCAGCTACAAATTATGCTCAGTCCAAGGATGCCAATTATTTTTTTTTCCGGCAACACTGTCGTCCATAATCATCATATCCCTTTTGTTTGGAACAGCCTTTCTGCAAATGGTGGCGTGGTGATATTGTGAAGCAACTTGCAACAATCAATATCATTACTGTGTGAAATGAAAAATGAAAATTGCTTATTGTCACGAGTAGGCTTAAATGAAGTTACTGTGAAAAGCCTCTAGTCGCCACATTCCGGCGCCTGTCCGGGGAGGCTGGTACGGGAATCGAACCGTGTAAGGGATTGTTTCCCTATTTCTTTACCTTTACATTCAAAATCCTGTCAGAAGACTACATCTGATGAAGCTTTTCACATTAAAAATCTTGTTAAGCAAGCAGTGATTTTGATATTGCCACTGAAAAAGTTATGCACTAACCCGGGGCAGTTTTTACACTTCCGTAATTGAGTCCTTACCTATGCAACTTATAGTCTATCTGGGTCTTAAGATAAAATAGGTATTTAGTTTGTGATGTAAATAGCTATTTATATTGGCTCCTATGGTCTTGACTCAGCAGGGAAAAATGCAACATGGAAATAAGTACATTACTCCCCAATGCATTATCACTGCTGTAAATTGAATGGAAAGGTTTTTAATTCTTTTTTTATTAATTCTTAATTTCCCACCCCTTCCTCATATTTGCGCTCTGTTGATGCCTGGTGAATATTCAGCGAGGGTAAAAGAGCCAGAGACCTGTGAACCCAAGTGTTCACTCCTTTTGTGTTACCCATAGATATCTAGGATTCTCCCATAATGAGGATGTGGATTGCACAACTTATTTGAGGAGAGGCCACAAGAAGTAGGCCTCCGGCTTTACCAGCTCATCCGAAAGTTTGACTGAGACATGAGTGCCATCTGTTGGAACCACAGAGAAGACAAATAATTCCTACTTCTGGAGCAGAAAGAACAGGAATGTTACAGCCACCTTCAGGCAATTGTCATTGGACATTAGTCAAAAGGTCCCAAACTGAAAGCAATTACCACTAAACAGGCCCAGATCCAGGGAGCACAGATATACCCACATAAATTGGGTGAGGCCCACATTGGCAGCAAAGGGAAAAACCCTTATCAGTGAGAAAGCTAGAGAGGGAACTCAGGATAGCTGGCCAACTTTCCCAGAGTCCGGATGGCAGCATAGATTGTATAATTGGCATTCCACTTGTCAACCTATTCATTACATGGACAGGAATGCTTATCATTCTACAAATACTCAAATGGTATTTTCATCACAAAAATGTGATGCTGCCTCTTAATGATATTATATAACAGTCCTTTATACAACACAATGCTGCCTGTATTATTCAATAATCTCAACATTGGGTGTGATTCAGCCATCGTGTGCGATAGCTCCAAATGCGACTTCACACCGGACCAATTGCGATTCACCCAACTCGCTCCAACCTGGTACGACCAGATCATGCATTCGCTGTGGTCGCATCTGTGAGATCTCAACAAGCGCCATTTAGCACTGGTTTCCACAAACGTGGACCAGGTGTAACAGCATTTCAGGGGATTGATGTGTTATGTACTCTGGGATAACATAAGATGCAACTCGATGCAGCTTTGACCAAAATATACTCCAGAAGTATGTTTAATGTGATTTATTGAATTATTAGCACAGTTCTCTTTGAGTTTGACTCTCCTGCTAATCTTGCTATAGTAACTCAGTCTAACTAACCAATCTGCTCTAAGCCATGTGGTGGGTGTGATGCTTCTGATCTGCCCCTGTCCTACTCTCTAAGTGTCGCCTGTGGAAAGAGACAGAGCACATGTGCCCTGTCTTTTTATATGGGTTGTGTAATGCCCCCTTGTGGTAATGCCACCTCTGGGTGTCTTGACTGCTCATTAGTTGTGTCCTATTCTATGTGTTCATTAGCTGTATGTCTGCATGTCATGACATCTCCGATGCTCCCTCTAGTGTTTACTTAATTGTAGTGTATTTACATTAACCCCTTGTGAACATACAGTGATGCATGTCACCACAGGGATCTCTTACAGGACATTAGAGACCCCAGGTGGTCGGCAACTGGGAAGGGTAGTACTACAGCATTCCCCTGGCACCCAACCACCTTGGCACTGCCAGCCTGGCACCCTGGAAGTGCCACCCGGGAACCCTGCAAGTATCATCCTGGCACTGCCAGGCTGCCCAGAAGACACAGTCATGGTACCGCAGGCACTGCCATGATGGCAGTGCTAAGATGCCTGGGTGCCAGTTTCGCACTGCCAGGGGTCAGATCCGAGGGGGGGATTCCAGGGGCCACTGAATGGTTGGCTGCCTGAAGGGGAGTTTTGAAAAAGCTGGGGGGGCCTGAAAGGGTGTGGTGCAGAGATCGAAGAAGCCGGTCAAAATGCCACCCTAATCTCCGAGGAGCCGGTTCTGCTGGTGAGCTCAGCTTGCCAGTGCTGGAAATCAACTAAAGTGAGGCACACAAAACCGGCAAAGTGCCAGTGAATAGCAGGGTGAATCTTGGTTGCTACCGAGAGACACCCTGCCAAACACACCTGAAAGCCTATGTCTGCTGAATTGTGCCCAATAATGTATAATTGCTCAGACACAAGGCTACCACTTCTAAATGGACTCAACCCTACACAGAATATTATTTAGAACAATAGAAATGTTTCAGCACAGAAGGAGGTCTTTCTGCCCATCTTGTCCATGCTGTCCAAAATACACAGGTGCCCTTTCTAATCCTATCATCCTTTTACACAGCCCATTGCCCTGTAGCTTACAGCACTTATCGTGCAGATCAAATACTTTTAAAAAGTGTTTAGGGTCTCTGCCTCCACCAAAAAACACTACCCTCCACATAAAATTATTTTCTCTCATGTCCCCTCTTATCCTTCTGCCATTTAGTTTGAATCTATGACCCCTATGAACTCTCTGCCAAGGGACACAGGTTCCTCCTGCCTACTCTATCACTCTGTTATGGGCCAGGGTTTAGAGAATCCCAAAGGGTATCATGGAGTTCACCTGACCCACAACTTTTCATAGATTGTGGTTATGGGGAGCACACGGGCCTACTCTGAAGGTGTGATGCAACAGAGATCTACAGTACTTTTAAATTAAAGCAATGTTTATTTATGAAACGAGTTAACACTTTATAAACCCACAGTAAACATCTTAACAACTATCAACACCAATAAATCCCCAAAAGAATACAGTAATCTCTAAGTAACCTTTGCTTGCAACATCCATAAGACAAAAAAAAAACCTTTTTACAGAAAGACATAAGGTTTAACTTCTCTACTGAGAGTAGTTACCATTTTGAAATCACCAAATGAACATTCTTTATCTTGCAGAGATTCATACACATCTTTCTGTGACTACAGCTTCTCCAAATTTAAAACAAAACTAAACACACCCGATAGCAGACAGCCTAAAGCGAAAGTCTCAGATGGGTCAACAGTGGCTGGTTTATGTTCCCCACTTCTTGCTGTTAGGCCCTATTTAAGTTGTGCCTGAACTGGGAGAACAAGTGACCTATTAAAATTGCTGGCAATGGATCCAAATTAAATGAGATGCAGTCAGATGCCGACCAGCTATCACGGGGAGCAAAAGCAAGATCAATCATTATGTATATGGGCAGCACGGTAGCATGGTGGTTAGCATAAATGCTTCACATCTCCAGGGTCCCAGGTTCGATTCCCGGCTGGGTCACTGTCTGTGTGGAGTCTGCACGTCCTCCCCGTATGTGCGTGGGTTTCCTCCGGGTGCTCCGGTTTCCTCCCACAGTCCAAAGATGTGTGGGTTAGGTGGATTGGCCATGCTAAATTGCCCGTAGTGTCCTAATAAGTAAGGTTAAGGGGGGGAGTTGTTGGGTTACGGATATAGGGTGGATACATGGGTTTGAGTAGGGTGATCATTGCTCGGCACAACATCGAGGGCCGAAGGGCCTGTTCTGTGCTGTACTGTTCTATTCTATTCTATATAAGTGCTGATTTTATGAAGTCTTAAGTGTTCCAGGGTTTGTCTGGTGAAAGGTGTGGGTGACAAAATTATGTTCACAATCTCATGCCACCAATTGCCACAGCATAGAAATCTGCGAGGTCAAAAGAGGCTGCATTTCAGACAAGCATAAACATTTTTTGTTAAACAATTATTTAATTAAGTGTATTTGTTGATATTTGAACATCTAGCAAAATTCTGTTCCCAGTATTACCTCACTCAGTTTATAGATGTTTACCAATACTGCATTGAACTGTCTTGTTTAGTACCATCTTTAAAACAAGTTTACTATTCTCAGTGTTAGTCAACGGACGTTTTTTGTCAATGAACAGTTAGTCACTTTTACATTTAACATTTCTTTGCTGTGTATTTTACCATGCAAGATTTTTCTGTGTTTTATTGTGTTAAAGAGGCTATATAAATATAGCTTGTAATTGCTGCCATATTACCAGTTGCTGTCTGTTTAACAATCCCGTTGGGTGCACCCATTGTGCTACATGAATTAGATGGGCCTGAAATCTCTGACATAAAAGCAACCCGGGCAGTGTGTCCACTCCTGTCATTTGCCAACAGCTAATATTTATAGAGTATGCCATTTCACCTGGTGTGTCAGGGAAAGCATCTCTTTGCTGCTTCACTTCGTTGTAGAGGCAGTCACTGAGTTAGGCCATCTGCTATGAACTGACTGAATGACAACTTCAAGGACAAAGACAGCTCTTCCTGCGACTGTGCAAGCCACAAGGATATTAAACATTTAAGCTGCATCTCAAGGGGCATCTGTTAGATAATCCAGTCTGCACTTCACAGCTACATAAAGGAAATGACTGAGGCCATATTTGCCAGGGGGAACACCTTGATCAGTGAGAGAGAGACTCAGCCAGAGAGGGAATTCAGGATAGCTGGCCAACTTTCCCAGAGTCCAGATGGCAGCATAGATTTTATAATTGGCATTCCACTTTTCAACCTATTGATTACATGGACAGGAATGCTTATCATTCTACAAATACTCAAATGGTTTCTCATCATAAAAATGTGATCCTGCATCTGAATGATATTACCTAAGAGTCTTTTATCATGCAAAACGATACTGCCTGTATTATTCAATAATCGCAAGATAATCAATGTATGACTGCTGAATGACCAGGGCTACCCTGCAGAGTGCAAATACATTGAGGTTCGAGCCACCAGTTGATTAACTAGAAGCACAGCATTGGAGAGGAATGAAGTAATTCAGCTGGTTGGAATTTTGTTGGATTTGAACTGTGACCATTCAGCTTCTTCCAATTGATTTGTACAGGCAGAGTGATTGTCTTATGCCCAAGTGCTCTGTAAGTGTAAGAAGCTACTGTGATGATAGACTTCTGAGTTGTGTCCCTGTTGGTGCCCTTGCATTGACTTTGCAACACAAAGAACCATGTCTGACAATGCATCGGCTGCCACTAATTGCTCCCACCTTTGCAATTCATCAATCCATAAGACCATAAGACATAGGAGCAGAAGTAGGTCATTGGGCCCATCGAGTCTGCTCCGTCATTCAATGAGATTATGACTGATTGGGTATGATAATCTTCAACTCCACTTTCCCACCTGATCCCCATAGTCCTTGATTCCCTTACTGATTAAAAATCCGTCTATCTCAGCCTTGAACATACTTAATAACCCAGCCTCAACAGCTCTCTGCAGTAAAGAATTCCACAGATTCACTACCTACTGAGAGATTAAACTCTTCCTCACCTCTGACTTAAATGGGTGACCACTTGCTCTGAGAGTATGCTCTCTGGCCTGAGAATGTTCCACAAGAGGAAACTTCCTCTCAGCATCTACCCTGCCAAGCCCCCTGAGAACCCTCTATGTCTCAATAAGGTCACCTGTCATTTTTCTAAACTCTAATGAGTACAGGCCTAACCCACTCAACCCCTCCTCATAAGAAAATCCTTCCACACTTGGGGCTGCCTCCAATGCTAGTATGTCTTTCCTTAGATGAAGGTACCAAAATTGTTCACAGTTCTATTCATTTGAGATGAATAGCACAACGGGTGAGTAAGAGGCAATCCTGAGAAGAAGCTGCCTCCATTCTCCAGCTATGTCTCAGATGTTGGTCACCCCAGCTGAATAACAAGTAATCTACTTGAGGAAGTTCATATGGTTTCGCTCATCGAGACTAAACCCTCCTTCATCACTCTGTTCAATCCAATCTGGCAAGTCCTGCAGTGACAGACTAGGATGAGCAGATGCTCAGGTTGTCTGAAAGAAAATTGGATCTGCACTTGATTCCTTTATGCTTTAGGTTTCTCTTCTTTAGGGCTTTGAAAATGCTCATTGTTACACCCATCCTGCATTTGAATAATTCCTTTACAATGCAAAAATGTTGGAAGTGCATTTTTACAAGCAGGCGAACAGGACCTTGGTTTAACATCGCATCAAAAAGACAGCACCTCCAACAGTACAGCACTCCCTCAGTGCTTCCAGTGCGGCTTTCATTTTTCTGCTCAAGTCCTGGAGGGAGACTGAACCCAGAACTTTAAAACTCGAAAAGCTATGAGCCGCAACTAACACATTTGTATATAATATTTTCCCAAATACAACCAAGTGTGAACTGATCAAAGTTTTTACATTTCCATGAGGTCAACTGCTGACACAAAGCCAAATATTGCTGTGGTGTTTTACTAAACCTACTTACGACCTACCTGCCCGGGATCCACCGGCCTCTGTCGATTCTCCGGCCTCCCCAGCAAGGCTTCAGCCAGGCCCCATTCAGCACAGGCCCACACAAATTTTGACCAGGTGGAATGGGTCTCTTGGGCTATTGGAGACCCCTGGGTGGTCAGGGTAAGTGCAGGGTGTCTCCCTGACCCTCACCCTGGAGCGTGGGCACCTTGGCACTGCCAAGGTGTCTGGGTGGCACTACCAAACAGGCAGGAGCACCATCTGGGTGGCAGAGTGGCAGTGTAACGGTGCCCAGTGCCAGGGTGGCATTGCTAAGGGTCAGGGACCGAGAGGGGCCATGCCCATGAAATGAGAGGGGGGGGGGGGTTTGAAGGGTGAAGGAGTGCAGGGAAGGTAAGTAGGAGCCCCTGGGAGGTTTTGGGGGGGGGGGGTGAAGGGCGGGGGTCCTGCAAGGGAGATGGTGCTGTAAAGAGGCTTGGGATGGGGCCTGAAGAGGGGAGAGGGGGTGTCATAAGTGATTGATGTGTTAGGTAAGCTAGGTCTGCAAGGACTGCGTTTACTACAGCCGTGAGACAGGCTTCCAACACTTGAAGAAGTGCAACTCGATTTTATTGAACTCTTAACTATCATACATACTTTAACTGTGGGTTGACACTATGCTGACTTGACTGGAGACCTGAGGCGAACCTGACCAGACTATCTTACTACCATATGGTGGATGTGCTAGTTGTTGCTCATGGGCTCTGACTGTCTCAGAGGCTGGATCCCAAGAGAGCGGGAAAACTAGTGCCCTCTGGCTTTATAGTGGTTGTGTCCTGTCTGGTGATTGGCTGCTGTGTTCTGTGTGTTCATTGGTTATCCTGTGTGTTAATCACTGCCTGTCTGTCCACCATCATATACCTGTGTGTATATTATGACAGTGATGTACTCAATTGGGTGTGGGGCAGTGCCCATGTGTGTGGCGGGTGACATTGCCCATGGATGTGAGGTGGTGGGGATCCACAAACTCACTTAGAAATCAGGGCACCCTTTCAAAATGGGGGCCCGATCTCTGACTTCAACTCCCCAGTGCCAAAAAAAATTCTAAGCCTGGCCCCCTGGCAGTGCCACCGAAGTGCCAGTACGGCACTGCCAAAGTGCCCATGTGGCCAGTTTGCCAGGTTGGAACTGTTATTGTGCCAAGCTGGCATTTTGTGCGTGTGCGCGATGGACAGTTGTTTGCCCGGCTTGGGCTTTGGGGGGTGCGGGGGTGGTGGGGACCCTCCTATACTGCGTTCAGGCTGGGGTGAGATCAGGGATTGTTTTGGGGGCCTCGCCATTTTTACATGGCATCCTGATCTCTCGTTACAATGAGGAGATGTGGCAAGCGGGGCTCCCCACTGTACAAAATGGGGTTATGTGCAGCCTCAGCTGCGCATTCCCAGTTCAGTCTCCTTATTCAACATGAGTCGCGTAGAACAACCATGTGTTTCTCGGCACTGTGAGCGTCAGGAAACACACGACTAAACGCTCCCGCTAGGGGACTTTGTTCCCTTTTGGGAGAATGCACCCTTACACTCCAGTTTCAGGCTGATACCACCGCACTACCTGCAATTGGGAGCAACCCAAATATGCAGTCTCAAATTTAGCTGAAGCTTGCAAAAGCAGGTTGGGAGAACAGAAAGTGATAAGTCAGAAAGTGCTTGTCTCACTGGGATTAATGTCAGTTTTGTTGCACTAAATTGCTCATACTGATTTTGACCCACTTTCAAAAATATTCTCCGCTGGAGGCTCTCAAACAAACTGCCGAGAAATGGACAAGGGTATTGCAAAGAGATACAAAAGCTTAGTGTACCATTTCAGTGAGATTAACCTTTAAACCATCGTAAAGGAAATTGGAAAGAAACTGCGAGGGCCTCCTCAGGATGAAGCAACAAGACATTAGTAGCTATGTTAAAGGAGGTGGAACTAGCATCTCTCTCTAATGCAAACTCTCTCAACCCAGGACTATACATCAGTGCAACAAGACATGTAATGATCTGACCTTGGAAGGCAAATTAGTACAATGGCTACTCTCTTTTATCCTTGGGCACCCTGGGCATCAATATTCATTCACCCTCTAAATTTGAGTGATGGCCAGCTAACCCTTTGCATAACATTCTGGTTATGAACAACCTGGGGTTGTACAATTTACATCACTGAATTCCCTCAAAGCATTTACTTGCATGCACATCATTAAAATCCCTTCTGGTACTTTAACAGGCTGAGGTTCCTTGCAGTCCCGTGCCACCGGCAGTTATCCCTCAAGTACTAATATTTACCTAATTCACTCAATCTTGTCACAGAAGAATCTTTTTAGCAGGTCAAAATTTAAAGAGCTCAGCCCATTGAAACATGGGTAATGGAGTCCGTTCATTGTTAACGCTCACTGCACTTGATTGGTTAAATCCGACTGGAGACTCAGAGAAAAGCAAATAAAGCTGCAGAAAGAGCTGGAAGCTGGAGGGGGAGGTGATGGGTAATGACGGGATGAGAGGTCCAGGATATGCTCTGGAGACAGTGCCTCAAATGCCACCACAGCAACTGATGGAATTTAAATTCAATTAATAAATCTGAAATTAAAAACTATTCTCAGTAATGTTGACCATGAAACCATTGTTGAGTGTCCTAAAAATCCATCTGGTTAACAAATGGGGCGGGATTCTCCGTTAGCCAACGCAAATCGCAGCAGCGGCCGATTTGATGCCAAATCACAATGCTCCAGCACCTCGATAGCGGCGTCAATGCATTCTGAAGGCATGTACAGTCGACACCATTTGCATATCATGAGCTGGCCCGACCCGGTATTCTACATGATGCTCCGCCTCCAATGGTCCAAGTTCCCGACTGCGCGGTTCACTTGTGCTTTTAAAAACCGTGAAACCGGTGTGGCGGCTGCTGAGGGAGAGAGAGGGGGTACGGAAAGTGTCCAACTTTCGGCATAGGTTACTGACAGTTGTGCCGCTGGCCTATAAGCTTCTGACAGGGCCGGGGGTGTAGTGGGGGGGTGGCTAGTAGGTGAGCTGTGGGGAAGGGGTGGACGGGCATGGAATGCCATTGCCGCAGCCGGCAAGGCAGCCATGCAACTGCACACACCGCTAACAGCCCACTTTGAAGTTAGTGTCACAGGTCATTTTGGTATCTCCCCACGGCAACCCCCCCCCCCCCCCCCCCCCCCCCCCCAATCCCCAGGTGCAGCGCCAGGCAAGGAACGGAAGTATGGGCCATGGTACGGCAGCCTGAGCCATGGTAGGGCAGTGCTAGCCATAGTGCAGCAGTGCAGGTCATGGTACGGTGACAGTATGAGCCATAGTACAGTAATGCTAGCCATAGTGCAGCAGTGCCAGCCAAGGTAGGGTAGTACCAGCCATGGTAGGGCAGTGTAAGCCGTGGCAGTACAGCATCAACCATGGTCCGGCAATGTCAGCCATGATAGTGCAGTGTCAGCCCTGAGACAGCAGTGTGAGCCATGGTAAGGCGGGAGTGTCAGCCATGGTACAGCAGTATCAGCAATGGTACAGCAGTATCAGCAATGGTACAGCAGTATCAGCAATGGTACAGCAGTATCAGCAATGGTACAGCAGTATCAGCAATGGTACAGCAGTATCAGCAATGGTACAGCAGTATTAGCCGGCGTGGTACAGCAGTATTAGCAGGCGTGGTACAGCAGTATCAGCAATGGTACAGCAGTATCAGCAATGGTACAGCAGTATCAGCAATGGTACAGCAGTATCAGCAATGGTACAATAGTGTAAACCATGGTTCAGCAGTTGCAACCATGGGGGTGCCAGCCATGGTAAGGTGGCAGTGTGAGCCATGGTACAGCAGTGTGAGCCATGGTACAGCAGTGTCAGCCATGGTACAGCAGTGTGAGCCATGGTACGGCTGTGTGAGCCATGGTACAGCAGTGTGAGCCATGGTACAGCAGTGTCAGCCATGGTACAGCAGTGTCAGCCATGGTACAGCAGTGTGAGCCATGGTACAGCAGTGTCAGCCATGGTACAGCAGTGTGAGCCAAGGTTCAGCTGTGTGAGCCATGGTACGGCAGTGTGAGCCATGGTACAGCAGTGTGAGCCATGGTACAGCAGTGTGAGCCATGGTACAGCAGTGTGAGCCAAGGTTCAGCTGTGTGAGCCATGGTACGGCAGTGTGAGCCATGGTACAGCAGTGTGAGCCAAGGTTCAGCTGTGTGAGCCATGGTACGGCAGTGTGAGCCATGGTACAGCAGTGTGAGCCAAGGTTCAGCTGTGTGAGCCATGGTACGGCAGTGTCAGCCATGGTACAGCAGTGTGAGCCATGGTACAGCTGTGTCAGCCATGGTACAGCAGTGTGAGCCAAGGTTCAGCTGTGTGAGCCATGGTACAGCAGTGTGAGCCATGGTAGGGCAGTGTGAGCCATGGTGCAGCAGTGTGAGCCATGGTACAGCAGTGTGAGCCATGGTACGGCTGTGTGAGCCATGGTACAGCAGTGTGAGCCATGGTACAGCAGTGTGAGCCATGGTACAGCAGTGTGAGCCATGGTACAGCAGTGTGAGCCATGGTACAGCAGTGTGAGCCATGGTACAGCAGTGTGAGCCATGGTACAGCAGTGTGAGCCATGGTACAGCAGTGTGAGCCATGGTACAGCAGTGTGAGCCATGGTACAGCAGTGTCAGCCATGGTACAGCTGTGTGAGCCATGGTACAGCAGTGTGAGCCATGGTACAGCAGTGTGAGCCATGGTACAGCAGTGTGAGCCATGGTACAGCAGTGTGAGCCATGGTACAGCAGTGTGAGCCATGGTACAGCAGTGTGAGCCATGGTACAGCAGTGTAAGCCATGGTAGGGCAGTGTGAGCCATGGTACGGCAGTGTGAGCCATGGTACGGCAGTGTGAGCCATAGTACAGCAGTGTGAGCCATGGTACGGCTGTGTGAGCCAAGGTTCAGCTGTGTGAGCCATGGTACGGCAGTGTGAGCCATGGTACGGCTGTGTGAGCCATGGTACGGCAGTGTGAGCCATGGTACGGCTGTGTGAGCCATGGTACGGCAGTGTGAGCCATGGTACGGCTGTGTGA
Source organism: Scyliorhinus canicula (assembly GCF_902713615.1). NCBI lineage: Eukaryota > Metazoa > Chordata > Chondrichthyes > Carcharhiniformes > Scyliorhinidae > Scyliorhinus > Scyliorhinus canicula. The sequence continues at coordinate 111,956,599 of NC_052153.1, read as the reverse complement.
GCCAAGGTTCAGCTGTGTGAGCCATGGTACGGCAGTGTCAGCCATGGTACAGCAGTGTGAGCCATGGTACGGCTGTGTGAGCCATGGTACAGCAGTGTGAGCCAAGGTTCAGCTGTGTGAGCCATGGTACGGCAGTGTGAGCCATGGTACAGCAGTGTGAGCCAAGGTTCAGCTGTGTGAGCCATGGTACAGCAGTGTGAGCCATGGTACGGCAGTGTCAGCCATGGTACAGCAGTGTGAGCCATGGTACGGCTGTGTGAGCCATGGTGCAGCGGTGTGAGCCATGGTACAGCAGTGTGAGCCATGGTAGGGCAGTGTGAGCCATGGTACAGCAGTGTGAGCCATGGTACAGCAGTGTGAGCCATGGTACAGCAGTGTGAGCCATGGTACAGCAGTGTGAGCCATGGTACAGCAGTGTGAGCCATGGTACAGCAGTGTGAGCCATGGTACAGCAGTGTGAGCCATGGTACAGCAGTGTGAGCCATGGTAGGGCAGTGTGAGCCATGGTGCAGCGGTGTGAGCCATGGTACAGCAGTGTGAGCCATGGTAGGGCAGTGTGAGCCATGGTACAGCAGTGTGAGCCATGGTACAGCAGTGTGAGCCATGGTAGGGCAGTGTGAGCCATGGTACAGCAGTGTGAGCCATGGTACGGCAGTGTGAGCCATGGTACGGCTGTGTGAGCCATGGAACACCAGTGTGAGCCATGGTGCAGCAGTGTGAGCCATGGTACAGCAGTGTGAGCCATGGTACAGCAGTGTGAGCCATGGTACAGCTGTGTGAGCCATGGTACAGCAGTGTGAGCCATAGTACGGCTGTGTGAGCCATGGTACAGCTGTGTGAGCCATGGTACGGCAGTGTGAGCCATGGTGTGGTGAATGTGATTCACACTATATATAGTTGCCAATATCACTCCATGTATATATGTTTGTTATCTACCCGTTGTAAGATCAATGCTGTATATAGTTGCTAATATAACTCCGTGTATATATGTTCACAATCCACCATAGTATGTGCAGTTGCACTATCTGACCACTATGGGGAGTCGCTCTGGGAGTACGCGAGAGTTTGTATTGTGCTCCTCCGTCTGCGCCGCCCAGGACTCCTCCCCCTGGGACCGATGTATTAAGATCAGTGCCTTAGAGCCAGTCATCTGGAGTTCAACGACGAATAGGCTGGCTCTGTTGTAAGTGTATTAAAGCCTCTGTTCAGATCCAATTACACGTGTTCGCTGAATTGATGGTTCTATCAATTTACTACACTTAAGAAGCTGCCAAAGTTAAGCATGGAATCCACTCTAAAACCAGGACGTCTAGAACTCGATCCGCAGGATGCAGAGGTGAAAGAAACCTTCTGCCACTGGCTGAAATGTTTTAAGGCCTACCTGGCCGAGATCAGCACCGCTGAAACTACAGAGGAACAAAAACTCAGCCTACTGCACGCGAGGGTAAGCCACAGAATTTCTACACAACTAAATCCAGCCGGTTCCTACACCGCAGCACTGCCGATTTTGGACAAAATGTATATTAGGCCCATGAACGAGGTCTTTGCCCGCCATGTGTTCACGACTCGCCGACAAAGGGCTACTGAAACTTTAGCTGAATTTGCACGCGAGTTGAACAATCTCTCAAATGACTGCAATTATCAGGAGGTAACCGCGGCCGAACATAGGGAGCTTGCTGTGCAGGATGTTTTTGTAGCGGGCCTTCGATCTAGCTATGTACGCCAAGACTATTAGAAAATGGGGCCCAGGGCTTAGAGACTACCGTAGAGGCTGCTATCACGATGGAAGTTTCCTTCCGCAGCCTCAACTCGTTTCCCGTGGACCCCGCTAACCCCGCATGGGCCCCCGACCTGAGGACCCCCAAGCCTGTGCCGCAAGGCCCCCCCAGTTATCGCGCTGCCACAGCTGTGTGAGCCATGGTACCGCTGTGTGAGTCAGGTTACTGCTGTATCAGCCATGGTACAGCAGTGTGAGTCATGGTACGGCTGTGTGAGCCATGGTACAGCAGTGTGAGCCATGGTAGGGCAGTGTGAGCCATGGTACAGCAGTGTGAGCCATGGTACGGCAGTGTGAGCCATGGTGCAGCAGTGTGAGCAGTGGTACAGCAGTGTGAGCCAGGTTATTGCCGTATCAGCCATGGTACAGCAGTGTGAGCCATGGTACACCAGTGTGAGCCAAGGTTCAGCTGTGTGAGCCATGGTACAGCAGTGTGAGCCATGGTACAGCAGTGTGAGCCAAGGTTCAGCTGTGTGAGCCATGGTACAGCAGTGTGAGCCATGGTACAGCAGTGTGAGCCATGGTACAGCAGTGTGAGCCATGGTGCAGCAGTGTGAGCCATGGTACGGCAGTGTGAGCCATGGTACAGTAGTGTGAGCCATGGTACGGCTGTGTGAGCCATGGTGCAGCAGTGTGAGCCATGGTACGGCAGTGTGAGCCATGGTACGGCAGTGTGAGCCATGGTACGGCTGTGTGAGCCATGGTACAGCAGTGTGAGCCATGGTACAGCAGTGTGAGCCATGGTACAGCAGTGTGAGCCATGGTAGAACAGTGTGAGCCATGGTAGGGCAGTGTGAGCCATGGTACAGCAGTGTGAGCCATGGTGCAGCAGTGTGAGCCATGGTACAGCAGTGTGAGCCATGGTACGGCTGTGTGAGCCATGGTACAGCAGTGTGAGCCATGGTACAGCAGTGTGAGCCATGGTACAGCAGTGTGAGCCATGGTACAGCAGTGTGAGCCATGGTACAGCAGTGTGAGCCATGGTACAGCAGTGTGAGCCATGGTACGGCTGTGTGAGCCATGGTACAGCAGTGTGAGCCATGGTACGGCTGTGTGAGCCATGGTACAGCTGTGTGAGCCATGGTACGGCAGTGTGAGCCATGGTGTGGTAAATGTGATTCACACTATATATAGTTGCCAATATCACTCCATGTATATATGTTTGTTATCTACCCGTTGTAAGATCAATGCTGTATATAGTTGCTAATATAACTCCGTGTATATATGTTCACAATCCACCATAGTATGTGCAGTTGCACTATCTGACCACTATGGGGAGTCGCTCTGGGAGTACGCGAGAGTTTGTATTGTGCTCCTCCGTCTGCGCCGCCCAGGACTCCTCCCCCTGGGACCGATGTATAAAGATCAGTGCCTTAGAGCCAGTCATCTGGAGTTCAACGAAGAAAAGGCTGGCTCTGTTGTAAGTGTATTAAAGCCTCTGTTCAGATCCAATTACACGTGTTCGCTGAATTGATGGTTCTATCAATTTAATACACTTAAGAAGCTGCCAAAGTTAAGCATGGAATCCACTCTAAAACCAGGACGTCTAGAACTCGATCCGCAGGATGCAGAGGTGAAAGAAACCTTCTGCCACTGGCTGAAATGTTTTAAGGCCTACCTGGCCGAGATCAGCACCGCTGAAACTACAGAGGAACAAAAACTCAGCCTACTGCACGCGAGGGTAAGCCACAGAATTTCTACACAATTAAATCCAGCCGGTTCCTACACCGCAGCACTGCCGATTTTGGACAAAATGTATATTAGGCCCATGAACGAGGTCTTTGCCCGCCATGTGTTCACGACTCGCCGACAAAGGGCTACTGAAACTTTAGCTGAATTTGCACGCGAGTTGAACAATCTCTCAAATGACTGCAATTATCAGGAGGTAACCGCGGCCGAACATAGGGAGCTTGCTGTGCAGGATGTTTTTGTAGCGGGCCTTCGATCTAGCTATGTACGCCAAGACTATTAGAAAATGGGGCCCAGGGCTTAGAGACTACCGTAGAGGCTGCTATCACGATGGAAGTTTCCTTCCGCAGCCTCAACTCGTTTCCCGTGGACCCCGCTAACCCCGCATGGGCCCCCGACCTGAGGACCCCCAAGCCTGTGCCGCAAGGCCCCCCCAGTTATCGCGCTGCCACAGCTGTGTGAGCCATGGTACCGCTGTGTGAGCCAGGTTACTGCCGTATCAGCCATGGTACAGCAGTGTGAGCCATGGTACGGCTGTGTGAGCCATGGTACAGCAGTGTGAGCCATGGTACGGCAGTGTGAGCCATGGTACGGCAGTGTGAGCCATGGTACGGCAGTGTGAGCCATGGTACGGCTGTGTGAGCCATGGTACAGCAGTGTGAGCCATGGTACGGCAGTGTGAGCCATGGTACGGCAGTGTGAGCCATGGTACGGCTGTGTGAGCCATGGTGCAGCAGTGTGAGCCATGGTACAGCAGTGTGCGCCATGGTACGGCAGTGTGAGCCATGGTACGGCAGTGTGAGCCATGGTACAGCAGTGTGAGCCATGGTACAGCAGTGTGAGCCATGGTACAGCAGTGTGAGCCATGGTACGGCAGTGTGAGCCATGGTACGGCAGTGTGAGCCATGGTACGGCAGTGTGAGCCATGGTGCAGCAGTGTGAGCCATGGTACAGCTGTGTGAGCCATGGTACGGCTGTGTGAGCCATGGTACGGCAGTGTGAGCCATGGTACAGCTTTGTGAGCCATGGTACAGCTTTGTGAGCCATGGTACGGCAGTGTGAGCCATGGTACAGCTTTGTGAGCCATGGTACAGCTTTGTGAGCCATGGTACAGCTTTGTGAGCTATGGTACAGCTGTGTCAGCCATGTTTCAGCCCCCTGATTTGGAGGGCAGGCAAGCGCCCACCTTGCCCCACATGCCAGCACCCATAATCGGCTGCCATGGCTGGGCGATTTGGCCACTGAGGCAACCAGGCACCCATCCCAGGGCTGTATGCATTGGGCTGTCTAACTGTTTCATACGTCCCCATACCAGGAGAAGGCCGCGCACAACCGGTAGCGGGAGAATACACGAGGGGGTCCGCCGGACCTGCGGCCCCACACTGTGGCCGAGCAACAGGCCCTGGACATGGTAAGCGGCGCGGAGTAAAGGGAGGTTGCTGGAGCGGAGCACAGCCGCGGGCGAGGAGGTGAGATCCCGCTTAGTTGAGGTTCCCCATGACAGGTGTGCCAAACCCCTCCCCACTCGAGGGAGGAGGATGTGATGAGACCCGTGCCAGTGACTCCCGCAGGGGAGGTGCCGGAACATCACAGCATCTTGGACACTGCCCCCCTCCGCCCCCCTCCTGTCCCTGGTGAATCTGGTGGGCAGCGCGCAAAATAGGGTGGTACCACAACCCCAGGACACCCGCGCAGCAGTCAGGCCCATCCAGGCCAGGTCACCACAGAAGATGCCCGCCAATGGGTACCCAGGTCAAGGGGGGGGGGAATCACAACAGGCCTCCTCCACTCCTGCTGTACCGTCTGGGGAACCACCTAGGCGTAACATTAGGGTCCGTAGGGCCACAAAGTTATACAAATCAGCATGGGTGCAGGGCATAGGAATTTTTTTTACATTAAACACCTGTTACCACCATTACAACCTGCATCGGTGCTCTGTCCGACGGGGGTGGGGGTGGGGGAGGAATGGGTGGAATTTGGGGGCGGGGGGGCATGGGTGGACCCTGTGGATGGCCCGGGCTCCTCACCACAGCCACTCCAGAGATTCGATAGCACTGTGTGATGGAATGGCCAGCTCAAATGCAGGGATCACCTAGGTGGACTGAGGGAAGTGCTACTGCGGGCAGGAGACTGACATTGCCAAACGATGTGGAGTGGCAGAGCTCATCGAATCACAGGTTGTCATCATCCTCCATCCCCGCCGGGTCGGAGAATCGCCCGGGGCTGGCGCCTTGTCCCGAATTCTCCGCCACCCGAGATTTGGCGGGGGCGGGAATCGTGCCACGCCGGTTGGCGGGCCCCCTCGCGATGATTCTCCAGCCCGCGATGGGCCGAAGTCCGGCCGCTGATAAGCCTCTCCTGCCAGCGGGAATCAAAACACCTACCTAACCGGCGGGATTGGCGGCGCGGCGGGCACCGGGGTCCTGGGGCGATCTGACCCCGGGGTGTGCCCCAACGGTGGCCTGGCCCGCGATCAGGGCGCACCGATTGGCGGGCGGGCCTGTGCCTGGGGGCACTCTTTTTCTTCCGCCTTCGCCATGGTCTTCTCCATGGCAGAGGCATAAGAGACCCCCTCACCTCTGCATGCGTCGGGAATACGTCAGCAGCAGCTGACACTCCGCCACCTGCGCGGACTTACGCTGGCCGGTGATGCCCTTTCGGCCCCGGCTGGCGTGGCGCCAAAGGCTGTTCACGCCAGCCGGCGGAGTGGGAACCACTCCGGCGTGGGCCTAGCCCCCCAATGTGAGGGCTTGGCCCCTAAAGGTGCGGAGACATCCTCACCTTTGGGGCGGCCCGACGCCGGAGTGGTTTACGGCACTCCAACTCGCCGGGACCCCCTGCCCCGCCGGGTAGGGGAGAATCCCGGGCGTGATGTTGGTGCTTCTGGTCAGTCCCCCCTCTCCACCAGACAAACCCCCAGTCGGTGAACGTAGAAGTGATCAGATCGTCCCATGCACGTTGGCCCTGGTGCATACGTACTACACCCTCTCATGCCTGCTTGGGCACCATGCCCCACCCACCCTCATCTACCCCCGCATCCTCCTCGCCGGACGAGGCCTGGTGGTCCACCTCCTCCTCCAGAGACAGAGAGAGATGATTAAATCAAGTCCCTATCTACCCTCAGATGAGAAAGATTCCATGCACCATCTCATAGCGGGAGTTATTGCCGGATTCCTGGTTAATTGGTATCCCTCAATCAACATCGGCAACATAACAGTGTAAAAAAAACAAAAAATACTGGACAACCTCAGCAGGACAGTTTCAAATATAACAGTGTGTCTGGAAAAATGCGTTTGTATAACAACCTCCATGAACACAGCAAGCCCCAAAAAGTGCTTTACAGCCAATGAAGTACTTCTGAAGTGTAGTCGGTGTTGTAATGTAGCCAATGCACCAGCTAATTTTCACACTGCGCTCCCACACACAGCGATGGATAGTTTGAGTAGTTGACTGGGACAGTAGGGCGGCCGGCTGTGGCCCCATTTTCTAATAGTCTCTGGCGTACATAGCTAGATCGAAGGCCCGCTACAAAAACATCCTGCACAGCAAACTCCCTATGTTCGGCCGCGGAAATCCAAGCCTAAGAGGAGTGGCGCGCAGAGGTCGGGCAAGACATACAGTTTAAATTTGGAATAGCTAGCGCCTCGAATCGTTAGCGTTGCTGTAGTGCGGCCTTGGATTTGGATGGAATGGGAGCCCGAAGCGAGGGCGATAGTTTGGTCAACGGGATAAATAGGGAGGGAACAGCGTCTTACCAGCTCTGGGTGTATGAAGCTCTCTGTGCTCCCGGAGTCGAAGAGGCACGACTCCGTCATCGAATTTCTCAGATGCTTGCGGCGAGATTGGTCAAGGGTGACCGTGTTGAGTTGCGGGCCGCGTGGTGGGTGCCCGGGGGAGTCGAATTCTTCCGATCGGGTACCTGTCGAGTAGATGCCGCTGCGTTCTGCCGAGCTTGATGCAGGAACATTGCGCTGAGTTGCGGGCCATGTAGTGACTGCCCGGGGAGGTCGTACTCCTCCGATGAGTTGTTTGAGTCTGGGGATGCAGCTAGGGCCCGTGGATCGCACGTTAGGGTGGTGATGAAGATGGCGTCCAAGATGGCGGCCCCCATGAATCACACGTGGCTGGCCGCATGGTGGAGGTTTGCCAAGATGGCGGCCCCCATGGATCGCACGTGGCGGGAGGGGGCGGAGCCTGAGCATAGGCCGCAGCGTTTTAGGCCCCACGGGCCTGCTGGTGCTGGGGCGATGTTTTTGGACTGTTGGGGTGTTGAGGGCTGGGGCCCTTCTGCCAAGGCACACTTTAGCATAATGGCCTTTCTTCCCGCAGCTGCTGCAGGTCGCATTTTTTCAATTCCCACTGCACTGACATTTTACACCTCTGAGACCATGAAGGTCATGTACCAGGGAGACAGATTAATTATCAATATTTCTGATTTTTTTATTTAGCCCCTATCTTTGTACATTTGTCATATTCATCCTAATGTAAAAGCCAACTGACTATCATCTTTATGTCACGACTGGGGATAATATACAGGGCTACTGTTAGTATTTATTTGCATCTATTTACTGTATGTAAAATTGCCTTGGACAGTTTAACAATGCCATTTATTATTTTTATATGGCAGCCACTTTAAAAAGAGCACTTTAAATGATTCTTCTTTATTCTAACAAATGCAGTTCAAGTGTTTCACTCCCCTACACCTCGATTAATACAAAGTGAACAAATCAGGAGAGATCATAGAATGGTGGAGAAATGCATCAACCAGATGTTGGTGAACTTTAACAAAGAGTCATCCAGACTCCAACATGTTGGCTCCGTTCTGTCTCGACAGATGTTGTCACACTTGCTGAGATTGTCCAGCATTTTCTGATTTAGCTGCTGCTGTTGTTGTTGGTGTGCGCGTGTTGGTTGTAAAAGAACATCCGCACCAAATGGAGAAACCCTTAAGGTGTCCAGTGGAAACATAAATCAAAGTTTAATAAGTGTCATTCCAGTGGTGAGAGAAAAGCAAAATACAAATCTTAATACAGCACATCAAAAAAGTAAAACGCAATGAAGATGTTCTTGCATCAATGCAGGAGGTCTGATCAATCGGATGTATAACCTGGAAGGTCTTGCATGACGTTATTGATTAGTATCACACACTCAAGATGGAATGATTTCAATTCATGGGATACCTCTCTGGAAGGGGAGAAATTCTTTCGAAGAGATCGTAAGAGGATTATAATATCTTCAAGATTACACAAAGGTTTATATGGCAAACAAAAGTAGAGGCCGCAACATGGCATTCAGCACGTAAATCTCAGCTGGAACTATCAATCATGCCAGTCCTAACGCGGGCCGGCTTTTAAGTACAAGATTCATGAGCTTCATTGCTAGGCCTCTGACCCTCAGCAGGGAGTTCATATTCCAGGAGCCCCACAGGGAGATCAATTTGGTGAACTCCATGAGTCACGTGAAGATTATTACATCCCCCCCACCTCCCCCCCCCCCCCCCCCGAAGTCCGTGGGGGCGAAGGAGGTCTCCTAATCGTCTGGAGGATCCTATCAATGGTTTTGCCCTGACCAAACTGTTATCTGAGATGATGGATAATTCTGTCTCCATGCCTGACCCAGAATCTTCCATCTTGCACATATCTGTGTTCAGACCCTTGGGGACTATTGCTCCCTGGCTCACGGATGATAGGCAAGAGGTGCGATGGACTGATTAATCTGGCGGGGCTGGCTCCAATGTGGGTTCCCTGCCTTTGAGATGGTCCACATGTTAGAACACAGTTCGCTCCTTGGTTTTGACTGTACAAGAGGCTGGTCCAGTCTTCTCTATTATTCACCGGGCACCGTCTTCAGAATTTCAGACATGGACAGCATCCGCTGGCTTTAACCCTCTGTCCTGCTTCCGGTGGTCATTGTACTTTTTCTGGAGATCTTGGGCATGATTCAGTGACCACGTTGCACCTGGCACGGATCCGGGCAGAACAGGTAAATCGCAAGTGAGCCCCAAATCGGGCTCCGCTCCGGGCGCAAAACCTAGCACAAGTCCTCCGCTTCGCTCCACCCAGCGTGATCAGGATCACGCTTTCGCTGGATCTCCACATCTGAATATTTAAATGAGCATAATTGCTCATTTGAATATCCTGAGACTCACTGGTTGCGCCTGAGATACTTCGCCGGGCGCCGTTTAGTACTGGTCCACACAAATGGCATTATTATTATTGTTATCTGGGGGGGGTCTCCCAGTCCTGGGTGGTTGGGGACAGGGCAGGTGGCACCTTGGCACCTGGGCACATTGACACCATCAGCCTGGCACCCTGCTCAAGTGGCACTGCCAGGGTGCCATGGACACGGCCAGGGTTCAAGACTGGCAGTGCTAGGGTGTCAGGTTGGCACTGCCAGAGGTCAGGCCTGGGGGAGCCTTGCCAGGTGACGCCCATTGATGGAACTTTTTGACCATGAAGATCACGGCCAGTCCTTCCTTTTCAATCTGAGTGTACCTGCTCTCTGCAGTCAAGCAGTCAAGATTCTCGACGCATAGCATAATGACCTCTCCATCCCGTCATCCTTCTGATGGGACAACACCGCCCAGATGCTATATCAGGAGGCATCACAGATGATTAGGAGTGGCCTGGCAAGGTCGTAATGTGTCAGCAGCTTAGAGGACAACAGTCGTCATTTTACTTTGGCAAATGTCCCCTCTTGTGGCTGCCTCAATGCCCATTTCTGACGCTTCTTTAAGAGTGCATGTAACAGTGCCGGTATGGTTGCCAGGTATGGAGTGAAGATAATTTAGGAATGACCTTAGCTCCATCGTATTCTCTGGCATGGGGGCCTCCTTAATAGATCGAACATTCTCCTCCACTGGGTGTAAATCGCCCTTGTCTACCGATACCCCAGGTATATATGTCAAAACATATGTCGAAATAGAAGCAGGAAGAGGCCATTCAGTCTTTCAAGTCTGCTCTGCCATTCATTATGATCATGGCTGCTCATCAAATTCAATACTCTGATCCCGCCTTCCCCCCATATCCCTTTAGCCCCAAGAGTGATATCTAATTCCTTCTTGAAATCACTCAACGTTTTGACCTCAATTACTTGCTGTGGCAGTGAATTCCACAGATTCACCACTCCCTGGGTGAAGACATTTCTCCTCACCTCAGTCCCAAAAGGACCCCTAGTTCTCGACTAACCCACCATCAGCACATTCTTTCTGAATCTACTCTCTCTGATCCTGTTAAGATTTTATAAGTTTCTATGAGACCCCCTCTCATCTTGAATATAATCCAAACCAACTTAGTCTCTACTCATATGACAGTCCCGTCATCCCAGGAATCAGCCTGGTAAACCTTCACTGCACTCCCTCCATAGCAAGAACATCCTTCCTCAGATAAGGACACCAAAACTGCACATAATAGGACTTCTTTTGACTGGAAAATGCACTTGCACCTTTTCAGACAGATACCTGCCTTCAAAAAATGGCGAAGGGCTTCCTCTAAATTATCTAAGTGCTCATTCTCGGTGGCTCCAGTAATCAATATGTCGTCCAGGCAAACTGACACCCTTGGGAGCCCTTGAAGTATGCTCTCCATAACCAGCTGGAAGATCGCACAGGTGGATGATACTCCGAATGGGAGCCTCGTGTGCGCATAAAGTCCCCTTTTGGTGTTGATTGGCCACATATTACCTGTATGCCGCATCCAACTCCAACTGGAGGTATGCATGGCTTATGTTCAACTTGGAGACAGAATTACCCTCAGCAAACTTCACATAAAGGTCCTCGATGTGCGGCATTGGGTACCTGTTCAACTGGGAGGCCTTGTTCACTGTCATTTTATTATCACCGCATTGGCAGAAGGTCTTGTCTGGCTTCAGAACCGGAACAACTGGTGCTGCCCACTCCGTGAACTGAACTGGGCAAATAACCCCTGAGTTTTCAAGCCGGATGAGCTCATCATCCACGTTCAACAGCAAGGCATTAAAAACTGAGTAGACCCTAAAATACTTGGGTTGGGCTTCTGGGTCCATGTAAAATTTGGCCATGACTCCCTTTATATTCTCCAAACCATCTTTGAAAACCTCTGAGTGTTTTCCCAGGACCTCATACAACCCGCCTGTGCCTATTTTTAAAATCTGCTGCCACTCTAGGTGGAGCTTCAGTAACCAGCCGCAGTCCAACAGACTGTGCAGGGCCTCTGAACCACTATCAGTGGCAGGCGAACTGATTGCAATCCGTAGGTAACTGGAGCCATTAATGTTCCAATGATGGCTAATAGCTCTCCGGCATATGTCGCCAACCATGCCTTCATGTCCCTTAGGTCCAGGTGCTGGATCCCTGTGCAGACTTTTCGATGCATTTGTTGTGTCTATTTCCATCTCTCATGGGGGAGCCATTAACCTGGATGGTAATCTTGATGGGGGCTACTTTTGGTGTCGTAATGCAATTTAGTTGCATGCAATCATCCTCTTCAGTTTGTGCTAAGTGTAAAGCCCTGGCTGTGGGTTGACGTGACCATGACCTGGGCGACACATTCGCTAACGGTTCTGGAGTACCCATCCTCCATGGTTCCTGCTACCTGGTTGCAGCACCGTTGTGAGTCTTCACCCTGGAGCTCAGAGGAGGTGTCTCTTCGGGCTGAGGTGGCACCGCCAATGGGTCTGACCACGATGTTGCTCGGGTGGATCCTGGATTCCATAGGCTCTGTTCTTGGGGAGGGTATTACTTGCCGGAATGGGGGGTAGCCAATGCTATTTACCTCCATATCCTGTAGTTCCTGGACTCCTTTCCCCCGGTTTCACGCAAGAGGGGTACTTCTGTGGCCTTTTTTAAATCCAAAGAAGGTTCTGCCAATCACTTATTTTGGGTCGCCATGTTGTTTATGCCACACACACGGCGGCTTCACAGCATCTCTGTTCAGGATGGCCCCTAGTCGAAATGCTAGGCCAGCTTGCATGGGCACCGAACATTTGTTGGAGAAAACTTGTACAATGAATTCCTAGCAATGCTATAAACTAATGATTCAATGATTAATTGTTCTAAATAAAATGACGACCAACACAAATATTTTTCACTCAAAAATGATAGCTTTACTGACATTTGTGATCTCAAAATATTAATGCCACTGGAAATCAATGTAATAGAATGTTAAACAATGAGATGGCAAACACATTTACTGAGTGATCGCTCAAACCTTCCAAATACACCGTGGTGGGGGAGGATGTGGGAGGCAGAGAGAGTGTGTACATGAGGTGGAGGTAGAGAAAATATATGGGAAGGGTGGGATGTGGAAAGTGTGCGTGTGAGGGTTGGGGGAAGTGACTGTGTTTGAGGGGTGGGTGAAAGAGTGTGTACAGGGGTGGGGGATGTTAGAATGTATGTGAGTGGTGGGGGAATGAGAGAGTGTGTGCAAAGGGTGGGGGATGGAGTGTGTGTGAGGGGGTGGGGGGGGGGGGGGGGGCGTTGAGAGAGTGTAGATCTGCCTCTGAGGAAAGGATCCGCACAGAAGCATTTTGGGGAGAAGTAGCAGATAGTAACAAAGATAATCTGTTATTCAATAATTGCTACAGATTCCAGGCCAGGGAAAGCCTTAAACTGGAATGGCAGATTTAGATAAGGAAGGAATCTGGCAAAGTGACAACTATTATAGTTGGAGATGATAACTTACTAGAAATTGATTGAGACAATGGCCCATAACTTCGGTGTATCGGCGAGAAGCCACGGCATGTCGATACCGAGGTAGAAAAGTTAACTGCAGGGTTGTATTCAAGACAACAAGCAACAGGTTTCACAGCTGTTTTAAAGGTATATTGAAGATCTTTTACCTTTTTTTGTTCTTTCTTTTCAACCAGGCAATGCTATTGTTATTGGTTCTTTTAAAGTAGTTTTTTTTTAAAAGAATAATAATTTGAGGTGATTATTATTTAATAATTAATATAGTTTTGTTATTTGTTTTAAATCTGTGAAACTACTATTTAAATCTGCACTGTATTACATAACTTTACATGCAGCATGCTGAAAAGTGTTTGTTTCAATTTCGAATATGACATCTGAAAATTTAGTTGTGAAGAGAAGTCAGATCTCTTCAGGGGTACTAATGTGGTGAATGTAATTCACACTGTATTGTATTGTATAGTATCATGTCCTTGTGGGCTCTGTATGTGAGCCATTGCGCGGCTCTGCCCATAGGGGGAGATGAGGAGCTTGTACAGGGCTCCACCCTTGGCTCCGCACATGGCTCCGCCCATGGCCCCTCCCACTACCGGAAGTATAAAGTGCTGCTGCCGTGTGAGCCTGCCCTCAGTTCTTCTGGTCGCAGGCAGGCTCAGTTGTAAGACTATTAAAACCACAGTTTACTTCCAATCGTGTTCTGAGTGAATTGATGGTCTCATCAATTTAATAGTCTTAGAAAACTTGAAGAAAACTACTATGGAATCAGCCCTCAAACCTGATCGACTAGAACTCGACCCGCAGGCTGCAGAGGCAAGGAAATCTTCCTACACTGGCTTTGGTGTTTCAAGGCCTACCTGGCTGAATCAAGCACATTCGATACTACAGAGGAGCAGAAACTCAGCCTACTGCACACACGGGTGAGCCATCGCATCTCTATGCAACTCAATTGTACCACCTCCTATACGGAGGCCCTTGCAATGCTCGACCGATTGTACGTGCGGCCAATAAACGACGTCTACGCGCGGCACATTTTCACTACCCGCAGCCAGCGCCCCGCAGAGTCGCTAGAGGACTTCCTGCGCGACTTAAAAGCCCTTGCCCAGCACTGCAACTTTCAGGCTGTAACGGCCTCCCAGCATATGGAACTCGCTGTCCATGATGTATACGTTGGGGGGCTCCGGTCTAACTATGTGCACTCACAACTACTCAAGAAAGGGGCCCAGAACTTGGAGGACATGGTAGAGCTAGCAACTACTATGGAGGTCGCGTTCCGAAGTCTAAACTCATTCCCCGTGGACCAAGCGACCCCATCGTGGACCCCCGACCAGCGACTGCCCCAGGCCTGCGCCGCGCGGCCACCCACTCACTATGGAACGCCAGTGTGCCATTTTTGTGGCCAGCCCTAACACCCACGGCAGCACTGCCCGTCCCGCAATGTGACCTGCAGCAGCTGTGGTCGCAAAGGACATTATGCCAGAGTATGCCTGGCGAAATCGAAACTCTCTAACTCCCCTGGAGCCCAGAGCACTCGCCCCCCCAACTCGCAGGCCCGCAGACCCCGTAATGTTGCAGCGTGTCTGCCGACTCCGCCTCCGCCCGACATGTGCGACTCATGGGGGCCGTCATCTTGCCAATCCTCCCCCACACGGCCGTCCATGTGCGAGTCATGGGGGCCACCATCTTGGACGTGCGATCCACGGGGGCGGCCATCTTGGACGCCATCTTCTTCATCACCCGCCACGTGCGATCAACGGGGCCCGCCATCTTGGCCATCAACCGAACTTCACCTTGACGATTACGACCCCAGCGGACAGTCATCACGGGGCCACTCCAGCACTGCTGATCGAGCCGCCGACTACCCGCAACTCAACGCAGTCACGTTGAGAGCGACGAGCTGCGTCAGTACCTGCTCGACAAGGACATCGCCTCGAGCAGGAATACCATATACAACCCCAGGGGGAACGGGCAGGTGGAGAGGGAGAACACGACGGTCTGGAAGACCGTCCCACTGACCCTCCGGTCCAGGAATCTCCCGACCTCCCACTGGCAGGAGGTCCTCCCCGACGCGCTCCATGCAATTAGGTCCCTCCTATGCACAGCCACCAACCAGACCCCTCATGAACGATTATTTGTTTTCCCTAGGGGCACTACCACGGGGGCTTCGTTCCCATCTTGGTTGAGGACACCGGGCCCGGTTCTCCTCCGGAAGCACATCTGGGCACACAAAACGGACCCACTAGTAGAAAGGGTGCTACTGCTTCACTCAAACCCCCACTACGCCTTCATTGAATACCCCGACGGCCGTCAGGACACCGTTTCCCTCCGGGACCTGGCGCCTGCAGGATCCACCACTACCACCACCACCGCCGAGGTACCCCTCACACTACACCCCACCCAACCCCCCCAAGCCCTTCCAATCGTCAGACTATTAAAACCACAGTTTACTTCCAATCGTGTTCCGAGTGAATTGATGGTCTCATCAACTAACAATGGAGATTCTTGAAGTAGGACAAAAGGTGAAGAACACTGTCTCCTTAAAGAACGGCAGAAGGCGTCATAAAATGCTGTTACAAAATGGTTCTGACCTGATCATAAGATTGAAAAAGAGCCCCAGGGCTTTCTGCTTTTAGCTGCCACTGTCCTTGTAACATTTTATTTTAAAAATTAGTGTTTATTTGTTTATTTGTTTTGTTTTATTATCATATATACCGAGGTAGAGTGAAAAGTATTGTTCTGCGCACAGTACAGACAGATGATTCCATACTTTTTAAAAAACCAGAGGACATACATGAATACACATAGGCAGTTGGAGTGCAATACTACTCAGAAAAGAAGATGTATGAAGAGGTCAAATCAGTCCATAAGAAAGACATTCAGGAGTCTGGTAACAGCGGGGAAGAAGCTGTTTCTGAATCTGTTAGTGTGTGTTCTCAGATTTCTGTATATCCTGCCCGATGGAAGAAATTTGAAGAGTGAGTAACAAGGTGGGAGGGGTCTTTGATTATGCTGCCCGCTTTCCCAAGGCCACGGGATGTGCAGACAGAGACAATGGATGGGAGGTGGGTTTGTGTGATGGACTGGGCGTGTTCACAATTCTTTGCAGTTTCTTGCGGTCTTGGACTGAGCAGTTGCCATACCAAGCTGCGATGCAGCTCATCACCACCTTTTCGAGAGCAATTAGGAGTGGACAATAAATGCTTGCCTAACCATCAACACCCACGTCCCAGCAGTGAATTTTTAATCTCACTTAACTATTTCAGGGGATCCTCAATTTTAATTGTTTCATGGCCACACCTTCAACTGCCCACGTCTCAAGCTTTGGAATTCCTTCCCTAAATCCCTCTACTTCTTTATTTCACTTGCCTTCTTTAAGGCGCTACTTAAAACCTATCGTTTTGACCAAGTGTTTGATTATCTACCTGAATACCCCTTCATGAAGCAAGTTTAAACAGATCTGAGGAAAAACTACTTCTCCCAAAGAGTTATGAATCAATGGAATTCGCTACCCCAAAGTGCGCTGGATGCTGGGACAGAGTAAATTTAGACAGATTTTTAATTGGTAGTAGGTTGAAGGGTTATGGAGAACAGGCAGGAAAGTGGAGTTGAGGCCAGAATGAGATCAGCCATGATCATATTGAGGGTGTTAGGCCCGGGAGCCTAAATTGCCTACTCTTGATCCGAGGTCATGTGTTCTAGGGAGGAGATGCTCTGGCTGATTTTGCAATCCAGCTCTTGGTCTGTAACATTGTAGGTAGCAGATGAGGAACATGTCAACCGTGATTCATGGCAGCATGGTAGCACAAGTGGATAGCACTGTGGCTTCACAGCGCCAGGGTCCCAAGTTTGATTCGCCGCTAGGTCACTGATTCTGCGGAGTCTGCATGTTCTCCCCATGTCTGCGTGGGTTTCCTGCGGGTGCTCCGGTTTTATCCCACAGGTTAGGTGGATTGGCCATGATAAATTGCCCTGAGTGACCAAAGAAAAGGTTAGGAGGGGTTATTGGGTTACGGGGATGGGGTGGAAGTGAGGGCTTAAGTGGGTCAGTGCAGACTCGATGGGCCGAATGGCCTCCTTCTGCACTGTATATTCTATGTATGTTCTATGTTCTATGATAGAATGGCAGAGCAGACTTGATGGGCCGGATGGCCTAATTCAGCTCCTATAACTTACAAACTTTGTGTCATATTTTGTTTTATAAATGCTCTGTGATGTGGCTCAGGATATTTTATCACATCAAAGGTGCTATATAAATAAAACTGTAAAGACAGGCAGGCATAATTTACACACAGAATGTAACGGGGTCACATGTGAAAAGAGTGATCTGAAATGCCTTCATCAAGGTACACACCTATCTTGTGCTCGTGAATGGCCTATCCTTGTTTATACACTTACACCAAGTGGATGCATCCATGTAGAGTATTGACTGGGGGAAAAGTGAGCACAGAATAGTTGATGAAACACGTGATTAGTCAAGCATCCAGTGAAATAAGATGACCATTCTCTGCAAATTTCAGGTTGCTAGCTTTTAAATTGACCGCCAGGGTGGGTGGTCAACACAAAACAAAACATTTGGAAAGAGGAAACTGAGACAATATTCATCCACAACCTCGTTTGTTTAATATTTTCAGCTGGAGCTAAATATGTGGAGCTAGGAGCCACAGGAACAGTGGCTGAATTCACTGGCATCCCAAACTAATGGGGGCAGCCGACTGCAAAAATGAACATGATTATCTCCAGGCAGATTTGAATATACTGGGCAACGATGCATAAAATTCAATGAGTAGAAATGAAAAGAGATACGAAGGCCCTGGTTGATAATCAATTGATGCTAAAGAATGGTAACAGTCAGTAAAGCAAAGATGAAGTTGGGAAATATTTAAAGATTAATACTGAGGTGATTCTGCTACTTTATATTAAATTTGGTATGGGCCGCGATTCTCAGGCCTTATTGTGCTTGAGCGAGAGCACGACGAGGCCAGTAAATAGCGAGAGAAGCCAAAATCGAGAACCGTGCCAGGTGCCAAACAATTTGTGATGCAAGCAGCCTGCCCCGTAAGTGAAATTGGGATCTCGCCGTAGCATGGCGAGAAGCCATTAATCACCACATAATCCCTATTTCCATACAAGCCCGGGTGCACTGGGCTTGCTGACTCAGTGCGCAGCGTGGAGTGGGGGGTCACCCTTGGTTGCGGGGCACCCTCGGCTGGGGTAGGCCACCATGGTAGGGGGGTTCACTGGGGGGGAGGAACCACACTTGGTTCCACCATGCAAACCCCTGGATCATGTGTACCAATTCCAGGGGCAACCCTTGTTCCACCGACCACTGTTAACTTCCACCGGCTGCTGAGGTCTCCGGCCTTGCAGCTGAAGGCTATTGCTGAATTGGCAATCATAGTTAAGTGAACAATTCACACATCCCAAGTGGATTCCAGTGGGTGGGTGGGCCATGTAGCATGTGGGAGTCATTATCTAGAATCCCAATCAGACCATGATGCCTGAACACTGTGCCTGAACACTGCAGAGTACATGTCTGGGGTCTGCTGAGGCCGGGGGTGTGTGGGCAGGCCATACCTGGTGTGGGATGGGGGGCGATCAATGAGGAAATGGAGGGTCCCAGGGTGGGAGCCACCGCTGTTTGTCAGTCTAACACCCTCTCCCAATTCCTTACAGATAGTGAACAGCATGGATGATATTTTGGACCCTGCAGAACAGGCCCTAGTGGTGCTGCTGGTAGGCCGGATGGCCAGAGACGCAGCAGCAGCAGCATCGTCTGCAGAGTCTCAAGGCAGCGGCCCATGTGCCGGACCCTGTCCCACATCCTGAGGACCCAGCCGGCCATCAGGCCGGGGTGGGACCAAGAGGGGGAGGCCCGCGATGGCCCAGGTGGTAGAGGCGTCGCTTGTCGTTCAAACAGATGACAGAGAGAGCATGCTGCAGGAGGCTCCGTCTCAACAAGGAGATGGTGCGGCACCTGTGTCATGTCCTCGTAGACTTGGCACCATGTGGAGGAGGAGGAAACCTGCTCTCTGTGGCCATCAAGGTCACCGGCCCTGATCTTCCATGCCTCGGGATTATTGCAGGACTCGAGCAGCGATCTGTGTGGCATCTTGCAGGTTACAGCCCACAGGTGCATCCGACAGGTCACAGATGCCTTGTTTGCCCAGGCTGCATCATAGATAAACCCACCAAGATGCTCGGGCAGCAGGATTCTCTGCCATCGCCGGGATGCCGCAGGGGCTGATAGACTGCACGCATTTTACCTTGCGCTCAGCAGGCCAGCTGGGAGTGCCCTACATCAAAAGGAAGGGGTTCCACTCCTTGAACATACAGCTCATGTATGACCATCAAATGCAGATTATGCACGTGTGTACACGTTTCCCAGGGGTGTGCACGACAGTTACATGCTGGGGCAGTCAGACATCCCCCGCCTGTTCAAGGACCACTTCAGGATGGCCGGCTGGCTCTTGGGGGATAAGGGGTACCCGCTGAGGATCTGGCTAATGGTGCCAGTGCAGAGGTCAGAGACTGAAGACGAGACCCGATACAATGAGGCACATGTGGCTAGCCGGGCTGTCATTGAGCAGTGCATCGGTCTGCTCAAAAAGCGGTTCCGATGCCTCGACCACTCAGGTGGTGCCCTTCAGTACACTCTCCCGGAGGGACGGCCATTTCATGGTGGTCTGCTGTGTCCTCCACAACCTGGAACAGCATGGGGAAATGTGCTGGAGGTGGGGGATGATGAACATGTGGCTTCTGAGGAGGAGGAGGACGAGGATGTTGAGGAGGTGCTGGACCAGCATGGGTTGGAGGACGATGCCGGGTATGAACTGGAAAACCAGCCAGAGGCTGCAGGACAGGTGGCAGCGGCGAGAGTCCGGCAAGCCAGAGGGCCAGGGAGGCTCTCTTACTCACCCACTTCACATAGGACATGGCCTGGTTCATCATCGCTGCCATCCTCACCCACCTCCTCCCATCTTCCACCCTCCCAGCGTCTGTGTAACATCACTCCAGGGTGCTGGGACTGTGTCGGCACTGACGACGGGTCAGTGTCGAGGACAAGGAGGTGATGATAACCCACAGAGAGCTGAATCCCAGTGCTCATCAATCTATCCTGTCTATCTGCTGAGTGCTCACGCACGCCCATCAGCTGCATGCGGTGTACCCGTGGCAGTGTGGGGAGGGGCAAGCCGGGCGAGATGGGCCAAGGGTTTGGAGGATGGCCTGAATTTCTGAAGGAAGTGACAGAGGCGTCGTACAGGTTTGTGGTGAAGGGTGTTAAATGTTTCACAGGTGAACAACAATGCCCTACTCTTCCGATGGTGCCCACTCTCCCCAAAAACCCACTCAGCTCCCCCTCACCCCCTACCTATCCCTCTCTAACCCCCTCCCCCAGTGCCCTTCGTTATACTCAACGCGCTTACCTTCCTTGCAATACTGCGATGTTTAGGTTTGTCCCCAGGGTGCACATCAAAGGTAGAGGCTGCCAACTGTTTACCACATCCCATGTCCTTGGATGCCACTGGCAGGCGCCCTCTGAGAGCTATGGGGCGTTGGGTGCACATGCACAGCCGTCCTGTCCGTGTGCCGACTGTGTGGCATGGCCTCGTTCGAGTGGTCAAACTCAGGAGAGCTGGTGGCCACCGTTTCCACTCCATGAGATGGGTCTGGATTGGCAGTCAGCGCCCTCGCCTCCCCCTCAGTGCCCATGAGACCCTGGGAATCACCTCAGAATACAGGGGCAGCTGGTTTGAGCCCTGGCAGCCCCTGCGCCATCTGGCTCTGCCAACCCTGGCGGCTCCCCAATATCTGCACCGTGGTGTTAATGTTCATCCTCAGTGATTGGGACATGCTGTGAAGTGCCTTGGCAATGCCCATCTGCAACTGGAACAGGCTCCGTGGCACCTGGGCCGTTCCCATCTGAGAGCGGGACATGTCCCGCAGCAACCCATCAAGGTCAGCCTGGTACTGGATCACGACCTCCAGCGTGTCAGGCATTCTGCCGAGGTCAGAGGCCATGGCCGTCACCTCCACACCTTGGAAACCTCCACTAATGCTACTGATGATGTACACCAGGTATCCACTATGGCCGCCACCCGAGCAGGTTGGCCTCAGATCCACACATTGCCGGCAACATCTCCTGCGCCCATAGCCTTTGGGACTCCTCTGACCTGCTGGAGTGTCGCTGACGTCTCCCTATGAGTGTCCCAGCTCTGGGATAGCCTGGTCCATAGACTCAGCATCAGGCTGGGACACAGCTGGGTCCTGGGATCCAGCAGACCTCCAACTGCTGTCTTTCCTGGGCGTCACTGTCTCCACCTGATGTGCATCAGCAGCTATGTGGTACTCACCAGATTGTGCCCCAGAAGTCCCGCCGGACTCCTTTTTAACAGGGGGTGAATGTGGCAAACCACTATTATATTATACCTGCTGTATGTAACATACCTGGGCTTGCCCCTGCTGGCGCCGCCTGTGGCTCCTCCCCTCGAGCTCAGGTATAAAGGTGGCCAACCTCCGGCCCTGCCTTCAGTCTGGGCCGGCTGCCAGCAGGTATCTTTAAGCTAATTAAAGCCACAGTTTCACTCTCAACTTATCCTCTATCGTTATTGATGGTACATCACCGCCCCCGACGAAAAACCGGCGCCGAAGAATCCAGCAGCCGGCGGTGGGGCGGGATTCACGCCGTCCCCACCGGGCGATTCTCCGGCCCGGTGGGGGGTTGAAGAATCCCGCCCTTTTAGTGAGATACTGCGAAATAGGTTCACTGGTCTGGAGTCCTTTTATATTTATTGTACGTTAAATTCATCCATTAAGATAAGGGGCTGGATTCTCCGCACCCCGATGCTGAAATCGTGTTCAGCGACAGTGCAGAGAATCCAGTTTCCTGCGTGAAATCGAGAGTGGCGCTGGTTCAGCGATTCTCCACCCCCCGAAAAGCGGAGTACTCGTGGAGTACGTTGCGTAAGAATATCCACCACCTGAGGCATTGCCAGAGGCCCTTCCCACAATTCTCCGCCCTCGACTGGCTGAATTCCCGACTGCGTGGATCTAATCTGGCCCTGCCATTTGAGATGCTCGCGAGGCGTTTGCAGGCTCAGTCCAAGGCCGCCACAGTCAGGGACGGGCCGATCGGAGGGCAGGGTGGGGCCTCATTCAGGACTGGGCTTTTAATGTGTGGGCGATCCGGGTCAGGCGCGTGGCCAATCGGGGGCACTATTTCCATGGTCCAGGTCCATGATCTGAGTCCGCCATGGAGCACAGCGCGGCCGCTGGAGGCCGCCGCCGTGCACATGCGCGGCCTCTGACCTAGCCGTGCGGGGGGCCGTATCGGCAGCTGGAGCTGCGAGCTCCACAATAGCTGCCTGCTGCTCCCAACAAAATGGGGAATCTGTGGCCTTTTGACGCCAGTTTTCCTGGTGTAAAAGACCACAGTTTTCCCGACGGCGTGGGGACATAGTCCCTAAAACAGAGAATCCAGCCCAAGAAGTTGCAAATTAAAACATATATATTTTAAAGTTTGTTGATGATATTTTAGCTTCTATCTAAATCCCATGAATATATCCTAATTAATTATTTCACTATCATGCCTTTGGTACTTCCAGACTTGACTATTCCAACACACTGCTAGTCACCCCACCCTTCCCACTGAATTCAACCCTGGGCAAACCTAAGGCCATTCAAAAATCTGCTGGTTCTCTCCCAACTCACATCAAGTCCTGTTCACACATTATCCTTGCGCTTACACTGACTCCTGGTTAAGCAACACTTGATTTTAAAATTAATCCTTCATGGTCTTGCCCCTACCTATTTCTGTAATTTCCTCCTGCCCATATACCCTCTAGGAGATGTGTTCCTCCAATTCTGGCACTTTGCACAACTTGACTTTAAGCGCTGCATCATTCGTAGACAGCTCTGACATTTTCTCTCAAAATCCCTTCATTTTTTGTTCTCTCTTTCCTCCTCTCCTTAAAACCTATCTATTTCACCAAACATTTGGTCATCAGTGGTGCTGCCTCACAGTGCCAAGGACCCGGGTTCAATTCTGGCTGTGTGGAGCTTGAACTTTCTCCCTGATTCTGCGTGGGTTTCCTCCGGGTTCTCCGGTTTCCTCCCAAAGTCCAAAGATGTGCAAGTTAGGTGGATTAGCCATGCTAAATTGTCCCTTAGTGTCCAAAGATGTGATAGTTAGGTGGGGTTTTGGGGATAGGAGAGGGGGGTGGGGTCTACATAGCTTCGGAGGGTCGATGCAGACTCAATGGGCCAAATGGTCTCCTTCTACACTGTAGGGATTCTATTTTACTCTATCTACCTTAATATTTCCTATACCTCCCTGTCAAATATTTTGATAACATTTCTAAGAGCCTTGGGACATAGAGATGCTATATAAATGCACATTTTGTAATCTCTGAAAGCATGTAATCCCACATAGTCTCTTGGTGAGGAAAGAGAATTGTCAGGTCTCCCTAAAGAAGTAATTATGGCAAAATGTAATTTCAAATCTTTCACACTTTTTTCATGAATAACCTGGAGCCACTTAAGTTTCTAGCCGTGTAGTTAACAGAGATAAGATTGTACATTACATCCCTGGCTTATAAATCTCAGCCTCACTGATCCAGTTTCCATTACCTAAGGAACCAAATCTGCACAATGCAGTTTAACCTTGAAAATAGAGACCTTGATTTCCACTCCCACGCACTTCTTACACAATCATTTAAGTATAATAAACAAACCTTGCCAAAAACCATTAGCTACTTTCGCAAAGTTGAATTAGTTGATCTGAAAATGTGTACTTTGTTGTCAACATATCCAATCAACTAACAAGGTATTTCTGAATCTTGTTTGCTTAATCATGCAATTAAGGTGAAACCAAACATTGACAAAAAGACACTTTTTGTTCTCACATGTATATAATACAATAGTTATAATAATTCTATTTGAATGCATTTATTATCTTGGCAGAAATCACAGATCATTTCTATTTATGCTGCTCTACATTATCTCAGAAATATTGGCTTGTACATTCCCTGCAATCCATATGCTTTATTCTCCGATGGAAAGCTTGATTGCCAGGTTTTGAATTGACCAAACTTTGGTCTACATTGCCATCTACTGCTCTTTGTGAATACAGTCATGTCAGTTCTCAACCAATCCTATACATCCCATTATTTTTTTCATATTTAGTTGCATATAAGTTTATCTTTATCCTAATTCATTCTGTAATTGATTCATACAATATAAATAATTCAAATTATTATTTATCAATATGATTTCATTTATAACCACTTTATTGTCCTTATTATTTTATATGAGCTGCAGGGACCTGCTGTGCTTATCCTGCACCATTTTGCACTTCTGAAAGGTTTGCAGGTTGAAATTCCGAGGAGGCAAAAAGTCAGGAGCTGACTTCATGTGGCAAAGGAACTCAACAAGAGGAGGACACAGTGGGGTTACAAGCAGCTGCTAGAAGAGAGCTGGTAGGCAAATTCAAAAATCCAGTATAGCGTCTAATCATATTATACTTCTACAATATCTATAATAATCAGACCAGTTCCACAAAATTTAAATGTATAATCCAAAAAGATAACAGCACATGTGTTGTGAGGGTTCCAAATGTTCAGATCCAGTGAAACCTTGAGGTTAAATTCCTTGTGATCTTCAGTAATATTGGTGCAGATTTCCTGGCGAAGGGGTAGAGAGTGGTTGGTCTCTGCAGCAACCGGGTTGGGGGGGGGGGGGGGGGGGGTGGGGGGGGGGGGGAAGGCAGTGTGTGTGGGTTTGGTGATGGTTGGGGGGGGGGGGTTTGCGGTGGTGGGTTTGTTATGTTATTTTCTTCTTTCTTGTATTGCTATTTGTTATTATTTATTTTGGGGAGGAGAGTTCTTTTCTTGTTTTGTTTTGGCGTGTAAACACGCCTTGTTTGTTTTAAATTGCGGGGAGAAAATTTGTTATTGTTATTGTTATTAAAAAACTTGAATAAAAATTATTTTTTTAAAAAAGTAATATTGGTGCAGTTGTGCCACTGTTATAACAAAAGGTCAAGTACACTTGTGCTTTTACAGATAACACAACTTAAACATATTATTGCATTAAATGCATTTTCTTTCATCTTTTTAACAGTATAAATCTTACATCTATCAATGACCCTGAGGACTCTTTTGCATTGTCGCAGTATGTGGGCCATTCCTGTAATTGGTGTAAATTTACGTCCCAAATAAATCTGGCTCAACGCCTCCATTACATAGCACTTCAGACAAGAATCAATGAGGAGTTGGTGAGGTGAAAAATGAACTAACTCAACTTACTTATTACCTGCAATCTTCCAAGCAATGTTTTTTTAAAACCTTCTTTCATTTTTTTAAATTACTCATACTTGCACTGCATTATACCACAGTGCTTTTCCCAACAGCCCAGCCCCAAACCTGCACTCAGATCAACTTAGAGAGTAGAATGCGTAGCCGATGGGCAAACCACTCTCTGTTATCATAGTGGAGGAGGTGTTGCACTAGCAGCGTGCCCATGCCAGGAGAATCAGTCAGCATGACTGAGGACAGAAGTCTGCCAGGGATGACCCTCATGTGCAGGTTACGTAGGATCTACAGAAATCTGACACAGAAACTGTACATCTGATACCTGTGCCTCTCTAAGATGATATTGGAATCTCCATAAAATGCATAATGAAGATGTCCACTCGACAGAGGCTACTATTCCATCCATGGTAACTGGCATTATAAAAACCCCTAAACATGTATGGCTCCATATCTTTCCAGGTTGCCACAAGCACCTGCACAATATCAGAGGACAGACTGACATGGTGGCACATATGTGGCACAGAGGGTGACAACCATGGGGATTTTGTAACATGGTGGTTACACTACTGATTAGAAATCCAAGGGTCTGGATGAATGATCTGTTAACATAAGGTCAAATCCCATCACAATAGTTGGGGGAGTTTGGATTTGATTCATAAAGTCAATTGGAAGAAAAAACTTAGTTTCAGTTTCAATGCCATCGTTGCTGTCAAATTGTCGCCTGAACCCACGTGGTTTGCTAATGTACCCCTTAGGGAAAGAAATCTGCCATTCTTACTCAACCGGAATAACAGTTATGTTGTTGAACATTAACTGCTCTCTGAAATGCAAACCGCAGTTATATTCAAGAAGGCAGGGTGGCACAGTGGTTAGCACTGCTGCCTCACAGTGAAAGGATCCGTATTCAATTCCTGCCTTAGGTGACTGTGTGGAGTTTGCACTTTCTCTGTGTGTCTGTGTGAGTTTCCTCCAGGTGCTCCGGTTTCCTTTCACAGTCCAAAGGTGTGCAGGTTAGGTGGATGGGTCATGCTAAATTGCCCCTTAGTGTCAAAGGATGAGCAGATTAAGTGGGGTTATGGGGATAGGGCAGGGGAGTGGACCTAGGTAGGGTACTCTTTCAATGGGTCGGTGCTGACTCGATGGGCCGAATAGTCTCCTTTGGCACTGTAGGGATTCTATAATTGTAAGGCAGTTCTTCACCACCTTCTCAAGGGCAATTAGTGACAGATGATGAATAACCTGCAAAAGTCATATTCTGTGAATTATAGAAGATTCTGCAAGAGATCTTTACAGAATGATTGACGACAATGTTATCACCTTAGCCTTACCTTCTTCAGCCCACACTAACACATGAAATCACAGCAGACCTATTTGTCCCAACAGTACTTTGCCTTGAGACTTCAGCTGAGTGTAAAAATACACAGCAAATAAATGGTCCCTGAAAGACTATCACAATCATAAGTAACAAGATAGTAACAAGATAGTAACAAGATACATGACATACTCTGTCTTGGACTTCCTCTTCCTCTAGTTAAGCATTAGGAAGAATACTGTGAATGGACCACTGTGAAAATGCTTGGGAAATTTTGCTATGTTAAAGCCATTTGTTATTATTATCACTCTGCAACACCTTTTCTATCACAAACCAATGTAATGTTCAGTACATTTGTGGCATTCATAGTTACAGTAGGAGAACTGAGGAGATTTTCACCATACCTTGTGCAGTGAACCTACAGTATACT
Source organism: Scyliorhinus canicula (assembly GCF_902713615.1). Lineage (NCBI taxonomy): Eukaryota > Metazoa > Chordata > Chondrichthyes > Carcharhiniformes > Scyliorhinidae > Scyliorhinus > Scyliorhinus canicula. The sequence continues at coordinate 111,929,422 of NC_052153.1, read as the reverse complement.
TGACTGGCTGCATTGGTCAAGGTACGTTTTGCTTCCATTGAGGCTAGAAACCTGCTGGGTGGCCAATGAAAAATGCAAATGAATCATATCCTGAAAAATTGGCTGAAGCTCATGTTATATTTCTTTGTTCCCACAAACAAAAAAGATATGGAGGTGCCCATGCTCTGGCTTCATGTAAAACACAATGAGAGGGTTAGTAGGGATGTTGCTCGTACAATTAAGATGCCGATCTGCCCAAAGCCCGCATGAACATTGTGCTGATGCCTCAACACATCACATGATGCATGACTAGCAAGAGCGTATTTCCAGATGAATAACATATTAACATTTGCATGCTGTTCGGACTTGCGATACTGGGTATCCAAAGTGTGTACTGACAATGTCAATTCCCATCTTTGCAAGCTACTAGCTTCCAAAGAGGGTATACCTTTATAAGAGTGCCATGGACCCATTTTATGAGGATTACAAAATGTGTAATCCTCATCAAATGGGCCCATGTTCACTCCTTTCTCCCGCCATTTTTGGATGCCAGATCCCAGGGTCTACACTTCCTCCCTTCGGACTATTGGAAAGTATGGCACATACAATCCCTTGGACAAGCAATTAGGAATTCTTTCCCTTTTAGGCCTGAGTATTTCAACTTTTCTAATGAGTAGTGATCTGTGCAGAGTCAGCAGACTTTGAAATCCTCATTTCAGCGTCCCGTGTAGCTTCGCCATGTATGCGGTCCCTGCAGCACAGACACGCTCACTTCTTCCCGACTGTTGATCTTCTTACTCACAGTTGCTGTCAAAAACTTTTGTTTAAACCTTCACATCAGTGGCAGTGATTCAGCCAACATCTGTGTGTGTGCGAGTCCAGTCCCAAGAATCTTCCATTGCTCCCAATGCCATTCCACAATTAGGCGACAAAAATCTTCTTTCCAGAGTTTTTCCTACCTCAGTCCTCGTCTCCAGTTTTCTCTGTTATATTTATTTGTTGCCAGGGGCTGGTTTAGCACACTGGGTTAAATCGCTGGCTTTTAAAGCAGACCAAGGCAGGCCAGCAGCACGGTTCAATTCCCGTACCAGCCTGCTCGAACAGGCGCCGGAATGTGGCGACTAGGGGCTTTTCACAGTAACTTAATTGAAGCCTACTCGTGACAATAAGCGATTTCCATTCCATGAGTAAAGGTGTGGAAATGCCCACACTCTGGATTCGTGTTCACCCGATGAGAGGTTTATTAAGGGTGTTGCTCATACAATCAAGATGGTGACCTGCTCAAAGCCTGCGCAAACATTCTGCTAATGTCACAACACATCACGTGACACAGAACCAGCAAGAATATATTCCCAGGTACATAACAGGTCACAACTCCTTCCTGCTAAAATTACACAAGGATTTGACCACTGCTGGAAAATCCCATCATTAGCTCCCAGAACACGTTTTAACAGCAGGAACAGATTCAATAATCTTTCCATTGATGCCAATTACAATCCTTAATGCACAATTACTCCATGCACTGGTTGTAATGCAGAGAGAAAATTAAACCCTCCGGTTATTACTTACCCATCATTTACTTCTCACACAAGCATAGCTAAAAGGTTAATCATGTATAAAATTCTCAGCCTCCATATGAAGATTTCTGACTATCAGGTTCATTCAGACACTCTCTACATGCCCCAACCTGGCCAAGCCCCAGTGTGTTAAAAAAGCTCCTTCGTGAACTCAATCTGTTCTCCCCTCAGCCCATCAGTGTCATTCACTGAACAGTTTTAGAAAACAAACAGTAGTGCCAATTAACCATGGGGATCAAAAGTCTGTGCTTAATTTAGCAAGGGCGCTGATAATGTTTTAACCATCAGTCAGCATTGAAGTTAGCTATGTAACACACCTATAAAGGGATTGATTGGTTGAGACAATGATTTACAAACCTTTCTGAAGAGGCCCAATCTCGACTGAGCATTATATCAACATCCAATTAATCAGCTACTTTACAGCATCAAATTGAATTCTCAGTCCAAACATAACGGTATGTAAAGCTGAAATGAATGGCTCCATGACAGCTGTCAGGCCTTACATAAGTTACAAATTTGGTGTGCAGTTGAAAATAATTTTGAAAAAAATGTATTTTGAAATAGTTTACCGACTAGAAAGGAAATTGTTTCTTTCAAAGCACTTGTGATTAGATTGTTGGTAACAATAGCAATCATGAAGTAGTAGATTAAAAGTGGCTGAAACCCGGATTAAATTCAATTCGAGCTGCCTCAATTAACACTAAGCAGTTTTCTGGTGTTGCTAAATACTGGATTGAATCTTCGGGCCTAACTGAAAACCAAAGATAAAATGGATTCCTTGGCCTGAATTCACCGGTTGTTGCGATTCACTTTTCCCACCGCCAGTGCCCACATGCCTGCGGGGTTCCCAGCGGCATAGGGTGGTTACAATGGGAAAATCCCAATGACATGTGGCGGGAAGGTGGCTGGGGAACCGGAGAATCCCTCCCCTCATCTGTCTATTTGGTTGGATGCAGGATACATTCTCTGGTTCATCATGTTAACTGAAGCAGATGAGATCCGGTGTAGGTAACACCCGTATTGGAAGATCATAAGCTTTGTGACCAAAGGTCTGCCTATTGCAGGCTTTAAAAATATGTAGTGGATTGTAAAGAGGGAAAATATTACTAAGGGACTTTTTATATTGAAATATAACAGAAAATAGAACTGGCTGTTAAAGCAATGCCCAAGAGTATCCTTCACATCCTCAACAGTTATCTATAATGCTGCCATCACCCACAACCTTTCAAGGAACCTGTACTGTCCGTTCCTTGCGTCATGCCATGTATTTGCAGCTGCTGTTTCCTGCAGTTATTTCCTGTACATCCTCCCACAATTCTGATCTTCTTACTTTTACTTTCCTCCTCCCAGGACATGGTGGTGCATTATTGTTGAGGACAGGAGGAGGGCCATGCAATTTCAACACCCTCACTTCTTTAAAGAACTGGCACTAGGATTTCTCATTACAGAGGCTGTAGAGACGGTGGGGATGCATGTGTTGAAGGCCTCCTTTGTCAAACTTTATCATCCTCTTTAGCTCCACTCCCACTCTGTGTTCTCAGCCACTCACTGGCACCATAGTGTGCACTCAAACACAAAAATAGATCATAAGCTGCACCTCCCATCGAAGACCATTAATGACGTGACCTCAGTGGTAAGGTCAGGAATAGAACTGCTCACTGTGAACTGTGGACATTCAGCTCTATTCATAATTCTTCCAATAATTCCAATATCAATCTATATGAGGTCCAGGAATAGCAAGTAGAACTTTTTCTCATAGCATATACAGAAATAAGGCAGGAAAGTGAACTTAGTGTGAGATCAGTCATAGAACATAGAACGATACAGCGCAGTACAGGCCCTTCGGCCCTCGATGTTGCACCGACATGGAAAAAAAATCTAAAGGCCATCTAACCTACACTATGCCCTTATCATCCATATGCTTATCCAATAAATTTTTAAATGCCCTCAATGTTGGCGAGTTCACTACTGTTGCAGGTAGGGCATTCCACGGCCTCACCACTCTTTGCGTAAAAAACCCACCTCTGACCTCTGTCCTATATCTATTACCCCTCAATTTAAGGCTATGTCCCCTCGTGCTAGCCACCTCCATCCGCGGGAGAAGGCTCTCGCTGTCCACCCTATCTAACCCTCTGATCATTTTGTATGCCTCTATTAAGTCACCTCTTAACCTTCTTCTCTCTAACGAAAACAACCTCAAGTCCATCAGCCTTTCCTCATAAGATTTTCTGGTAAATCTCCTCTGCACCCGTTCCAAAGCTTCCACGTCCTTCCTATAATGAGGCGAGTCATGATCTTAATAAATGGCAGAGCAGGCTCGAAGCCAGAATGGCCTACTCCTGTTCCCAATTCTTATGCTCTTATATAAATTAAAAGGCAATTACCTACAGTATTGTCACATCCATTTTAATAGTCTAATTTAAACAGCCATATCAACACCATGGATAAAAAGACAAGATTGAGGCTGGGTAGTCTGTGACAAGTGGCCACCAATGAGCCTCCAATGCCGCGCCACTATCTGCAAGGCTCAAGTCAGTAGTTTGATAGAATTTTTACCTCATGCCTGGCTGTCATAACCAATCAAGATGCTCAATATTACCGAGAACATGCAAACCTACAAAATTGAAGAGTTGGAAAAGACTAGATGGTCCATCAGGCTGATCAGAAACGGTAGACTTGATGATCTCCTGAACTAAATACCACCTCCTCCAGTACAAACACACTGTGCACTATCTCTAGGATGTGCTGCAAGAACTCAGTAAATTTACTTCAAAAACAATTATAATAATAGGATATGTTCAACAACATATCCTAACCCTGTGGCTTCGAACAGCAAGAAAGAGAAGGACAGCAAGATCTTGGTAGCACCATAACCTGCAAATTTCCCTTTCAGACATGTACCATCCTGATGTGGACACATCTTTCCTTCATTGTTAAATTCCCTTCCTGATAGCACTATGGAAGTTATATCAGCAGAATTGCATTGGTTCAAGGAGAAGATCAAAAGCTTCTCAAAGAAAGTAGGTGCCGAATTGTATGGGGCACCATGGTCTGCCACCGCCCCCACCTCTCCTCCACAGCCTACTTAAAGAGTCAACAGGAGTCCACAAGCAATTCCAATGGCAGCCCGCTGCAATTTAGCACTGGGAGCAGTGTTAATTGCTTTGAGGTGAGACATCTTTCTCGGGAGGAAACTGCCAGCCAATCAGATGGTTGAAAGCTCTGAAGTCCAAGCAGTACCAACTGGGAGAATGGCTGCTGTTGGGACGACAGGCGGGTTTGACCACATGTAGGTGCCAGGTAAATCTGAGGTCAGGGGTCTCAGCAAAGGGGATGGTGAGAGGTTGGGGGGAGCCAAGTTCAACAGGCTGGGGTACGGTTAAAGGGGGGGGGGGGAATGACCTTGGGATGAAGGCTGCCTCTGATGGGACCTGCAAAAGAGAATTCTGTGTCGCCCTTACTCACTAGCAGCTTGCGCAGCTAAAGCAGCCAAGCTTCCCACATGGCATGGGTCTCACCCCACCAAGACTAAAATACTGGCGGGGGTGCGATGAAACCTTTAAATGAGAATGAATTTTCCACTTAAGGCCCCCAAAAGGAAGCAGGGTGTTGGAGGTGATGCCTACCACCCACTCACTCCCACTAAAATTTCAGACAGGTTATATGTCCTCCACTTCAAATCCACTGGCAGGGGAGTGTAAAATCCAGCCTTAAAGATGGGCAATAAATATAACTTTGCCAGCACTGTAGACCTATATTCCAAGAACAAATAAAAATAACATGGCCTGACCCCTTTGTAGAGTTGCAATTATCACCTTGCTTCTCCTGAATGGGGACAAGCTTGTCCCACATCAATTCATTTCACTTGTCATTGAACTGTAATGGACAGAACTGAGCGAGGTTTAAAGTTAAATCCATAGCAATGTTCATTTAGAAAACAGTATTCTCCACTCTCATTAAATTGAACAATAAAAGTGTACTTAATCTTGGAGACATCATTAAAAACAACTGACACAGAAGTAACTGAACAGACAAGATAAAAATGAAAGCTTGATTGATATTTGGAAGAAAAGCATAACTGTATCTATGCATTTTTATTCTCCTCATTTTTCACATTTTCTCCCAAATTTACACCCAACAATAAACAATAATCAGTAACAAATGTAATGTCAATCCCCATATCAATAAATAAATTGTTAAATTAATATTTTTCATCAGTATTCACACAGGAAAAAGACAATGTTGTCAAGGAGAATACTGAGATACAGGCAACTGGACTATACGGGTTTGAGATTCATAAGGAGGAGGTGTTAGCAATTTTGGAAAGAGTGAAAATAGATAAGTCCCCTGGGCCGGATGGGATTTATCCTAGGATTCTCTGGGAAGCTAGGGAGGAGATTGCTGAGCCTTTGGCTTTGATCTTTATGTCGTCATTGTCTCCAGGAATCATGCCAGAAGACTGGAGGATAGCAAATGTTGTCCCCTTGTTCAAGAAGGGGAGTAGAGACAACCCCGATAACTATAGACCAGTGAGCCTTACTTCTGTTGTGGGCAAAGTCTTGGAAAGGATTATAAGAGATGGGATTCATAATTATCTAGAAAGGAATAATTTGATTAGGGATAGTCAACACGGTTTTGTGAAGGGTAGGTCGTGCCTCACCAACCTTATTGAGTTCTTTGAGAAGGTGACTAAACAGGTGGATGAGGGTAAAGCAGTTGATGTGGTGTATATGGATTTCAGTAAAGCGTTTGATAAGGTTCCCCATGGTAGGCTATTGCAGAAAATACGGAGGCATGGGATTAAGGGTGATTTAGCAGTTCGGATCAGAAATTGGCTAGCTGTAAGAAGACAGTTGATAGTTAATGGGTTGATGGGAAATGTTCAGCCTGGAGTTCAGTTACTAATGGTGTACCATAAGGGTCTGTTTTGGGGCCACTGCTGTTTGTCATTTTTATAAATTACCTGGAGGAGGGCGTAGAAGGATGGATGAGTAAATTTGCGGATGACACTAAATTTGGTTGAGTTGTGGACAGTGGGGAAGGATGTTGCAGGTTACAGAGGGACATAGATAAGCTGCAGAGCTGGGCTGAGAAGTGGCAAATGGAGTTTAATGCAGAAAAGTGTGAGGTGATTCATTTTGGAATGAGTAACAGGAATACAGAGTACTGGGCTAATGGTAAGATTCTTGGTAGTGTGGACAAGCAGAGAGATCTCGGTGCCCATGTCCATAGATCCCTGAAAGTTGCCACCCAGGTTGAGAGGGTTGTTCAGAAGGCGTACAGTGTGTTAGCTTTTATTGTTGGAGGGATTGAGTTTCGGAGCCATGAGGTCATGTTGCAGCTGTACAAAACTCTGATGTGGCCGCATTTGGAGTATTGCGTGCAGTTCTGGTCGCCGCATTATTGGAAAGGGTGCAGAGGAGATGTACCAGGATGTTGCCTGGTATGGAGGGAAGATCGTATGAGGAAAGGCTGAGGGACTTGAGGCTGTTTTTGTTAGAGAGAAGAAGGTTCAGTGGTGACTTAATAGAGGCATACAAAATGATCAGAGGGTTAGATAGGGTGGACAGTGAGAACCTTTTTCCTCGGATGGTGATGGCTAGCACGAGGGGACATAGCTTTAAATTGAGGGGAGATTGATATAGGACAGAATTCAGAGGTAGGTTCTTTACTCAGAGAGTAGTGGGGGCATGGAATGCCCTGCTTGCAACAGTAGTGGACGCCAACATTAAGGGCATTTAAATGGTCATTGGAGAAACATATGGATGATAAGAGTATAGTGTAGATGGGCTTTAGAGGTCAGCGCAGCATCGAGGGCCGAAGGGCCTGTACTGCGCTGTTATGTTCTAATAACAACGAACCCATCCTCCAACCAAACCCCAAACATTAGCCCGCATGTTAACGTAAACAAATGACAAAAAGGAATCAGGAATCAGCCATAGTCACCAATAACGCATACAGTCCCCCTCCCCCCAACCCTCCCAGCATCCATACATAATGTTCGATGTAATACAATTCTCAAAAATGCATTATGAATAATGCCCATGAATTGTAGAACCCCTCCATCCTTCCCCTCAGTTCAAATTTGCCCTTTTCAAGCGTCAAGAATTCCAGCAGATACCCCCGCCATGCCAGGGCACAGGGTGGAGAGGCTGCTCTCCATCCCAGCAGGATCCGCCTTCGGGCGATCAACGAGGCGAAGGCTACAACAATTGTCTCCATGCCCGTTTCCAACCCCGGCTGGTCCAACACCCCGAGTATGGCCTCCCGAGGGCCCAGGTCCAGTTTCATGTGCACCACTTCAGAGATTATCCTAAAAACCTCTTTCCAGTAATCCTCCAGCTTTGGAGAGGACCAAAACATATAAACGTGGTTTGCGGGAATCCCCCGCAACGTTCACACACATATTCTACCCCCTCAAAGAGCTGGCTCACCTTTGCCCTTGTAAGGTGTGCTCCATACACCACCTTCGGCTGGAGCAGCCTCCACCTCGCACACAAGGTGGAGGCGTTCACCCTCCTTAGCATCTCACACCAGAACCCTCTCCCAACTCTTCCTCCCACTTTGCCTTGATCCCTTCCAGCGGCACCTTCTCCTCCTCCAAAATAGCCCCGTAAACCGCTGCTACTACCCCCTTCTCCAGTCCCCCTGTCGTCAGCACCTCCTCCAGCAATGTGGAGGCCGGCTGGGCTGGTTTAGCACACAGCTAAATCGCTGGCTTTGTAAGCAGACCAGGGCAGGCCAGCAGCACGGTTCAATTCCCGTACCAGCCTCCCCGAAAAGGCACCGGAATATGGCGACTAGGGGCTTTTCACAGTAACTTCATTTGAAGCCTACTTGTGACAATAAGCGATTTTCATTTCATTTCCTTTCTACTGGGAAGCTCTATCTAAGTTCTGGCAAAGTTTCAAACCTGCGTGTATCGCAATATTTCCCTCTGCTCCTGCCAATACTTCGTTCCCAGCTCCTTCAATCCCGCAAACCGACCCCCAAGAAACAAATCTTTTAGTGTCCTAATTCCTTTCTCCTCCCATCTCTGAAAATTTCCATCCCACTTCCCTGGCTCAAATCTATGGTTCTCCCGAATCGGCATTTCCCTTGACCCTGCCCCAACCCGAAGTGCTGCTAAACTGCCTCCAAATTCTCAACAAAGCTATTACTACCGGACTCCCTGAGTATCTCCCGGGGCCTTCGGGAGCAACGCTGTCGCTAGCGCCTTCAATTCCGACCTCCTACCCAAACTCTCATCCATTCTGACCCATTGGGAGTCAACCCCTTTGACCCAGCTCCGTACCTTCTCCACATTCGCCGACCAGTAAAAATACATCAGGTTCAGAAGACCCAAGTCCCCTGCCCGCCTTCCTCTCTGTAGTAGCACCTTTCTAATTTTGGCCTCCTTCCCTCCCCATATGAACGAGGTAATCATCCTTTCAATTTCTCTAAAAAATGCCAATGGCAGGAAAATCTGCAGGCATTGGAAAATAAACAGGAATCACGGCAACACGTTCATTTTAACCGGCTGTACCTGACCAACCTTGCCAGATCAGCTTTCACCCTCCCCACCAAATTAGCACTGTTGTACCTAAGGAGCCCCCAATCCCGAGCAACCTGCGCTCCAGGTATCTAAAGTGAGTCCCTGGCCTACGGAATGGCAGCCCCCCACCCCTGATGCCCAGCGCCGGCCCTAGGGTTGCTGGCGCCCCGGGCAAGCTGAACTTCAGCGCCCTCCGGGGAGGGGTGGGGCCGAGGCGGGGGGGCGGGGCCGAGGCAGGGGGGCGGGCCGAGGCGGACGGAGGGGGGATGGAGGGGGGGGCGGCCGGAGTGGGGGGGGGGGGGGCGGCCGGAGGGGGGGGCGGGAGGGGGGGGCGGAGGGGGCCGCCCTGGGGGAGGGCGGCCACCGCGCATGCGCTGGTTGGCACCGGCCCAACTGCGCATGCGCGGGACCGAGTCTCTGGCGCCCCCTAGGACATGGCGCCCCGGGCGACTGCCCGAGTTGCCGGTACCTTGGGCCGGCCCTGCTGATGCCATTTCGATTTTGACGGGGTGTCCGGGATTATGTTGTGCGCATGTGATGCATCTCTGGCAGTGTTTGGTTATATCACGTCCCAGGCCTGGCCATCACCATTCTTTACTAATTAGCTGTGTCATAGCCACCTCCCTACATGGTCCAAACCATGAAGTGCTTCAAGAAGGGTCTGCCTGATGCAAGCAGGAGCAATTATCTTCCCATCTTTCCTCCAAATCCCTTTCTCATCAGGCTTTCCCCTTTTCTATCCCATTCCACTTTTTCTTCCCTCGATGTGTCAATGTGTAAGCATTCAGTATTAATTTCCTCTACTTGGGCGCTCATAACGGGAATGTCGTGGTCCAGGGCAGCTTGAGCTGCCATGTCTCCTACCTCATTACCTCTTTGTTGGGGTGTTTCTACTTTCTGGTGGACTTTAATCTTTATTACTGCAACCCGTCTTGGTAACCTCGTGGCTTCCAATAAGGCTTCTTTACGCTGTTGATGTTTTATCCTATCCCCCCCCCCAGAGGTAACAAATCCCCTCCTGTCCCACGCGGTCATGTAATCATGCACAACCCTGAAGGTGTACCTACTATCCGTATGTATATTCACCATTTTGCCTATGGCTAAGGTTAGAGCCTTGGTTAAAGCTACCAACTCAGCTACCTGTGCTGACAGTGAGTCGTCCAAGCTTCCCAAGAGTGTGGTCCTCAATTCTTCATCTACGGCCACACACCCAGTTCGTGGTGCCCTGTTGATATACTTTCTCAATCCATCTACATATAAGGTGAGATCTGGGGTCTCTAGAGGTTCTGCTTCAAACAGTGTTTCACTCATTTCCTCATCTACCTCAGAGCATATATGGGGTTCTCCTGCGAATATGATCCCTTCGGCGGGGTTTTCGCCGGTGTCTCTTATGATCGCCACCGAGCTGTCTTTACGGATTCAGTTTCCCAGCGTGCTCGGCGTAGGTTTGGCCCATACACGTTCATCAGTCTGCAAACGGTGCCAAAAAGCCCCGTTTCCAGTTTCCAATCCCGTTTTAGGATGCCGGCACTTCCCACTTTGGCCATGTGGTGGCAGTGTTAGTTAAACCGGATTTTGGTCCCGCCATTTTGTGGCCAATAGATTTTATGATTTGCTGCGCCTATCAAAACATTTAGTTATTTCAGTAGATCCATTCCCAGGACATAACCTTCGTTATTAGGGCATACAAAAAGTTGAACCGGGATGTCTAATATGGCCGTTTTACTTTTATAGGCTCGGATTCGCGACCTTCCCACTCCAATTATGTAAATGTATTCCTCAGTAAGTGGCAAGGGTATATCGGTAAAGAGACAGCCGCTCCCGTATCAATTAACAATTGGCAGAGCTGGTCCCCCAACAGGGCAGGTACACAAACACGATTGTCTAACTCTGTTACAGCGGGGGCCGCCCTACTTCAGGAGACCTGTTCATTACCCTTTTCTTTTAGCCATTCTAGGAAAGCTGCCTTATCCTTCATACCGATCGAATCAATCCCCCTGTTTTCGGTCCTTTGCCAGCAACTACGAGTCTGGTGTCCCGATTTCCCGCTGTGATTGCACATACTCTCCTTTCCCCTACATTCCTTTGCCATATGTCCTGCCTGTCTGCAATTATAACAGTTTCCTGTGATTCTCTTGCTTGATTGGTCAACTCGTGCTGCCGCTATCTGTTCTCGTTTAACTTGGAGTCCCAATTTGTCTGCCTCGTGTCCATCCGGGTGTCTGGCATCCACCTGACTCGCCCATTGGACCGCGGCATTGTAAGTGGGTGCGGCTGCCATGCCCATTCTTAGAATGCCTTGGTATGTGGGCAAGAGACTCTCTTTAAACATCTGAATAAAGGGGGCATCATCTCGTTGGGGATTCACTTGTCCTGGTGATTTGCAATATGCGTCAAATAATCGTTCCCATAATCGCTACTAAGCTCCGCTTTCCTCTGTATTGTAGCCTGGATCCTTCCCCAATTTGTGATGGGTTGTCCCAGCCAGTACAGATGGCCACTTTAAACGGATTGTAGGCTGCCTGTTGGACGTGTTGCTCGGTTTACTTACTATAAATATGGCGGTCAATATGGTCACCTTCCTTAATCCTAATTATGTTTACTTTCAGAGTCGCCAGGTATCTCTCGATACCGCCACAAGGTTCAACCCGAATACCAATCAAAGAGCCAATACACCAGTTAGTTAGTTCAAAGTCAATACTATTTATTTACACACGCAGTAAGATCTACTCATGCACAACAGTACTAAAAACTAAACTATCTCTAACGCTAACGCCTATACTTAACTTCGGGAGCCCACTTAGTCAGAGGAACAATGGCCGTTGTTTGGCTCTGAGGCTGTTGGTTTCGAAGAGATACAGGAGAACAGCTAAGGTCATCAGTCTGGTAGCGAGCGTTGATCTTGAACTTACTTGCTTCTGGTGATGCTGGTGGATGGGTCTCTCCGCTTGAGAACCAAATCCAAGAGAGCAAATCTCTCGTGGGAATTCCTTCTTATACTTGGAGGGGCTTTGCGCGCTTTTAGGCGGGCCTTAAACTTAGTCCCAATTAATTGGGCAGCTTCTCGATCATTGTCATTGATCAAAACCAATAAAGGGGTGGGTGTCCTGATGGCTGGGCGTGCCTTAGGTGGCCATTGGCTTTGCTTTGTTTGTGTCTTTCGGTTGGGATACTGGCGCCAGGATGTCTGCGACAGTGTCAACTACCTGAGTGTTAGTCCTTTGTTCCTCGGAGGTGGGCCATCAATATGTTAATCGATCCAGAGTTTCGAATCGGTCTGCTGACTGCTTCCCAAATATACATTCAGGCTCTGTGCCTGCTTGTTGTTTAGTATTGTCCACATTTCCCTAGAGTTTCTGTGAGTGTCCATTTTGTGTTCTGAAACTGGTAATCCCAGATGGCTACAGACGGCCCGTGTCGCGTTGGCTGCAACTGGGCTTGCCCAATCCCCGTCTCGGGAATTGGCTGCTGGAGTTCTCCACTTATCCGCGGGTCATTTGACCCTTACTAATTGTGTATATCTCGTGGGTGTAAATCATGAACCTCCCTACATAGCTCTTCTACATTCCTCCAAAGATTTGTGTTTTTACTACGGGGGTTAAGGGTGCCTAAATCTTTCAAAATAGCCTATTTCTCTAGTGGTGTAGTGGTGTATATATCATGTGTGACATTAACGTAACGTTGGACGGAGGTGCATTTAATTTCTGTCATTTATCCTTTGTCCTCCACGTGTAATGGGGCGTAGGTATATGGAGGTGGATGTTCTCGGCGGGAGTCCCTTAAAAGGTCAGTAATTTGTCTTGTTGTTGCCTGAGCATAATTTATACTTGCTGCTAACTGGTGAACTAAGATGACCCCTGCCTTTTTGGTCATGCCTCGCTTCTGTTTATCCCACCATTTTCTTTGTGCTACTGTGTCAGGATCCCACCCATCTTTGATCATTTTCTGTACTAGGTCCTTTCAGTCTTGTCCGGATGCCAGACTCAGGGATCTTGAGGGACCCCAGAAAAATTACTTTTTGACTTTCTTATCCATGATTTGTTGACAGCATCGCCGATCAACCACTGGTTCCCCTAGGCAACTGTGCTCAGAGGCTTTACCAATCGACCACTCACTTGGAGTGCTGGTCCTGGCTTGTCACTATGTCTCAGTATATGAATAAATCCCGTGACCGTTAACACTTGATAATCTGTGCGTCCCAGGTTCCCAACGAACTCTGGCCTTTACGTGGGGCACAATTACCCTCTTACTTCAGGCTCAGTATAGGTCCTCGAGCAGCTGATTATCACAATACTTTAATAATGTAAAACATAAAGAACTAAACTGAGTCCCTTACTCACGTGGTCTCGATACCTGGTTCGTTGGATACCGCTTCGCTGTTCGTCCGTCTTGCCATCTGACTCTAATTTTTAGCGGTCAAAAGTTTGACTGCTTGCCTGGTTCACCGGCTCAAACGGCGACCAGCTCCGTGGAATCCTGCCGACTACACCAAATGTTGGGTGAAAATATTCACAAATAGACCTTAACGTGAGCAAAAGAAGCAATTTATTGTGAAGAGCTCTGGGAGAAAGGTCATGGACCCAAGTCCTGCCAGCACCTTCACTCTGTGCTGTGGCTTAAAACTGTGTTAATATACCCTTTCAAAGCAGAATTAGTTTGCATTCTTATTCATATATGGCTATTAATTCTTTATACAGAAGCTTACATTTGTCCAATCCATATGTTGCACATATGATTACATAAGGTCATAAGGTTATGAGTAGCCAGTCCTGGATGTGGTCACAGCTGTTCTGACAGCTCAGAATAATAGTTCCTAAAGAAATGGAGAACTGGTCATTATTGACCCATTGTTTTTGAAAGATACATCTGTTAGAGCCATTCTTAGTCCAAAGTTCACTATCTCAGCAGGAAAACACCATGTAGCAAACAGCAATCATTAATTCATATTCCATCAAAAAGTTTACACCAACAGAGGCTGCCAGCCACTGCTATTCGCTGTCCCTGGGCACAGGTGGCAGAGGCTGTGAGCAACACTGTCCTGACCGGCCAGCAGTGCTGGAAAAACTGCACGAGCGCCTCAAGGTGGTCAGGGTGAGTAGGCAGCACTGTGCCCCTGGCACTAACCACTGTCCCAGACACCCATAACTTGATGCACCCCCACCTGGAGTGCGGCCGAACCCCCACCCTGCATCACATGTTGGCACCCATTCCGGCCGCCATGGCCATGTGCCCTGGCCACTGAGGCCACCAGCTACCCATACCCTGGGCTGCCTGCATCGGACTGTCTAACGCTGTCATTTTCTGTTTCGCCCCTCCAGGTGAAGACTGCCCATAACCGCAAGGAGCAGGAGAAAACTGGAGGGGGACCACCAGACCTGCGGCCCCTCGCAGTGGCAGAGCAGAATGCCCTGGATGTGGTTGGCGGCCAGGAGGAAAGGGAGGTTGCCGGGGTGGAGATCGGCAGCAGGCAAGGAAGTGAAACCTTGCTTAGTTGCGGTTCCCCATGAAACGTGTGTCAACCACCCCCCCCCCAACACCAACCCCGCACCACCCTCACCCTCATCTGCACAGTACCCTCACCCCCACCCTTACCCCCACACCATTCTCACTCTCACCCCCACACCAACGTCATCCTCACACCACCCTCACTCTCAACACCCCCACTACATCCCAGCCCTTGATCTAATCATGTGTCTTGTCTTGTGTCTTGCAGGACTTGCTGGTGATGGGGCGGGTCCATCTGCTGTCCCCTGCCCTCAGTCAGTGCCACAGCCAGAGCCACCCCATGAGCTGAGCAATGATGAGGATGGCAGTTCAGATGGCAGCCCTTGACCCGAGATGCAGGACACCCCAGAGCTCGAGTCCAGGGATAACACATATTTCCCATCACAACTGTCTTCACCACCGTCCACCATCCCAGAGACACTCATCTCGGTTGGGCACTTTAGTGAAGAGGGTCCTGGGACTCTCTCTGCCGCTCACCACACAGCTGATCTGGTACAGCAGGTGGAGGTAGAAACTCCCGAGGGGGTGGACATCAGAGGGTAGGCCGGCCCCAGGTACTAGCTGCCATCCAGACGGGTGCCGGGCTTCTGGAATGGACAGTTCCATCGATTGTGGAGATGTAGTCGCAGAGCCAGGGACTACATGAGGGTTGTCAGCGAGCATCCAGCACCTGCAGGTGGAGAAATCCAACCGCGTGCAGCAGCAGGAGGTGGTGCCGACCATGCATGCCACCCAGGCCAACACTGCACGGGTGGCTTCCGCAGTGGAGATCATGGGAATGAGGGTTACAGTTATGGATCAGCATGTACGAGACCTGGGGCATTCTGTGCAAGCCCAGGACAGTGTTTCCCTCTCACAGGCAGCCATGTGCCAGAACCATTTGGAAATTGCAGCGGTGCTTCTGAGAATGGCCCAGTCACAGTGGGCCATGGCTTTGAATGTCGACGGCATTGCCCAGCAGGCGCTGGCCGACGTGGCCCATGCACAGAGCGAGGTGACCAAGTCCCAGAAGTAGATGGCGTAGTCAGTGGCTGATGTGACACAAACCCAGAAGGTGATGTGGCACAGTTCCAGATGAAGATGGTCCACTCCCTGTGTTCCTTGGCCAAGAGCATGCAGACCCTGGTTGAGACCAGGTGATAATGGCCTTTAACGAAAAAGGATACTTACTTGTGGTCGTATGCCTGGAAGCAATATTGTAGATGGCTGGTGGTGTGACCTCCAACCAGCAGGTGGCGGTATAGACTCACCATGCGGTCCCCAGACAGGGATCATGTGACAAGGCACTCACATATAAGTGCGGGCACATCCAGTAACAGACAGATGGTTGTAAGATGGACAAGTGGACAGTTGTGCATAGGGATAGTTCCAGGGGAGTACAAAGAAATTCCATAAGAGCTTACTATGTAACAGATTGCTATCTTTCCATGTGTGATTTAATAATGATCCTGGTTTGGACAAGTCACAAGTCATTTGGTAGATTCCTTGCCAGACATCGAACACCGAACACAACATTCCTGAAATAAGAGAGTATCTGTAATTGCTCACAATACATAGCTGTAACATTGCAATAAGGATGGGCAACTTGCATTAACTGTGGTACAAAACACTTTGAGGGAATTAAGGAACTATGGTATATAAAGGGAATGTGTTCTTCATAACATTTTGGAAAGCAGATCATTTATTGAGCAATACAGATCGGTTAATACGCTAACAATTTGTTGTCAATACCACAGTAATCTTTACAGGGATGCATATATTATTTAAATATGATCATGATATTTACGACTGCACAGTGAGCCATCAGATTACTCTCTGAAATGCAGAAAGGACAATTTTAACTCGAGGTGGAGGTTGGAGACGGTGGCTGAGAGGGACGCTGAATGATCTGGAATCTGCAGTGTGAAGAACAGAACACAGCAGGAAGCAGCAGGGAATGCTATCATCCGACATTTAAATCTGCATTTTTAAAGAAGTAGCCCGCTGTTATCCAGCAGGTGCCTCTCTCACCTGCAAGTTAAAATCACAGCCCACAGGATAGAAATGAGATCAGTGCAGATTCAGTCTCACAGACCTTTTAACTGGGTGTCTATAATTTCCAGTGGCCAGACAGGATTAAAGTTGGCCCTTATTGTTACACAAACATCCCTGTAAATACAGGAAAGGTGGTCAAATAAATATTCTAAATGCAGCCATTGCATCCAATGGTATATTTATCAGGATCCACTGACATGACCTACTGAGTGAGTACATCTACCTGTCCAAAAAGGGAGCAAAATGTACAATTTTTCTTATGGTGTATTCAGTGGTCCTGTTTTGGCATTTGAATTCATTCTGTGGTCTTATTTCCAAATAGCGTTTTCTCTCAATTTCTTGGTTTTCATACTGCGTCAAATACATTCAGATTACAAATTCCAGCCGAGATCACCTGCATCTCTGTATAAAAACAGACCTGAGTCCAGCATTGAATCCCCCTGCTGAGTAATTTATATGGGTCATCTGCCAGAAATATCAAGTAGCAAGAAAAGCAATCAAACTGGGAGTGGGAAATGGTCCTTCGATGCAAAACCTAAATGCTGGTGATGATTTTAAGGGGCAAGCATCATTACTTTTTAAAGTATGTATCACAATTTTTTCTGGAACATCTCGTGGTCAAATAAAGGGTGCAGAGTTTTGAATCCTCAAAGTGTTTCTGACCCAAATATGACAAAGGCCCTGAAATGAAAAAGTCCTGTAAAAATTAGTTTCAAGATTCTGTCGAAGAATGTAGCCAAACGAGTCAGTGTTAACTCCATGAGCACCACATGATAACTCATTGCTGCAAGAAATGTGATGGCCTTTCAAGGTCAGGCAAAGTAAGGTGACGTAGAGAACAGCTTCCTGCAATACAGTAATAGGATTTAGCCTGAATCAGGGGCTGGATTCTCCGTTTTTGGGACTAAGTCCCCACGGCGTCGGGAAAACTGTGGTCTTTTACACCTGGAAAACTGGCGTCAAAATGCTACAGATTCCCCGTTTTGCTGGGGGCTAGCAGGCAACTGTCATTGAGCTTGCAGCTCTAGCTGCTGATACGGCCCTCCACACTTCCGGGTCAGAGGCTGTACATGCGCACGCTGGCGGTCTCCAGCGGCCGCGCGTGCTCCATGGCGGGCTCAGCCCTGGACCTGGACCGGCAAAATAGTACCCCGCATAGGCTGCTCGCACGCACCGAACTGCCTGCACACATTGCCCCAGCCCCGAATGAAGCCGCCGATCAGACTGAGTCCGCAGCCGCCAGGCGAGGATCATGGACGGTGGGACCATGAGAGGTCCACGTCATTGGAAATTTGGCCGGTCGGGGGCGGAGCTTCGCAGGGTGGGCCTCAGGCAATGGCCTGAGAAGGTGGATAGTCGGCGCGGAGTTCGCCAATTTTCGGGGGGGGAGAATTGTAGAATCGGTGCTGCTCCCGATTTTGTGCGCCAAAACGCGTTCTCCGCCCTGTCGCCAAACGCGATTTCACCGTTGGGGTGTGGAGAATCCAGCCACAGAAGTCAGGTTGCCAACTCTGCCAAATCTATAAGACCACGGTGGGATTCTCGATTAGCTGATACCGGAACTGGGAAACGCAATTGGGCGGAGAATTGGTTCCAACACAAAAATTGCGGCGGGCGCCGATTTCACATCAAATTGCAATTCTCCGTCGCCTCAAGAGAGGCGTCAATGCATTCCAGAATACATATACAATAAATGCTGTTGGCATATCATTAGCGAGTCCGATCCGGTATTCTCTGGGGCCTCTGCGATTCTCCCCTTTCAATGGGCTGAATTCCCGATGGTGAAGTTGACTTGTGCTTTTAAACATCGTGAAACAGGCGGCATGGCTGATGAAGGGGAGAGAGGAGGTAACGCACGGAGAGGCACGACCATGGGCTGCCGGGCTAGGCACGGGTCTCTCTGGCTGGGCTGGGGGGCATTCCCATGCCAGGGGGTAGATGATAGGGGACAGTGCCATGTGGCCGGGGTGACCCCCCACAGGAATGGGGAAGTGTCTAGACACAGACCCTCATTGTCCTCTTGTCGTGCACCCCACTGACAACCTACCTTGGCCTCTGGTTCTGCAGAGTGACACCGACCATATGGGTGCCCCCACCCCTGCACCCCAGCCCCCACTCTCCATCACACCCTCCATCATACCAACACAACACCCCCGCCCCACCCCCGTCGGCGGGGCATCACGTGGCCCACCCAAGGGCAACACCCACAGTAACTGCTGCAGGGGCGTCAGGCGGGGGCCACGGAACGTACTGCTGGCATGGACAGCGCCAGCCGATGGTACTCCGGCAGCAGGCACTGATGGTGCCAGAGGTGCGGGGATGGGGCAGGGACATGTGGGGGCAGAGTCCACAGTGCTAACCAGAGGCACCGAGTAGCCCAGTGGACCTCGATCAGCGGGGTACACACCATGCTAACATGTTGTCTTTTCACCCCCGCAGCATATAGATATTGGAATTAAACCAGCAATGGTGGCCTTCCTGCTAGTTGCTGCAGCCCTGGGGAATGTCCTGTGGTTATACAAGCTGCAGCAGCTCAAGGAGAAGAAAGCTGCAGCAGTGGAGTCTGCCCCAGAGGAAGAGGAGGTAGCTGCCCAGGATGGAGAGCCGACCGCCCAGCAGGCCCAGGAGGAGGAGGTGCAAGCAAAGGACGCAACGCATGATTCCTGACATGTTCATGACTCCCCATGAGGGTTGACTCCTGGGCGGCAGAGGTTATCCGCTGCGGTCGTGGCAATTGACACCTTTTTGGAAGCCATAGACCCACTACAATGACACCCATGGAGTGACCACAGGCGTCATCGAGTGGTGCTTCGGCATCCTGAAGATACGGTTCAGGTGCCTGGACCACTCTGGAGAGGCCCTCCAGTATGATGCAGAAATGGTGCCCACATCTTGGCGGCCTGCTGTGTCTTCCACAACATTGTACAGCAGAGAGGCGATGTGCTGGAGGAGGAGGATGAACACCAGGCCTGATTCGATGAAAAGGATGAGGGGCGGGAGGGCGAGGATGGGCAGGACATGGGACCCAGGCAAGCATGGCACGACCTGTGCGCCAGGGCTAATGCATACGACACGCTCTGATCGCATCCAGGTTCACCGACTTGGGGGGGGGGGGGGGGGGGGGGGGGGGACAGGTGAAGTGGAGGCAGATCCACAATCACAGCACACACAGGAGACACGCAATTTCAAATAATTTCAGTTTGAAATGTGAAGAATGGTTGGAACGTGCGTCTTTACAGGTAAATTAATCCTTACAGGACAGACAGTGTCAGTGGAGTGAGTAATAAATGCATCCCAACTTAACTTACAAGCCTTACAGGCCCTAACGCTACATCTAGGTGGATCCCCAGACGGTACATCAGGAGTGAAGGCAGCCTTCTGTGATTCCGACCCTGTGACCTGGGTCCCCGTTGGCGGCCATCTTCTGAGGTGACTGGGCTTCGATGGGCCCAGCTGCTGCCCGAGTGTCACAGGTGCATGGTGTGGTGATATGCATCACAGTAAATACACAAGGGGTTAATGTAGATACACTAGAACTAAAGAAACACTAGAGGGAGCACCAGAGACATCATTTATTTTTAAATAATTTTTATTCAAATTTTCAACAAGTTTTAACCACCAAAAACAGAATAAAAATAAAAATAACAGTAGCCCCCCCCCCCCCCCAATACAAAAACAATAAATTAACAAAAATAATTAACATGAGAACAAACACACATACCCAATAAAGGAAAAAACAAACCTGCCCGTTCCCCCCCCCCCAATACAAAAACAATAAATTAACAAAAATAATTAACATGAGAACAAACACACATACCCAATAAAGGAAAAAACAAACCTGCCCGTTCCCCCCCCCCCCCAATACAAAAACAATAAATTAACAAAAATAAGTAACATGAGAACAAACACACATACCCAATAAAGGAAAAAACAAACCTGCCCGTTCCCCCCCCCCCCCCCCCCCCCCCCCCCGCCCTCCGGGTTGCTGGTGTAACTGACCATCCTCTACCGCTCCGCCAGAAAGTTTAGAAGCGGTTGCAACCGCCATAAGAACCCTTGCACCGACCCCCTTAGGGCACACTTGACCCTCTCCAGTTTGATAAGCCCAGCCATATCGTTGACCGAGCATTCTACGCCCGGGGGCCTCGCATCCTTCCATTGCAGAAGAATCCTGCGCCGGGCTACCAGGGACGCAAATTCCAGAATACCGGCCTCTTTCGCCTCCTGCACTCCCGGCTTGTCTGCAAGCCCAAATATTGCGAGCCCCCAACCCGGCTCAACCTGGAATCAACCACCCTTGACAACGTCTCCGCGACGCCCCTCCAAAAGCCCTCCCTGAACACCTGACACATCTGTCCTCTCTCCCAAAGAACCGGCTCAGCCTTGCCCTGGTCATGTGCGCCCTATGCAGCACCTTAAATTGAATTAAACTGAGCCTCGCGCAGGAGGAGGAGGAATTCACCCTCCCCAGGGCATCCGCCCACGTCCCCTCGTCAATCTCCTCTCCCAGCTCCTCCTCCCACTTACCTTTCAGCTCCTCCACCGAGGCCTCCTCTCCCTCCTGCATCACTTGGTAGATTGCCGAAATCCTCCCCTCACCAACCCACATCCCAGACAGCACCCTGTCCTGAACTCTCCTTGGGGGTAACAGTGGAAACTCCGCCACCTGCCGCCTGGCAAACGCCCTTACCTGCATATATCTGAAGGTGTTCCCTGGGGGAAAGCCCAACCTTCCCTCCAGCTCCTCTAGGGTCGCAAACGTTCCACACAGGGAATGATGCCAGACTCCACAGAGAGAGCGGTACAAGCTTCCACAGCAAGCTCGTTGACAGACTCCACGATGGAAGCAACGCAAGACTCCAGAGCGCAGTCCTTGCACGAACAAGACCATGAAGGTCAAGCAACCTTATCTGAGCAACCAGAAGCAGATGATGCAAGTCTGCCACGCTCAAGTGCACAGCAAGACGACAATGACAGTCTACCACACTCATGTGAACAACAAAAAGACTATGACAGTCCACCCAGATTATTTGAGCCACCGGAAGAAGACAGTCTACCCAGCTCATTTAACCGACAAGAAGCACTGAAGGTATACCCACTGTATGTGCGGCAAGTGACAAAGGCTTCACAATTCCTATACAAGATCTGCGACATCTCAGTGAGACTGACAGACCTCAGCTAGTATGTACAGAGGCACTTGACGATCAAAGTGAGGTTACTAGTGACTCCAGTGACACCACGTTAATTCAAACCTCATCCACTCAAGCCTCTCCACAAGAAAATGCTGAACGTTTTGACTCTGGACGGGGAGATCACGACACCTCAGATGATTCAAGTGACACCTAAGATGATTCAAGTGAACCTGAGACTCCGGACGGGGAGTGTCAAGAAACCAAAGCTGATTCAGGTGAACCAGAAAGGACTCCAGACGGGGAGCATCAACAACCCAAAGATGATTCTAGTGAACCGGACATGACTCCAGACAGGGAGCACCGAGGAATCAGAGACGGCACACTCAATGAAACAACAGATGCCACAAAGGACACAGACACAAGTAACTTTGTGAAGGACTTAAATTCTCCACTCGGTGTGGTCATTGAGTGCAACAAACTCAACAACAAAACCTACAAAAACAACGACAAAGACAACAAGAAGCGTACCAAAGGCACCAACGTCAACTACAAGCACGACAAAAACAACAACACTGGAACAACAACTGGTACAACATGGTACAACTCTGCCCATGAAGGACAATGTAACAGCACAGCTCCTAACACTGGCACTACAGCCATACCACGGCATGACAGCAAATCTCACCGATTCAAGTGTGCTCCACTACAAACAAGCAGACCAGCTTTCAAGGCAGCTGACATACAGCATCAATATCGCAACACAGATGACATACTGCATTGCTACCACAAGCATAGAAAAAAAGAGTCCAAATCAGACAACTAAGTGATTTGCCCATTTGCACAGCTCCTAATCACTTCTTGGTTCCTTCAGCACAGGGACATTGACGACGTTCACAAGGGAATGACAACATCAAAATCAACACTTCCATCACAAAACAAGAAAGCCACTCGACCATATTAATTCATGAACTTTGGACTCATACATAGTATTTAGTATTGTATAATCATCACTGTCAGCATGATTTGTACATGTCATCACTTATCTACCTATTTTGTTCAATTTTCTTTAACACGGTACAGAAAATATGTAACACGAAGAAAAGGGGGATGTTGTGGTTTGCATCACTGTAAATGCACAAGGGGTTAATGTAGATAAACTAGAACTAAATAAACACTAGAGGAAGCACCAGAGACATCATGACACACAGACATTCAACCAATAGGTCAGTAAGATAGGACACAACCAATGGGCAGACAAGACACCCAGAGGAACCACAAGGAGGCTACCCATATAAAAGGACAGGGCACACATGCTCTTCCTCTTTTCCACAGGCGACACTCAGAGAGAGACACGGGGCAGATCGGAAGCATCACATCCACCCATGGATTAGAGCAGACGAGTTAGTTGGATTGAGTTACTACAGCAAGATTAGCAGGAGAGTCAAACTCAAGTAGGAGAATTGTTAACTGTCCAATAAATGTGTTAAACCTATCTCCAAGTCTGAACCTTCCTATGTCAGAGTATACATCAAGGAAGCAGCTTATTTTACATGAAGAAGCATAACACAACACATGGTGCCACCCTGTTCTGCCCGCTGCCTACCAGATGGATCAAGGACAGGGGAGGGGGGGGTGAGTCCGAGGTGCTGCGGTGTTTCCGGCATCTCCCCTGTGGGAGTCACCGGCTCAAGCCTAATACCTCCTCCTCCCTCAGAATGACTGATAGCCCCTGGGCTACTCTATTGGACGGGGTGTGACCGGACATATCTCCTGAGGCTCCACCATCACCTGGCGCAGCCCGTCCTGGAGGCCCGCTCTGGTCTTGACCTGGGTCTGTATGCTCGCTGCCATGAAGCACATGGAGTGGACCATCTCTGCCCGGGACTGCACAACATCATACATTGACTGTGCCACCACCTTCTGGGTCTTTGTCACATCAGCCAGTGACTGTGTCATCTCCTTCTAGGACTGGGCGACCTCCCTCTGTGTCTGCGCCACGTCGTTCAGCACCTGGGCAATGCCGCCAAAGTTCCCAGCCATAGCCTGCTGTGACTGGCCCATGCAGAGGAACGTCACTATGATTTCCAGGTGGCTCTGGGACATGGTCATCTGTGAGGCAGCAACCCTGTCCTGGCCCCCAGCCAGCGCCTGCACAGAATGCCCCAGGCCTTGAACGTGCTGATCCATAGCCAAAACCATCACCTACAATGCTCCCACCACATAAGCCACCCACGTGATGTTGGCGTGGGTGGCTCCCATTGTCGGCACCATCTCCTGCTGCTGCATGCGGTTGGACTCCTCCAACTGCACTTGCAGGTATTGGATGCTTACCGACAACCCCTCTTATAGTCCCTGGCTCTCCACTGCATCTCCACGATTGATGGGACTGCCCATTCCAGAAGTCCGAAACCTGTCTGGACAGCAGCTAGTCCCTGGGGTCGGCCCGCCCTCTGACTGTCCGCTCCCTTGGATGTTCCTACCTCCGCCAGATCAGCTGTGTGGTGCGCAGCAGAGAGTGTCCCAGGAGCCTCTTCACTAAAGTGCACAGCCAAGGTGCGTGTCTCTGGAACGCTGGAGGGCGTTGGAGACAGCTGTGATGAGAAATCCGTGTCATCGTCTGACCCGAGCTCTTTGTAACGTTCGGCATCATTGTAGCGGGACTCCACGTTGATCTGTGGCCTTCAGATAGGTGCCATTAGCCACAACCGCAGTGGATAACACCTGTCGCCCAGCAGCCAAGCCCCCAGCCAGGAGAGCATCTTGAAGAAACTGGGAATCATCGAGTGTGCCAGGGTGAAGGCGCCGTGCACACTGTCCAGATATTGGGCACAGATGTGCATGATGCACATTTCACGGTCACATAAGAGCTGCACAAACATCAAGTGGTACCCCTTTTGGTTGGTGCAGAGCGGCGTGTCATCTGCAGGTGCTTGTAGGGGTCATGCATCCCGTCAATCAACCCCTGGAACCGGGGCATCTCGGCGATGGCGGCGAACCCCGCTGCCTGGCATCTCAGTGGGCTCGCTCCACATTGAAATGGATGCATTGTGCCATTTGGCCATATAGGGCCTCCATGACGGCATGGATGTACCTGTGTACCTTTCCCCATTCCGCTGCGGTGCCAGGTGTGCCATCATCTGGCAGATATGTGGCACTGTCCCCCTGCTCAGCCGGAGTCTTTGATAGCATTCCCAATCTGCCAGGTCCTCGAATGTGCTGCCAGTACACAGGAGGCGTGATGCAGCGCCTCTTTTGCACCTCCTCCTCCTCGGCCTGTTGGTTGGCTGGCTCTGGATCCTCAGCGCCTGCCTCCTGTTCTGCTGCTGCACGCTCTGCTGCTGCACGCTCTGCTGCTGCAGCTTTGTCCTCCTCCTCAAGCAGCTCCAGTTCGTACAGCAGCAGGAAATTCCCCAGGGCTGCAGCAGCCAGGAAGAAAGCCACCATTGCAGGTTGAATCCAATAACCATTTTCTGCAGGGGTGCATGGTGCATAACCCCTTTGCCCAATCAGGTCCAACGTACTACATGGAGCTCTCGGTTGGCACTGCGGGCTCTACCAAACCCCCCTCCATGTTCCCCTCCCGCCCTTCTCTCCGTACCCCTGGCCCATCAATGGCCAGAACTGTGGGAGCCTCTGTCCCTGGTGACCGTCCCTGCTACCAGGGGTACTGTTGGATGATGCTGCCCTTGCCAGGGGTATGCTCCATGGCCCCCGTCTGATTCTCCCCTGTTTTGGCTACAGTGGATGTTGAACTCGGTGGGTCGATGCACCGCTGGCGAGTGGTGGCCAGTTGGGGGAGGATATGGTGGAGGGGAGGCTGGGTGCAGCGTTGATGGGGGTGGAGGGCGGTGTGCGGGAGATGGGAGGGTGGGCTGGAATGTGGGGGCTATTAAGGTGGGGGTTGGGGTGCAGGGATGTTGGGGTGAAAGAGTGGGACCATCCATAGGGCTGGTGGCACTCTGCAGAACCAGGGGCCAAGGTGGGTGGTAATGGTATGCGCAGCAAGATGGCTGCCTTGCAAGCCTCGGCAATGGCGGTCCATGCCTGTACACTGTGCCAGTCTCATGGGGGGGAGGTCACCCTGGTCACACAGCCCATTCCCCCGTCACCAATCCCCATCCTGGCCCTGGCAGGGCGCCCTCCCCCCCCCCCCCCCCCCCCCCCCACCCCAGCCAGCCCAGCCAGCCCAGCAAGCACAAGTGAACCTCGCCATCACAAATTCTCTCCGGTGGAGGCAGAGAATCGCGGAGGCCCCCAAGAATACCGGGTCAGGCCCACTGATGACATGCCAAGGGCGTTTACTGTATGTGCAGAGTGGAATACATTGATGCCGCTGTTGAGACACCAAAGAATTGAAATTTGGTGTTAAACCGGTGCCTGCCATGATTTCAGCATCAAAACCATTTTCCATCCAGTGGCATTTCCCGATTCCAGCGTCAGCCGACAGTTAATCCCGCCCAAGGTTTTTTGCTTTGTTAAGGAGCTAATTTAATCTTCCAGCATTTATCCTTTAATTTGCTTCTGACCTTCAATGAGTAAGCAACCAATCAGAGGTGTTAATTATCACAGCTGGTTTCATCACAGGTTTAGCATGCATATATACCACACTCCCTAACCCATGCTGGGCTGATAAATTGACACAGAAATCAGCCCTGCACCTTGGAGAATATGTTTGATTATTTCCAAAATTAACTATTTACTTCTACATTCCTGTACAATTTTGATTGCAATGAAAGATAATGGGGGGGAATTCTCCAGCACTGAGAGTGGAGTTCTGGATGCGGCAGAGAGTCTCATGTCAAACAAAAACCATGATCGGCGCCGGAGGATGCAAATTAGTAATTTGAACCAATTTGCATCCTATTAACAGGCTGGAGACTGATGCTCCGGCCCACTGGGCCAAGATTCATGTGGACGGGCATTGGTGCAAGTATCTGCTTTGACCCTGATCTCAATGTTTATTAACATCTAGCTAATGTCCAGGGCAAAGGCTAGGAATCCTATGGTGAGTAACTCACCTTCTGATCTCCCAAAGTCTGTCTACCATCTACAAGGCACAAGTCAGAAGTGTAACGGAAAACTCTCCACTTGTCTGGTTGAGTGTAGCTCCATCAACACTCAAGAAGCTCAACACCATCCAGGACAAAGCAGCCCGCTTGATTGCTGCCTCTACCACAAACATTCAAACCCTCCACCACTGACAAACAGTGGCAGCCATGTGTACCATCTACAGGATGCACTGCAGGAACTCACTAAGGTTCCTTGGGCAGCACCTTCCAAACCCTTGACCACATCCATCTAGAAGGACAAGAGCAGCAGATACCACCCCCTGGAGGTTCCCCTACAAGTCACACACCATGCTGACTTGGAAATATATCGCCGTTCTTTCTTGCTGCTAGGTCATAATTCTGGAACTCCCTCCCTAACAGCACTGTGGGTGTACCTACACCTCAGGAACTGCAGTGGTTCAAGAAGGCAGCTCACAATCACTTTCTGAAGGGCAACTAGGGATGAGCAATAAATGCTGCCCTAACCAGCGATGTCAACATCCCATAAATGAATTTTTAAAAATCTAAGAGTTAAGTGTTTCCACTTCTTTTTTTCTCATCAGAAAGCACTTAACTGCTTTTGCTGTGGTCAGGTACTGTCAATCATAGCTAGATATTTATAAGCATTGGGGTTAGGTTCAAATCAGGATATCTGAGATAACAATCGCTTATTGTCACATTGTCACTGTGAAAAGCCCTTAGTCGACACATTCCGGGGTTGCCGGAATGGGAATTGAACCCGCGCTGCTGCCTTCTGCATTACAAGCCAGCTGTTTATCCCACTGTGCTAAACCAGCCCCTACGATGCATTCAAGCATGAAGGGAAATGAAAATAAACAATCCAGACACCTGGCTGTCTGGAAGCTATTACTTTGATTTGATTTGATTTATTGTCACATGTACCGAAGTACAGTGAAAAGTATTTTTCTGCGGCCGAGGGAACGTACACAGTACATACATAGTAGACAAAAATAACAATCAACAGAGAACATTGACAAATGGTACATCGACAGTGATTGGTTATAGTGCAGAACAAGGGGCAAATACATGAGCAAGATAAGCATAGGGCATCGTGAATGATGTTCTTACAGGGAACAGATCAATCCGAGGGGGAGTCATTGAGATGTCTTGTAGTTGTGGGGAAGAAGCTGTTCCTATGTCTGGATGTGTGGGTCTTCAGACTTCTGTATCTTCTGCCTGATGGAAGGTCTGGAAGAAGGCAATGCCTGGGTGGGAGGGGTCTCTGACAATGCAGCCTGCCTTCCTGAGGCAGCGGGAGGTGTAGACAGAATCAATGTGAGGGTGGCAAGCTTGTGTGATACGTTTGGCTGAGTTCACCACACCCTGCAGTTTCTTGCGATCTTGGAACGAGCATTTGCCATACCAGGCTGTGATGCAGCCGGATAGGATGTTCTCTGTCGCACATCTGGAGAAGTTTGTGAGAGTCGATGCAGAAATGCCAAATTTCTTTAGCTTCCATAGGAAGTCGAGACGTTGTTGGGCTTTCTTGATTGTTGCATCAACGTGAGTGGACCAGAACAGACTGTTGGTGATGGTGACCCCCAGGAACTTAAAGCTATCGACCATCTTCACTTCGGAGCCATTGATGCAGATGGGAGTGTGTGCCATGTTACGCTTCCTGAAGTCGATGATCAGTTCCTTGGTCTTTCAGACATTTAGAGAGAGGTTGTTTTCAGTACACCATGCAACCAACACGGCTAGGGAGATAGTCGCAGTGCACAGGCCAATGAACATCATCACCATGTGATAGAGAGCTAGTCTGGTCAAGCCAGTAGGAGGTTATCAGTTAGGTTAATAGAGTGTCAACCCACAGCAGAGTATGTACAGCAATCAACAGGTTCAATAAAACAGTGTAGCACCATCTCCTGCGTCAGAAGCCTGTTTCTTGTTTTACTGCATCCAGTTGCAGTCGATGTTAGACCAACACAGATAACACATCGCGGGTCTCTGTTGGGGCATCTCCGATATGGGGTGGGGGGGGCGGTCTCTGGTGGAGGGTCTCTGATATGGGGGTATCTCTGATGAGGTCTTTGGTGGGTATATCTGGTGGGAGTCTGATGGCGGGTGTCTGATCAAGTCTCTCATGGGGAGTCTGATGTGGGTGGCTGGAGGAACTCTCTGGCAGGATGGACTGGTAGGGGGGTCATGATGGCCTGTTGGGGATTCTAATGGGGAGTCCTGATGCGTGTTTCTGGTGAGGGATCGGATGGGTAGTTTTGATGGCAGTCTGGGGAGGGGTCATTTGGGGAGGGTCTGGTCACCCTCATGCATATGTGCTC
This sequence comes from Scyliorhinus canicula, assembly GCF_902713615.1. Lineage (NCBI taxonomy): Eukaryota > Metazoa > Chordata > Chondrichthyes > Carcharhiniformes > Scyliorhinidae > Scyliorhinus > Scyliorhinus canicula. The sequence goes on along the minus strand of NC_052153.1, from coordinate 111,900,313 downwards.
TAGGGGGCGACCCAGCAACTCCCATGGTTGGCGAGTAGGATGCCCCTACTTCTCAGCAGGGGGTAGCAGGAAAAGCATTGTGGAGTGGCGTGGGGCCAGCCGGCGGACCTCAGAGTCAGGCCGCCCATTCAAAATGGCGACTCAAAAGCGGGATTTTGACTGAAATCCCTTGTGGCCCCTGCCATGCATAAATTTGCATGGCAAAGGAGAGGGAATCGCTTCTGAACCCAACTCCAGGAGCCAGCGCAAACCTGAAGCGATTCTGTTCCAGCCGGAGAACATAGGGCGGGATTCTCCGTTGGCCGATGCCGATATCAAAATTAGCAATCAGGCGGAGAATGCCTTCCGATGCCCAAATCGGGCGGCACAGTTTGATGTTGGTTTTCTATTCTCCGACCCCTCCAAAATGGCGTCATCACATCGCGCGCCGCGCGCCATTGGAACGGCATTGGCGCATCATTGGATAGCCCTCCATGATGCTCCGCCGCCGATGGGCCAAGTTCCCAACCGCGCGGGGGGGATGTGTGGTCTCAGCCGTGTGGGATCCCAGTGTGGCGGCCACGGACTGTGTACAGCGCCACCACAGTCAGCCGGGAACCGCGCCGCTAGCTGGGGAGGCTTTCACGAGTGCTGGGGGGACTGGTGGGGATGGCCACTGGGTGGCCAGGGGGGCAGCATTTGGTAGGTCGGTTCCGCGCACGGCCTACACCATATTGTATGGTGTGACCGCTGCAGGTTGACGCCATGCACATGCGCGGCCACGGACCCTGCCATTCTCCAGCTATTTTTGACGCAGGAGCCAACCCATCATCATTGGGCCAATGACCTCGACGACATTTGTACAGACGAGGAGTTAGAGCTTGCGGCAATGCTATCTCCCACAACATCCACCATCCCAGAGATACTCACCTTGGTTGGCCAATTAAGTGATGAGGCTCCTGGGTCACGGTCTGGTGTGCACCACACAGCCGAGCCGGTACAGCAGGTGGAGGTTGGAGCAGCCGAGGGGCTGGACGGTCGGAGGGCAGCCAGGGCCAGCATTCAGCTGGCTCCCAGACGTTTCCCGGGTTCCTGGATTTCCTCGACCCACCTGGACAGCTGATGCATCTCGAAACCCAGGGACACAATGACGGGATGAGCTGCCGTCTTCCAGCAGCTCCAGACGCAGTTAGAGGTCTTGAACCGTGTCCAGGAGCAGGGAATGGTGCCGTCATGGCAGCCACCCAGGCCGACACCGCACGGGTGGCATCCGCGGTCGAGGCAATGGGTGAAATGGTTTCGGCCATGGGTCAGGTTCTGCAAGGCGTTGGGCTTATTTCGCACACGTCATCCTCGGCCCTGGACAGGGTTGCCCTCTCACAGGCAGCAATGCGACAGAGCCAAAACGACATTGCCGGCGCGCTGCGGGCCTTGGCTGAGTCTCACCAGGTCATGGCCCAGTCGCAGCAGGCAATAGCACAGGCCCAGCAGTCAGTCGCGAAGAGCATCAACCGCTTGACACACATGCTGCATGGCGTCGTGCACTCACAGGTTGAGGTCGCACAGTCCCTGGCGGGAATGTCTCTGCGAACCTTCGGACCCTGGTGGAGACGGTTGCAGGCCTCCGGGACTGGCAGCGCCAGGTGTCGGTGGGGCGACGGGGCACCTCCCCGCTCGCACCTCCGTCCAAAAGTGAGGCCCGGGGGCCACCGAGCTCCCCGAGGGAGGAGGAGGTACCGGGGCCCGTCCCATTAATTCCATCACGGGACGTCCCGGAATGCTCGACCTCCCCCCGTCCCATCCCTGGTGCATTGGGTGGGCAGCAGGCAGAGCAGGGTGGCACCACGTCATCCAAAATGCCCGCAGAGCAGCCTGGCCCATCAAGGCCGGGTCGCCCCAGGAAACGAGTGCCGACAGGGAGACATGTCGAAGGGGGCGATTCGCAGCAGTCCTCCTCCACTCCTGCTGTATCATCTGGGGAATCACTTAGACATAGTGGTAGGGCCCGTAAGGCAACAAAGAGGGACACAAAGTAAGTTGGCACGGGTGAAGGGCACAGATTAGTTGTAGGGGCTAGGGCATCTGTACATAATGTTAACCATTAAACTCACTGTTGCACCTAACTTGTAAGACTGTGTGATTTTTCCGCAGCCACAGGGATCGTGATGGTGACCGAGTGTCGCTGGGGTTGACGAGCGGAGAAACCTCGGTGCCGGGTGTGCAGTCCCTTCCCCCCCCCACCCCCTCCCACAGCTACCCCACGCGGGCACGTGATGGAGTGTCCCTGACGAACTCAGCGGCCACCGAGATGGATGGTTCAGCTATTGCCATGAGTCAGACTTTGTCTAACGATTCTGAGCTCACAGCTCATCACAGAGCCAGCTGTCATCATTCAACATGGCACTGATCACACCCGCTGACACAGCCATCAATGTCGTTGATGAGACCATCAGCCAATGCAAAAAGATTTCTCTCGCCTCTGCATCCTGCGGGTCGAGTTCCAGTCGATTAGGCTTGAGGGCTGATTCCATGGTCATTCCTTACTGTTTCTTAAGACAATTAAATTGATGAGACCATCAATTCACGCGACACGTGGTTAGAAGTGAACAGTGGTTTTAATCGTCTTACAACAGAGCCTTCCTGTGACGAGATGAACTCTAGATGAACTGGCAGGCAGGCTCCGACTGCCAAGCTTTATACAACCAGTGGGGAGGGAGGAGTCATGGGTGGAGCCAAGGGTGGAGCCCAGTACAAACTTCCGTACATTCCCAGTACACCTCCCCCGAGGGGCAGAGCCGCGCAACTGCTCGTGTGCCGAGCTTACAGAGGCATGGTATAACATGTGTGATAACAGTGTGAATTATACTATTATGATTCACCACATTCACCCCCTGTAAAAAAAATCAATCCGGCGGGGGTGATGGTTTACAGATTGAGTCTGGCCGGTGGTCGAGTTGTCCGCTGTGATCGGCGGAGCACCTGGGTTGCAGTCTCTTCTGGTGGCTGGATGATCACAGTCGGATGGAGCACGATGGCGGACTCCGGGGGTGATTCTGTCCGAGCTTCGTACCCGTCTAGTTTGACTGGGGAGTGGGGGCGCTGGGAGCTTGCGGGTGTGGGCACGCGGAACAGGTTTAGCGAACTGGTAGGCGCGGGGGCGTGGGGCGCGGCGAGTTGGGTGGGATGTAGTGTGAGGGGTACCTCGGCGGTGGTAGTGGTGGGGTTTGATCCTGCAGGTGCTAGGTCCCGAAGGGATACGGTGTCCTGACGGCCGTCAGGGAACTCTATGAAGGCGTATTGGGGGTTCGAGTGTAGTAGGAGCACTTTTTTCACAAGCGGGTCAGTTTTGTGTGCCCTGACATGCTTCCTGAGGAGCATTGGGCCCGGTTTCTTCAACCATGCCGGAAGCAAAACACCCGTGGTAGTGCCCCAGGAAAAGATAAAGAACCACTCGTGAGGGGTCTGATTGGTGGCGGCACACAAGGGGGACCTAATACCGTGGAGCGCATCTGGGAGGACCTCTTGCCAATGGGAGATAGGGAGATTCCTGGACCAGAAGGTCAGTAGGACGGTCTTCCAGACCGTTGCATTCTCCCTCTCCACCTGCCCGTTCCCCCTGGGGTTATAGCTGGTAGTCCTGCTCGAGGCGATGCCGTTGTCGAGCAGGTACTGACGCAGCTCGTCGCTCATGAAGGATGAACCCCGGTCGCTGTGTACATAGCTGGGGAAACCAAACAGGATGAAGATACTATGCAGAGCCCTAATGACAGTGTGGGAGGTCATGTCGGGGCATGGGATAGCAAAAGGGAATCGGGAGAACTCGTCGATGACATTTAGGAAGTACACATTCCGGTTAGTCGAGGGGAGTGGCCCTTTGAAATCGATAGTGAGGCGTTCAAAGGGCCGAGAAACCTTGATCAGGTGGGCCCTGTCTGGTCTGTAGAAGTGCGGTTTGCACTCCGCACAGATCGGGCAATCCCTGGTGACAGCTTTTACCTCCTCGGTGGACAAAGGCAGATTTCGGGCTTTAATGTAGTGGGGGAGCCGGGTGACCCCCGGGTGGCAGAGGTCATTGTGGATGGCTTTTAAGCGGTCGCTCTGCGTGCTGGTGCACGTGCCGTGGGACAGGGCATCTGGGGGCTCGTTGAGCTTCCCCGGTCGATACATAATATCATATTTGTAGGCGGAGAGCTCGATCCTCCACCTCAGAATTTTATCATTTTTAATTTTGCCCCTTTGCGAGTTATCAAACATGAAGGCAACCGTTCTTTGGTCGGTGATGAAGGTGAACCTTCTACCCGCGAGGTAGTGCCTCCAGTGACGAATAGCCTCCACAATGGCTTGTGCTTCCTTTTCGACCGAGGAATGTTGAAGTTCCGAAGCGGAGAGAGTTCGGGAGAAAAATGCGACTGGTCTCCCTGCCTGATTTAATGTGGCTGCAAGAGCTACCTCTGAGGCAACACTCTCAACCTGGAAAGGGACGGATTCATCCATCGCCCGCATGGCCGCTTTGGCGATGTCCTCCTTGATGCAGTTGAAGGCCTGGCGTGCCTCGGCTGACATGGGAAAAAGTGTGGCCTTAAAGAGTGGGACCCACTGGGCATAATATGAAAAGAACCCCAGGCACCGTTTGAGGGCCCTGGGACAATGAGGGAGAGGGAGTTCTAAGAGGGGGCGCATACGGTCCGGGTCGGGGCCCAGGACTCCGTTTTCCATGACATAGCCGAGGATGGCTAGTCTGGTTGTGCGGAAAACGCATTTCTCTTTGTTGTACGTGAGATTAAGCTTCTGGGCCGTCTGGAGAAATCGATTGAGGTTGGCATCGTGGTCCTGCTGGTCATAGCCACAGATGGTGACGTTATCCAAGTACGGAAACGTGGCCTGCAGCCCGTACTTGTCCACCATTCGGTCCATTGCTCGTTGGAACACCGAGACCTCATTTGTGACACCAAAGGGAACCCGGAGGAAGTGGAAGAGGCGGCCATCGGCCTCGAACGCCGTGAAGTGGCAGCCCTCTGGGCGGATTGGGAGCTGGTGGTATGCAGACTTCAGATCCACCGTGGAAAAAATCCGATACTGGGCTATCTGATTCACCATGTCTGCAATCCTGGGGAAGGGATACACGTCGAGGAGCGTAAACCGATTAATAGTCTGACTATAGTCTACGACCATGCGGAATTTTTCCCCGGTCTTGACGACCACCACCTGAACTCTCCAGGGGCTGTTACTGGCCTCTATGATCCCCTCACGTAGGAGTCTCTGGACCTCGGTTCGAATGAACACCCTGTCCTGTAGGCTGTACCGCCTGCTGCGAGTGGCTATGGGTTTACAGTCCGGAGTGAGGTTGGCAAAGAGAGGAGGGGGGAGATTCGCAGCGTGGCTAGGCTGCAGATAGTGAGTGGGGGGTAGAGGTCCGCCGAAGCTGAGGGTGAGACTCTTGAGATTGCACTGAAAATCGAGTCCCAATAAGAGTGGAACGCAGAGTTCGGACAGGACGTATAGTTGAAAATTAGAGTAACTAACGCCTTGGATCGTTAGAGTCGCAATGGTGCGTCCTTGGATGTGGACAGAGTGGGAGCCCGAAGCGAGGGAGATAGTTTGCCGTGCAGGGAAAATAGGGAGTGAACAGCGTCTTACCAGATCTGGGTGTACTAAGCTCTCGGTGCTCCCGGAGTCGAAAAGGCGCGGTGTACTGTACCCGTTGATTTGGACCATCGTCATAGAGTTGTGGAGATGTTTTGGGCGCGATTGGTCCAGTGTGACTGTGTTGAGTTGCGGGTAGTCGGCGGCTCGGTCGGCTGCGCTGGGGAGGCCCCGCGATGAGTGCCCGCTGAGGTCGCAGTCTTCAATCAAATTTTCTGAGTTTGGAGAGGATGGAGCCCAAGGTGGCCGCCTCCATGGATCGCATGTGGCGGGCGGCGAGGAAGATGGCGTCCAAGATGGCGGCCCCCATGAGTCGCACGTGGTCGGCCGCGTGGTGGGGGTCCGCCAAGATGGCGGCCCCCATGGATCGCACGTGGCAGGCGGAGGCGGAGTCGGCGTATAGGCCGCAGCGTTCCGGGGCCTGTGGGCCTGCGAGTGCGGAGAGCGGTTGCTTTGTGCCGCGGGAAGGTTAGGGGCTGGGGCCTTCCTTGCCAGACGTAATGACCTTTTCGCCCGCAGCTGCTGCAGGTCGCGTTGCGGGCCGGGCAGTGCTGCCGCGGGTGCTGGGACTGGCCACAAAAGTGGCAGGCTGGGGCAGCATAGTGGCTGGGCGGCCACGCGGCACAGGCCTGGGTCAGTCGCTGGTCGGGGGCCCATGACGGGGTCGCGGAGTCCGCAGGAAACGAGGTGAGGCTACGAAACGAGACCTCCATAGTTGTAGCGAGTTCAACAGTTTCTTTTAAATTTTGAGCCCCTTTCTCCAGCAGTCGCTGGCGCACGTAATTCGATCTAAGGCCTGCAACAAAGACATCGTGGACAGCAAGTTCCCTATGTTCAGCACCATTTACTGCCTGGTAATTACAGTCCCGGGATAAGGCTTTTAAGTCTCTTAGAAATTCTTCTAGCGATTCTGTGGGGCGCTGGCAGAGAGTAGTAAAAACATGGCACGCGTAAACCTCATTGATAGGCCTCACGTACATTTTGTTGAGTAGGGCCAGGGCCTCTGTATATGAGCCGGTACAATTTAACTGAGTAGATATACGATGGCTCACCCTTGCGTGCAGTAGGCTGAGTTTCTGCTCCTCCGTCGTTTCTGTGGTGCTTGCTTTAGCCAGGTAGGCCTTAAAACATCGGAGCCAATGCAAAAAGATTTATTTCGCCTCTGCATCCTGCGGGTCGAGTTCCAGTCGATTAGGCTTGAGGGCTGATTCCATGGTCATTCCTTACTGTTTCTTAAGACGATTAAATTGATGAGACCATCAATTCACGTGACATGTGGTTAGACGTGAACAGTGGTTTTAATCGTCTTACAACAGAGCCTGCCTGTGACGAGATGAACTCGAGATGAACTGGCAGGCAGGCTCCGACTGCCAAGCTTTATACAACCAGTGGGGAGGGAGGAGTCATGGGCGGAGCCAAGGGTGGAGCCCAGTACAAACTTCCGTACATTCTCAGTACACCTCCCCCCGAGGGGCTCGTGTGCCGAGCTTACAGAGGCATGGTATAACATGTGTGATAACAGTGTGAATTATACTATTATGATTCACCACATTCACCCCCTGTAAAAAAATCAATCCGGCGGGGGTGATGGTTTACACAGGAGCCTGCCTGTGACGAGAAGAACTCCAGATGAACCGGCAGGCAGGCTCTCAGCATCAACCTTTATACTTCCTGTTAGGGGGAGGAGCCATGGGTGGAGCCAAGGGTGGAGCCCAGTACAAATTCCCGTACACTCCCAGAGCATCTCCCCCTAGTAGCAGAGCAGCGCAACTGCTCGTGTGCCGAGCTTACAGAGACATAGTACAACATGTGTAATACAGTGTGAATTATGCTACTGTGATTCACCACAGTTGTGCCGTACCGTTTTGCCGCAGTGGTAAGGGTGATCTCGAAGTGGAGCAGAATACGCAGAGCGGGGGTGCGGGGGGGGGGGGGGGGGGGGAGGGTGGTGGGGGTTGTGTATTGACCCTCTGCGCGACTGGCGATGCAGGTGTTAGTGTTGGTGTTCAGCGGTGCCATCGCGCGTGACGCGTGAATCTGGCTACCACAAGGCGTCGCGTGCCCGCCGTCCTCGCCAGGTCCGTCGTGCAGCCTCCTGGGCATCACCGGCAGCCGGCTCGTGTCTGCGTGCTGCGCTCGCCACTCTATCACGCTCCTCCTCCTCCTCCTCTGTGCTGGCACCAGTGCCACTGGCTTCTCCCTCCACCTCCTCCACCAGGGCATCTCCCCTCTGCATCGCGATGTTGTGCAGCGCAAAGCAAACCATGACAATGCGAGCCACCCTGTCGGCCTTCCTCCCTCTCCCCCTCTCCTTCCCTCCCCCCCTCCCCCCCCTCCCCTCCACTCCCCCCCTCCCCTCCACTCCCCCCCTCCCCTCAACTCCACGCACACACGGGGAGGATGTGCAGACTACGCACACACAGTGACCCAAGCCGGAATCGAACTTGAGACCCTGGAGCTGTGAAACAATTGTGCTATCCACAATGCTACCGTGCTGCCTGGTCTGGATATCACAATTGCTTCATAGCTCCAGGGTCCCAGGTTCAATTCTAGCTTGGGTCACTGTCTGTGCGGAGTCTGCACATCCTCCCCATGTGTGCGTTGGTTTCCTCCGGGTGCTCCGGTTTCCTCCCACAGTCCAAAGATGTGCAGGTTAGGTGGATTGGCCATGCTAAATTGCCCTTAGTATCCAAAATTGCCCTTAATGTTGGGTGGGGTTACTGGGTTATGGGGATAGGGTGGAGGTGTTGACCTTAGGTAGGGTGCTCTTTCCAGGAGCTGGTGCAGACCCAATGGGCCGAATGGCCTCCTTCTGCACTGTAAATTCTATGATTAAAAATTGTTGATGCCGTCGGGAAACGCGGCAGCATTTACGTCGGCGTCAACACTTAGCCTCAGGATCAGAGAATCCTGCCCCCTTTTGTTTCTTCTTCAGAGATTAAAAAAGGGAGAAATGTGATGGATGTTATATTGCTTAAGGGGGAAGGGTGGAGCAAATGGAGTAAAATAGAAGGGTCAGGAATAGGGGGAGCTAGGAGAGATTTAACAAAGATGTCATGGAATTCAAGAGAAAGGGAGTGTCAATGATAGTGTTAAAGGAACGTGCTAGTGGCATAAAGGTATGATAGTAGAATGTGTTAATAACAGAACAAGGGTGAGTGCTCTGTGAAAGCAAGCCTTAAGAACAAGTGACAGCTGGTCCTTTGGGGTGAGGTCGGGTTGGAACAAAAGAATTGAATAAGAAGAGGTGGTTGGGATGGAGGAGAGAGTTCATGGTCTGGCACTGTTAAACTCAATATTAAATCCAGAAGGCTGTATAGTCCCTAACATAAATGCTCTTTGGTTGTTGAGCCTTCTGCTACATTCAGCATCAACAACTGTCCAGAGTGCCTAAAGTACTGCTGTTAAATCAAAGCCCTATTAGTTCTGTTGCAAAAATGTTAAGGAAAGGATTAGATGTCAGCAAGTTTCTCATGGGTGTGTCATTAACTTGATAGCTAGTTGTAGATTTCTTCATATTACTTTACATGCCGCAATGTTACAGCTTGCTTTAGCTTAAATCATCAGAATTACGTGTTCACTGCTGAAAAGAATGATCGATTCACAGTTATTAATGTGAAAGTAGACATCACAATTTATAAATAAATGATCACTTTTGTTACTTTTTGGGTTTTTTAAAAGTATAGAGGCAGATTCTCCACCACCCGCTGCCAGTAGCAGAATTCCCTCTTTGAGCAGAAAATGGGATTGGCGTTCCAATGCTCCAGTCTCCACAGCAGTGGCAGCGAGCTACACACCGATGCCAGTGGAAGGATGCAAATGGGTCACTTGAACCCATTTGCATCCAATTAAAGGGCTTGGCACCGGAACCTCCATGCCTCCGTGATGTTCCGGCCATCTGGCCTAGGAGTGGAATAGAATACTCTCCACTTGCCTGGGTGAGTGCTGCTCCAACAACACTCAAGAAGCTCGACACCATCCATTACAAAGCAGCCCGCTTGAGTGCTCCCACTTCCACAAACATTCCACAACATAACTTCAATAAAGAGTGCAGAGAGAGAGAGGGTGAGACTTCCGTAAAGAGCACGGAGAGAGAGAGAGCAAGACTTTAATAAAGAGCGCGGAGAGGTAAGACAGCTGTTTGTTTCAAAATTGAAAAAAAAAGGTAAAGTGACGTCGCACGAAACTGTGACCTCATTGACTGAAAGGCAGACTGGGCTACATTTGAATATCTATGGAGTTACTGATTTAAATACTAGTTTTGATTTGACTTAGATTACTATTTTTAAGTTGATTTGAATTACTATTTTTTAATTTTTTAGTTTGACTTAAATAACTATTTTGGGTTGATTTAAATTACTATTTTTAAGTTGATTTAAATAACTATTTTAATTTCAATTAAATAGCTATTTTTAATTTGTTGTCAGATGAAGAGAGATAAATACTCAGTTAAAAAAAAATCTAATTAAATAGTATATGGGGATTGGATTTAATCTGATACAAAATCAACTTTCTAAAGTATAATTTCAAAGGTTTAATTTAAAGGAATAAATCATGGCAGGACAGCTCCAAGGCGTGGTCTGCTCCTCTTGCTCGATGTGGCAAGCTGGGGACAGTTCCAGTCCCCAGGGTCACCATGCGCTTTAATTTTGCACAATAATCTCTTATGCGAGACTTTGTCAAATGCCTTCTGAAAGTCCAAATATACCACATCGACTGGCTCCTCCTTGTCGACTGTACTGTTTACCTCTTCAAAGAATTCCAACAGATTTGAAATGCATGATTTTCCCTTCATAAATCCATGCTGACTCTGACTGATCCTGCCACTGCTTTCTAAATCTTCCGCTATAAAGTCCTTGATAATGGATTCAAGCATTTTCCCCACTACCGATGTTAGGCTTACTGGTCTATAATTCCCTGCTTTCTCGCTACCTCCCTTTATGATTATTGGAGTGCCGTGAGCTACCCTCCAATCTGCAGGGACAGTTCCAGAGTCCATAGAATCCCTGGTTCTGGATACACCCATCATTGGTCTATAAAAGAGCCTCCTGGTCAAACTGGGAAACTCGGCATCACTGTTACATCTTTCCTGCCCAATCCATTGCCATTTACATTGAACTTGAGGGAACAAAGGTGCTTTTGAAAATCATATGTCACTTGTACATATTTCACATGGCATTGATCTCACTTTATTCATGTTTGCATCTTTGTTGTTTGTTGAGACTAACTTATACAGAGTGCTAAATGTATTGGCATTCCTCATGGCACACATTGATGGGAGGGACATTTCTTTATTGTGCAAGAGACAATGTGTTGTTTTTTCTTAACTATTTATTGAATGCCCCTGCTCGTGTCCTTGTACTCGCCACTCTGAGGGATGATGGGTGAACCGACAGGTTCAGTTGGCCCTCCATTCTATGCAATGTTAAGTACATTGTTCACGTTCACTCTAACCAGGGATAACTGAAATGTTGCAGGCGAATTCTAAGTCCTGTCAGGAGTCTGCCAGCCTACAGCCTGAGATGGACACACATTTGGACAGTACTAACGTCTTCCTGTATCCCCCTCATTTTCATACCTTGACTGAGTATTTTGATCACGCCCACAAAGTCAGGTCGTTCCCATTTCACTCCTCCATGTCTTTGACCCCCATTTTTCCTCCCCTGCATCCCTCTTCCATTTCTCCATGCCTCCAACTCCAGCCCACACCACAACCCTCAAAAAGCCCTACTGACTGACTAACCCTTCCTGGTCCAAAGCCTCCATACAAGCTGCCATTCTTCTGCTCCACTCCTTTGTGCTGTAGAGTTCAACAAGGAAAACTCCTGAACTTACACAGAAGTGCACAAAGCCAACAGGTGCATGCCACCTTTAAATGATTGTGAACAGGGTGCCACAAGATTCTCATGCAGACTGGCTTTATCTTGAATGTAGGACATCATTTAAAAAATGTTACATGGCCAGGACTCAGATTCAATTTCAGCCTCAGGAAACTGTGTGCAGGTAGAAAAAGGGATAGGAATGTAAGGCAGGAATTCAGGGAGCTCGGGTAGAAACTTAGATCTAGGACAGAGTTATTATCTCGGGGTTGTTACCCGTGCCACGTGCTAGCGAGATGAGGAATAAGGAGAGAGAGCAGTTGAACACGTGGCTACAGGGATGGTGCAGGAGGGAGCGTTTCAGATTCCTGGATAATTGGGGCTCATTCTGGGGTAGGTGGGACCTCTACAAACGGGATGGTCTACACCTGGACCAGAGGGGTACCAATATCCTGGGGGGGAAATTTGCGAATGCTCTTCGGGAGGGTTTAAACGAGTTCAGCAGGGGATTGGGAACCTGAATTGTAGCTCCAGGATACAGGAGGTTGAGAGTAGTGAGGTCATGAGTAAGGTTTCAAAGTTGCAGGAGTGTACCGGCAGGCAGGAAGGTGGTTTAAAGTGTGTCTACTTCAATGCCAGGAGCATCCGGAATAAGGTGGGTGAACTTGCGGCATGGGTTGGTGCCTGGGACTTCGATGTTGTGGCCATTTCAGAGACATGGATAGAGCAGGGACAGGAATGGTTGTTGCAGGTGCCGGGGTTTAGATATTTCAGTAAGCTCAGGGAAGGTGGTAAGAGAGGGGGAGGGGTGGCATTGTTAGTCAAGGACAGTATTGCCGTGGCAGAAAGGATGTTTGATGAGGACTCGTCTACTGAGGTAGTATGGGCTGAGGTTAGAAACAGGGAAGGAGAGGTCACCCTGTTAGGGATTTAGTAGGCCTCCGAAAAGTTCCAGAGATGTAGAGAAAAGGATTGCAAAGATGATTCTGAATAGGAGCGAAAGTAACAGGGTAGTTGTTATGGGGGACTTTAACTTTCCAAATATTGACTGGGAACGCTATAGTTCGAGTACTTTAGATGGGTCCGTTTTTGTCCAATGTGTGCAGGAGGGTTTCCTGACACAGTATGTTGACAGGCCAACGAGAGGCGAGGCCATATTGGATTTGGTACTGGGTAATGAACCAGGACAGGTGTTAGATTTGGAGGTAGGTGAGCACTTTGGTGATAGTGACTACAATTCGATTACGTTTACTTTAGTGATGGAAAGGGATAGGTATATACCGCAGGGCAAGAGTTATATCTGGGGAAAGGCAATTATGATGCGATGAGGCAATACTTAGGATGCATCAGATGGGGAGGGAAACTGCAGGGGATGGGCACAATTGAAATGTGGAGCTTGTTCAAGGAACAGCTACTGCGTGTCCTTGATATGTATGTACCTGTCAGGCAGGGAGGAAATGGTTGAGCGAGGGAACCGTGGTTTATGAAAGTAGTTGAAACACTTGTCAAGAGGAAGGAGGAGGCTTATGTAAAGATGAGATGTGAAGGTTCAGTTAGGGCGCTCGAGAGTTACAAGTTAGCTAGGAAGGACCTAAAGAGAGCTAAGAAGAGCCAGGAGGGGACATGAGAAGTCTTTGGCAGGTAGGATTATGGATAACCCTAAAGCTTTCTATAGATATGTCAGGAATAAAAGAATGACTAGGGTAAGAGTAGGGCCAGTCAAGGACAGTAGTGGGAAGTTGTGCGTGGAGTCCGGGGAGATAGGAGAGGTGCTAAATGAATATTTTTCATCAGTATTCATACAGGAAAAAGACAATGTTGTCGAGGAGAATACTGAGATACAGGCTACTAGACTAGAAGGGCTTGAGGTTCATAAGGAGGAGGTGTTAGCAATTCTGGAAAGTGTGAAAATAGATAAGTCCCCTGGGCTGGATGGGATTTATCCTAGGGTTCTCTGGGAAGCTAGGAAGGAGATTGCTGAGCCTTTGGCTTTGATCTTTATGTCATCATTGTCTACAGGAATAGTGCCAGAAGACTGGAGGATAGCAAATGTTGTCCCCTTGTTCAAGAAGGGGAGTAGAGATAACCCCGGTAACTATAGGCCAGTGAGCCTTACTTCTGTTGTGGGAAAAGTCTTGGAAAGGTTTATAAGAGATAGGATGTATAATCATCTGGAAAGGAATAATTTGATTAGAGATACTCAACACGGTTTTGTGAAGGGTAGGTCGTGCCTCACAAACCTTATTGAGTTCTTTGAGAAGGTGACCAAACAGGTGGATGAGGGTAAAGCAGTTGATGTGGTGTATATGGATTTCAGTAAAGCGCTTGATAAGGTTCCCCATGGTAGGCTATTGCAGAAAATACGGAGGCATGTGATTCAGGGCGATTTAGCAGTTTGGATCAGAAATTGGCTAGCTGGAAGAAGACAAAGGGTAGTGGTTGATGGGAAATGTTCAGCCTGGTGTCCAGTTACTAGTGGTGTACCACAAGGATCTGTTTTGGGGCCACTGCTGTTTGTCATTTTTATAAATGACTTGGAGGAGGGCGTAGAAGGACAGGTGAGTAAATTTGCAGATGACACTAAAGTCGGTGGACTTGTGGACAGTGCGGATGTTACAAGTTACAGAGGGACATAGATAAGCTGCAGAGCTTGGCTGAGAGGTGGCAAATGGAGTTTAATGCAGAAAAGTGTGAGGTGATTCATTTTGGAAGGAATAACAGAAAGACAGAGTACTGGGCTAATGGTAAGATTCTTGGTTGTGTGGATGAGCAGAGAGATCTCGGTGTCCATGAACATAGATCCCTGAAAGTTGGCACCCAGGTTGAGAGGGTTGTTAAGAAGGCGTACGGTGTGTTAGCTTTTATTGGTAGAGCGATTGAGTTTCAGAGCCATGAGGTCATGTTGCAGCTGTCCAAAACTCTGGTGCTGCCGCATTTGGAGTATTGCGTGCAGTTCTGGTCGTCGCATAATAGGAAGGGTGAGTAAGCATTGGAAAGGGTACAGAGGAGATTTACCAGGATGTTGCCTGGTATGGAGGGAAGATCTTATGAGGGAAGGCTGAGGGATTTGAGGCTGTTTTCATTAGAGAGAAGAAGGTTAAGAGGTGACTTAATTGAGGCATACAAGATGATCAGAGGTTAGATAGGGTGGACAGTGAGAGCCTTTTATCTCAGATGGTGATGTCTAGCACGAGTCGACATAGCTTTAAATTGAGGGGAGATAGATATAGGACAGATGGCAGAGGTAGGTTCTTTATTCAGAGAGTAGTAATGGCGTGGAATGCCCTGCCTGCAACAGTAGTGGACTCGCCAACACTAAGGGCATTCAAATGGTCATTGAATAGACATATGGTTGAAGGGCCTGTACTACGCTGTAATGTTCTATGTTCTCCCCGTGTCTGCGTGGGTTTCCTCCGGGTGCTCCGGTTTCCCCCCGCTGTCCAGGGATGTTAGGTGGATTGGCCATGCTAAATTGCCCCTTTGGGTAGGGTTGCAGGAATGGGACAGGGGATTGGGCCAGGGTGGTGTGGTCATTCGGGGTGTCGGTGCAGACTCAATGGGCCGAATGGCCTCCCTCTGCACTGTGGGTTTTCCATGATTCTATTCTATGATTCATTCATGTATGCAAATGTATTACAGTGTGAATCCACCATAAGCCACAAATATGTTGTTGATTTTATCTCAGTATCTCAATCTGCCAATGGGAAATGAAAGTTTGCATCCCACCTGATTAAGCCATGTTTCCCACTCTTGTGGGTTCAATAAAATCCCACTCCACTCCCAACTCAGTGTCTAATGTCTTGTTCCTAGGCTTGTACTCACCCAGACTTTTTGTTCACCCATACATGTTTGGGGGATGGGCTAAAGCAACTTTCTTCAATGCATTTTGCCCCCTATTTTGATTAGGTGATTGGGGAACTAGACCTGCTCCAACCACAGCTGATGGTTGGAGGATTGGGCTCAGGAGCATTTACCAAAGGTTGCAGCTTGCTACAAAGGTAAGTTATAGGATTGGGAATGTTACCTCTTTATTACCTACAGCAGCAGTACTGCTTCCAAAGGTCCACTTGAGGAGAGTGACCCTTATGGGCAGACATGACCAGGAAAAGACCTGCTGCCGGTTGAATGAATGGACGCTATACCTGAGTCAATGCAGTCATCCAATTTGCTTTGTAGCTGGCTGCAAATGAATATTATGTGATATACTCTCATAACAAAAGTGAAAGTGAGTGTGTTCCTCACTTTGACACACATTTCTTGGGAGGTTCATGAAGCATGCCACAAATAGATGTTGGAAACTCACCAACCTTGTGAAAAATAGCATTTCAAGTACTGTACTCAATTATTACCCTGTTGCACATTGGGCACGATTCTCTGAGCACCATGCCGGGCCGGAGAATCGGCGCAATCGCGCCACGACATCCTGATGCCGGCGCGCGATTCTCCGAGATGCGGAGAATCGGCGCCATTTTCGCCGGCGCATTTGACGTGGCGCTGGACACGCCGGCGATTCTCTGGCCCAAATGGGCCGAGCGGCCACGCGGAAAAAGCAGAGTCCCGCCAGCACCGTTCACCCCTGGTCGCTGCCGGCGGGAACTCTGTGCGAAGGGTCAGGGGCGGGAAAAAGCACTCCTTCACCGAGGGGACCTCCGATGGGGTTTGGCCGGCAATTGGGGCCCACCGATCGGCCGGCCGGCCACTCCCCCCCACCCCGGCCTACTTTGTTGCGGAGCCATAGGCGGAGCCAAGGGTGGAGCCCTGTATAAGCTCCTCATCTCCCCCTGTGGGCAGAGCTGCGCAACGGCTCACAGACAGCGCCCACAAGGACACAATACAATAGTGTGAATACAGAGCCCACAAGGACACAATAAAATACAGTGTGAATTACATTCACCACATTCATCCCCTGTAAATAAAATTCAAGTCCGGCGGAGGTGACGGGTCTACAGGTTGAGCCAGTCCGGTGGCTGAGTCGACCTTTGGGATCGGCGGAGCACCGGGGTTGCAGCCTCTTCGGGTGGCTGGGTGGTGACGGTCGGTGTGGATATGGGGGTGGACTCCGGGGGTGTTTCGGTCCGAGCTCCGTTCCTGACCGGTGTGACGGGCGCAGGGGGGCGCAGGAAACCTATAGGTGTGGGGGCGCAGGACATGGGGGGTTGGGTGGGGTGTAGTGTGAGGGGTACCTCGGCAGTGGTGGTGGTGGTGGTGGTGGTGGTGGCTCCTGCAGGCGCCAGGTCCCGGAGGGAAACGGTGTCCTGATGGCCGTCGGGGTATTCAATAAAGGCGTAGTGGGGATTCGAGTGAAGCAGTGGCACCCTCTCTACTAGTGGGTCCGTTTTGTGTGTCCGGATGTGCTTCCGGAGGAGAACCGGGCCCGGTGTCCTCAACCAAGATGGGAGCGAAGCCTCTGTGGTAGTGCCGCTAGGGAAAACAAATAGTCGTTCGTGAGGGGTCTGGTTAGTGGCAGTGCACAGGAGGGACCTAATAGCATGGAGCGCGTCGGGGAAGACCTCCTGCCAGTGGGATGTCGGGAGATTCCGGGACCGTAGGGTCAGTAGGTTGGTCTTCCAGACCGTCGCGTTCTCCCTCTCCACCTGCCTGTTACCCCTGGGGTTATAGCTGGTAGTCCTGCTCGAGGCGATGCCCTTGTCGAGCACGTGCTGATGCACCTCGTCGCTCATAAAGGACGAACCCCGCTGTGTACTAGCTGGGGAAACCTAACAGGGTGAAGGCACTGTGCAGGGGTCTGATGACTGTGTGGGAGGTCATATCGGGGCACGGGATGGCAAAGGGGAAGTGGGAGAACTCGTCTATGACATTGAGGAAGTACACATTTCGATTGGTCGAGGGGAGTGGCCCATTGAAATCAATGCTCAGGCGTTCAAAGGGCTGAGAAGCCTTTACCAGGTGGGCCTTGTCTGGTCTATAGAAGTGCGGTTTGCACTCCGCGCAGATCGGGCAACCCCTGGTGATGGCTTTGACCTCCTAGGTGCAGAAAGGCAGATTTCGGGCTTTTACATAGTGGGCGAGCCGGGTGACCCCCGGGTGGCAGAGGTCGTTGTGGATAGCCTTTAGGCGGTCGTCTAGTGCGCTGGCGCATGTGCTGCGGGACAGGGCATCTGGGGGCTCGTTGAGCTTCCCCGGTCGATATATGATGTCATAATTATAGGTGGAGAGTTCGATCCTCCACCTCAAGATTTTATCGTTTTTTATTTTGCCCCTTTGCGAGTTGTCAAACATGAAGGCAACCGATCTTTGGTCGGTGATGAGGGTAAACCTCCTACCTGCGAGGTAGTGCCTCCAGTGCCGTACGGCTTCCACAATGGCTTGAGCTTCTTTTTCGACTGAGGAATTTAGAAGTTCCAAAGCGGAGAGGGTTCGGGAGAAGAAGGCGACTGGTCTCCCTGCCTGATTCAGAGTGGCGGCGAGAGTGACCTCTGAGGCGTCGTTGTCCACCTGAAAGGGGACGGATTCATCCACCGCCCGCATGGCGGCTTTGGCGATGTCCTTGATGCAGCTGAAGGCCTGGCGGGCCTCTGCTGACAGTGGGAAGAGTGTGGTCTTAAATAGTGGGCGGGCTTTGTCCGCATACTGGGGGACCCACTGGGCGTAATAAGAGAAGAATCCCAGGCACCTCTTAGTGGCCCTGGGACAATGAGGGAGAGGGAGTAGTAAGAGGGGGTGCATACGGTCCGGGTCAGGGCCCAGGACTCCGTTTTCCATGACATAGCTGAGGATGGCTTGTCTGGTAGTGCGGAAAACGCATTTCTCCTTATTGTAGGTGAGATTGAGTTTCTGGGCGGTTTGGAGAAATCGGTGGAGGTTGGCGTAGTGGTCCTGCTGATCATGGCCGCAGATGGTGACATTGTCCAAGTACGGAAACATGGCCCGCAGCCCGTACTGGTCCACCATTCGGTCCATTGTTCATTGGAACACCGAGACCCCATTCGTGACGCCAAAGGGGACCCGGAGGAAATGGAAGAGGCAGCCATCTGCCTCGAACGCCATGTAGTGGCGGTCCTCCGGGCGGATTGGGAGCTGGTGGTAAGTAGACTTCAGATCCACCGTGGAGAATATGCGGTACTGGGCGATCTGGTTGACCATGTCTACAATTCTGGGGAGGGGGTACGCATCGAGGAGCATGAACCGGTTAATGGTTTGGCTGTAATCAACCACCATCCGGAACTTTTCCCCGGTCTTGACGACCACCACCTGAGCTCTCCAGGGCTGTTACTGGCCTCTATGACTCCCTCACGTAGGAGCCGCTGGACTTCGGCTCTGATGGATACTCTGTCCTGCAGGCTGTACCGCCTGCTGCGGGTGGCTACTGGTTTACAGTTAGCCGTTAGGTTAACGAAGAGTGGAGGGGGGTCGATTTTTAGAGTCGCTAAGCTGCATATAGTGAGAGGAGGTAGGGGTCCGCCGAAGCTGAGTGTGAGGCTCTTGAGGTTGCATTGGAAATCGGGCCCGAGTAAAAGTGGGGCGCAGAGGTCGGGGAGTACGTACAGCTGGAAATTAGAGTAGCTGGCACCCTGAATCGTTAGGGTCGCAACGGTGTGCCCTTGTATTTGGACCGAGTGCGAGCCCGAGGCGAGGGAGATGTTTGCCGTGCAGAGAAGGTAGGGAGCGAAAAGCGTCTTACCAGGTCAGGATGTACGAAGCTCTCGGTGCTCCCGGAGTCGAAGAGGCATGGTGTCTTGTATCCGTTGATTTGAACGGACATAGAACATAGAACATTACGGCGCAGTACAGGCCCTTCGGCCCACGATGTTGCGCCGTCCTGTGAAACCCCTCTAAAGTCCCTCTACACTATTCCCTTATCGTCCATATGCCTATCCAATGACCATTTGAATGCGTTTAGTGTTGGCGAGTCCACTACTGTTGCAGGCAGGGCATTCCACGCCCTTACTACTCTCTGAGTAAAGAACCTACCTCTGACATCTGTCCTATAACTATCTCCCCTAAATTTAAAGCTATGTCCCCTCGTGCTGGACATCACCATCCGTGGAAAAAGGCTCTCACTGTCCACCCTATCTAATCCTCTGATCATCTTGTATGCCTCAATTAAGTCACCTCTTAACCTTCTTCTCTCTAACGAAAACAGCCTCAAGTCCTTCAGCCCTTCCTTATATGATCTTCCCTCCATACCAGGCAACATTCTTGTAAATCTCCTCTGTACCCTTTCCAATGCTTCCACATCCTTCCTATAATGTGGCGACCAGAACTGCACACAATACTCCAAATGCGGCCGCACCAGAGTTTTGTACAACTGCAACATGACCTCATGGCTCCGAAACTCAATTCCTCTACCAATAAAAGCTAACACACCATACGCCTTCTTAACAACCCTCTCAACCTGGGTGGCAACTTTCAGGGATCTATGGACATGGACACCGAGATCTCTCTGCTCGTCCACACTACCAAGAATCTTACCATTAGCCCAGTACTCTGCCTTTCCGTTATTCCTTCCAAAATGAATCGCCTCACACTTTTCTGTATTAAACTCCATTTGCCACCTGTCAGCCCAGCTCTGCAGCTTATCTATGTCCCTCTGTAACTTGTAACATCCTTCTGCACTGTCCACAACTCCACCGACTTTAGTGTCATCCGTAAATTTACTCACCCATCCTTCTACGCCCTCCTCCAGGTCATTTATAAAAATGACAAACAGCAACGGCCCCAAAACAGATCCTTGTGGCACACCACTAGTAACTGGACACCAGTCAGAGCATTTCCCATCAACCACCACTCTTTGTCTTCTATCAGCTAGCCAATTTCTGATCCAAACTGCTAAATCACCCTGAATCTCATGCCTCTGTATTTTCTGCAATAGCCTACCGTGGGGAACCTTATCAGCAGTTGGATTTCGGCGGGAGCTGGGACACATCAGCTGGTGAGTAGATTTGTAAATTTCATTGCAGGAGCAGCGGCCAGCCATTGGATACCGGCAGGTGCTGAGCGTATCGGGAGGTGAGTTGTAAGTTTAAATTACTTACCTTTGCAGGAAACAGGAAGTTTGTCCCGCGGACTTCTGGGAAGGTTTACCCCTCCCTAATCAATAAATTCTGGTGGAGAGGAAACCCGAGACACTACACGTGTAGTGTCTCCCACCCGCCCTCCTCCTCTAACCTAATAATAAGACCCATTGGGGTGAGCAGGTGAGTGCCTTATTACATTATTATTTTTCTTTTTCTTATTTGTTAACCAGAACTAGGTTGGAAAAGACTATAGCAGAGGTATCCAAGTTTTTTTTTTAACTGAAATGTATACAAAGTAATAAAGTAATTAAGTAATCAGAGATGGCTGGGCAGGTGATGTGCTGTAGCTGTATGATGTGGGAGCTGGCTGTTCCCCTTGTGAATGTCAATGACCACATCTGCAGCAAGTGTTGGTTGCTGGAAGAACTCCGGCTCAGAGTTGATGATCTGGAATCTGAGCTTCAAACACTGCGGCACATCCGGGAGGGGGAGAGTTACCTGGACACTTTGTTTCAGGAGGCAGTCACACCTGGGAGATTAAGTAATTCACATTCAGTAAGTGATCAGTGACTTCAGAGTGTGACTGTAAGTGAGGCAGGCAGGGGGAACCTGAGTTCAGGAGTGCAGGAGCCTCAGCCCTTGACCTTGTCCAACAGGTATGAGACTCTTGCTCCCTGTATGGATGAGGAAAAGGGCTCTGGACAGGATGAGCCAGCTGACCACGGTACCATGGTGCAGAAGGCCATTCAAAAGGGGGGAGTAAAAAGACAAGTAGTTGTTATAGGGGATTCTATAATTAGGGGGACAGATAGTATCCTATGCAAGCCGGATCGGGAGTCTCGCATGGTGTGTTGCCTGCCCGGTGCCAGGGTGCGGGACATCTCTGACCGGCTTGAAAGGATATTGGAGCGGGAGGGGGAGGATCCAGTTGTTGTGGTCCACGTTGGGACTAACAACATAGATAAAGCTAGGGTGGAGGACCTGTTCAGGGACTATCAAGAACTAGGAAGAAAATTGAAATACAGGTCCTCAAGGGTCATAATCTCCAGATTACTGCCCGAGCCACGTGCCAATTGGCATAGGGATAAGAAAATTAGGGAAGTAAACACGAGGCTAAGGGATTGGTGTGGGAAAGAGGGATTCCACTTCATGGGACATTGGCATCAGTTTTGGAACCGGGGGGATCTGTACCGTTGGGATGGTCTCCACCTGAACCGATCTGGAACCAGTGTTCTAGCGAAGAGGATAAATAGGGTGGTCAGTAGGACTTTAAACTTCTGAGTTGGGGGAAGGGAAAGTGAAAGCGACAGGGAGCATGGAGTTAAATGGCAAGATACGCAGGAGGATAACATGTAGGCAGGTGGATTTAAGCTTGAGGCAGACTAGGAATGCAACAAAAAGGAAGGATAACTTTGGACATCTTAGGACTTCCAATATCTGTAATGATAAGAAAGTTAGCATTAAGGCAATTTACCTGAATGCTCGTAGCATTTGTAACAAAGTAGACGAACTAATGGCACAGATCATCGTGAATGATTATGATGTGGTAGGCATCACAGAGACATGGCTGCAGGGGGTTCAGGACTGGCAGTTAAACATCCAAGGATATACAACCTATCGAAAAGACAGGGAGGTGGGCCGAGGGGGTGGGGTTGCCTTGTTAGTTAAGAACAAAATTAAATCTATGGCACTAAACGACATAGGGTCGGATGATGTGGAGTCTGTGTGGGTAGAATTGAGGAACCACAAAGGCAAAAAAAACCATAATGGGAGTTATGTACAGACCTCCTAACAGTGGTCAGGACCAGGGGCGCAACATGTACCGGGAAATAGAAAAGGCATGTCAGAAAGGCAAGGTCACGGTGATCATGGGGGACTTCAATATGCAGGTGGATTGGGTAAATAACGTAGCCAGTGGATCCAAAGAAAAGGAATTCATGGAATGCTTACAAGATGGCTTTTTGGAACAGCTTGTCATGGAGCCCACAAGGGAGCAGGCTATTCTGGACCTAGTGCTATGTAATGAACCAGACTTTATAAAAGATCTTAAAGTAAGGGAACACTTAGGAAGCAGCGATCATAATATGGTTGAGTTCAGTCTGCAGTTTGAAAGAGAGAAGGCAAAATCGGATGTAATGGTGTTACAGTTAAATAAAGGTAATTACGAGGGCATGAGAGAGGAACTGGCGAAAATCGACTGGAAGCAGACCCTAGTGGGGAAGACAGTAGAGCAAAAATGGCAGGAGTTTGTATGCATAATTGAGGACACTGTACAGAGGTTCATCCCCAAGAAAAGAAAGATTATCCGGGGAGGGATTAGACAGCCATGCCTGACAAAGGAGGTCAGGAAATGTATCAAAGAAAAAGAGAGATCCTATAAAGTGGCCAAAAGCACTGGGAAATCAGAAGATTGGGAAGGCTACAAAAACAAACAGAGGTTAACAAAGAGACAAATAAGGAAGGAGAGGATCAAATATGAAGGCAGGCTAGCCAGTAATATAAGAAATGATAGTAAAAGTTTCTTTCAATACATAAGAAACAAACGACAGGCCAAAGTAGACATTGGGCCAATTCAAACTGATTCTGGAAGGCTAGTGATGGGAGACGAGGAAATGGCTGGAGAACTTAATAAGTACTTTGCGTCTGTCTTCACAGTGGAAGACATGAGTAATATCCCAAAAATTATAAAGGGTCAGGGGGCTGAGTTGAGTATGGTTGCCATTACAAAAGAGATGGTGCTAAAAAAGCTAAAAGGTCTTAAAATTGACAAATCTCCTGGCCCCGATGGGCTACATCCTAGAGTTCTGAGGGAGGTGGCTGAAGAAATAGCGGAAGCGTTGGTTGAGATCTTTCAAAAATCACTGGAGTCAGGGAAAGTCCGATTGGAAGATCGCTGTTGTAACCCCCTTGTTCAAGAAAGGATCAAGACAAAAGATGGAAAATTATAGGCCAATTAGCCTAACCTCGGTTGTTGGTACAATTCTAGAATCGATCGTTAAGGATGAGATTTCTAAATTCTTGGAAGAGCAGGGTCAGATTAGAACAAGTCAACATGGATTTAGTAAGGGGAGGTTGTGCCTGACGAACCTGTTAGAATTCTTTGAGGAGGTGACAAGTAGGTTAGACCAGGGAAACCCAGTGGATGTGGTCTATCTGGATTTCCAAAAGGCCTTTGATAAGGTGCCACACAGGAGGCTGCTGAGTAAGGTGAGGGCCCATGGTGTTCGAGGTGAGCTACTGGCATGGGTTGAGGATTGGCTGTCTGACAGAAGGCAGAGAGTTGGGATAAAAGGTTCTTTTTCGGAATGGCAGCCGGTGACCAGCGGTGTCCCACAGGGTTCAGTGTTGGGGCCGCAGCTGTTCACCATATATAATAATGATCTGCTTGAAGGGACTGGGGGCATTCTAGCGAAGTTTGCCGATGATACGAAGTTAGGTGGTCAGGCAGGTAGTGCTGAGGAAGTGGGGAGGCTGCAGAAGGATCTAGACAGTTTGGGAGAGTGGTGCAGGAAATGGCTGATGCAATTCAACGTGAGAAAATGTGAGGTCTTGCACTTTGGAAAAAAGAATCCAAGCATAGACTACTTTCTAAACGGTGAGAAAATTCATAATGCCAAAGTACAAAGGGATCTGGGAGTGCTAGTCGAAGATTCCCTAAAGGTAAACATGCAGGTTGAATCCGTGATTAAGAAAGCGAATGTAATGTTGTCATTTATCTCAAGAGGGTTGGAATATAAAAGCAGCGATGTGCTACTGAGCATTTATAAGGCTCTGGTTAGACCCCATTTGGAGTACTGTGTCCAGTTTTGGGCCCCACATCTCAGGAAGGACATACTGGCAATGGAGCGTGTCCAGTGGAGATTCACACGGATGATCCCTGGAATGGCGGGTCTAACATATGAGGAACGGCTGAGGATCCTGGGATTGTATATATGGGATTGTAAACTTACAAGATAATACATGGCTTAAAAAGGGTGGACGCAAAGAAACTGTTTCCGTTAGGCGAGGAGACGAGGACCCGTGGGCACAGCCTTAGAATTAGAGGGGGTAAATTCAGAACAGAAATGCGGAGACATTTCTTCAGCCAGAGAGTGGTGGGCCTGTGGAATTCAATGCCGCGGAGTGCAGTGGAGGCCGGGATGCTAAATGGCTTCAAGGCAGAGATAGATAAATTCTTGATGTCGCGAGGAATTAAGGGCTATGGGGAGAATGCTGGTAGGTGGAGTTGAAATGCCCATCAGCCATGATTGAATGGCGGAGTGGACTCGATGGGCCGAATGGCCTTACTTCCACTCCTATGTCTTATGGTCTTATGGTCTTAAAAGCTTTACTGAAATCCATATACACCACATCAACTGCTTTACCCTCATCCACCTGTTTGGTCACCTTCTCGAAGAACTCAATGAGGTTTGTGAGGCACGACCTACCCTTCACAAAACCATGTTGACTATCTCTAATCAAATTATTCCTTTCCAGATGATTATACATCCTATCTCTTATAAACCTTTCCAAGACTTTTCCCACAACAGAAGTAAGGCTCACTGGCCTATAGTTACCGGGGTTATCTCTACACCCCTTCTTGTACAAGGGGACTACATTTGCTATCCTCCAGTCCTCTGACACTATTCCTGTAGACAAAGATGACTTAAAGATCAAAGCCAAAGGCTCAGCAATCTCCTCCCTAGCTTCCCAGAGAATCCTAGGATAAATCCCATCCGGCCCAGGGGCTTTAACTATTTTCACACTTTCCAGAATCGCTAACACCTCCTCCTTATGAACCTCAAGCCCTTCTAGTCTAGTAGCCTGTATCTCAGTATTATAGAACATAGAACAGTAGAACATAGAACAGTACAGCACAGAACAGGCCCTTCGGCCCTCAATGTTGTGCCCAGCCATGATCACCCTACTCAAACCCACGTATCCACCCTATACCCATAACCCAACAACCCCCCCCTTAACCTTACTTTAATTAGGACACTACGGGCAATTTAGCATGGCCAATCCACCTAACCCGCACATCTTTGGACTGTGGGAGGAAACCGGAGCACCCGGAGGAAACCCACGCACACAGGGGGAGGACGTGCAGACTCCACACAGACAGTGACCCAGCCGGGAATCGATCCTGGGACCCTGGAGCTGTGAAGCATTTATGCTAACCACCATGCTACCCTGCTGCCCCTCGACAACTTTGTCTTTTTCCTGTGTGAATACTGACGAAAACTACTCATTTAGCACCTCTCCTATCTCCTCGGACTCTACGCACAACTTCCCACTACTGTCCTTGTCTTACCTTAGTCATTCTTTTATTCCTGACATACCTATAGAAAGCTTTAGGGTTATCCTTGATCCTACCTGCCAAAGACTTCTCATGTCCTCGCTTGGCTCTTCTTAGCTCTCTCTTTAGAGCCTTCCCAGCTAACTTGTAACTCTCAAGCGACCCAACTGAACCATCACGCCTCATCTTCACATAAGCCTCCTTCTTCCTCTTGACAAGTGATTCAACTGCTTTAGTAACCCATGGTTCCCTCACTCGACAACTTCCTCCCTGCCTAACAGGTACATACTTATCAAGGACATGCAGTAGCTGTTCCTTGAACATGCTCCACATTTCCATTGTGTCCATCCCCTGCAGTTTTCCTCTCCAGGCGATGCATCCTAAGTCTTGCCTCATTGCATCATAATTGCCTTTCCCCCAGCAATAACTCTTGCCCTGCGGTTTATACCTATCCCTTTCCATCGCTAAAGTAAACGCAATCGAATTGTAGTCACTATCACCAAAATGCTCACCTACCTCCAAATCTAACACCTGTCCTGGTTCATTACCCAGTACCAAATCCAATACGGCCTCGCCTCTTGTTGGCCTATCTACATACTGCATCAGGAAACCCTCCTGCGCACATTGGACAAAAACGGATCCATCTAAAGTACTCGAACTATAGTGTTTCCAGTCAATATTTGGAAAGTTAAAGTCCCCCATAACAACTACCCTGTTATTTTCGCTCCTATCCAGAATCATCTTTGCAATCCTTTCCTCTACATCTCTGGAACTTTTCGGAGGCCTATAGAAAAGCCCTAACAGGGTGACCTCTCCTTTCCTGTTTCTTAACTCAGCCCATACTACCTCAGTATTCGAGTCCTCATCAAATGTCCTCTCAGCCACCGTAATACTGTCCTTGACTAACAATGCCACCCCTCCCCCTCTCTTACCACCTTCCCTGAATTTACTGAAATATCTAAACCCCGGCACCTGCAACAACCATTCCTCTGCTCTATCCATGTCTCCAAAATGGCCACAACATCGAAGTCCCAGGTACTAATCCATGCCACAAGCTCACCCACCTTATTCCGGATGCTCCTGGCATTGAAGTAGACGCACTTTAGACCACCTTCCTTCCTGCCGGTACACTCCTGCAACTTTGAAACCTTACTCATGACCTCACTACTCTCAGCTTCTTGTGTACTGGAGCTACCAATCCCCTGCTGAACTAGTTTAAACCCTCCATCATCGAGCTCTGGAGGTGCTTCGGACGCGACTGGTCCAACGTGACTGCGTTGAGTTGCAGGTAGTCGGCAGCTCGATCAGCAGTGCTGGAGTGGCCCCGTGATGACTGTCCGCTGAGGTCGTAGTCGTCGGGGTGAACATCGGGTGATGGCCAAGATGGCGGCCCCTGTTAATCGCACGTGGCGGGTGATGAAGAAGATGGCGTCCAAGATGGTCGCCCCCGTGGATTGCACGTGGCGGGCGGCGAGGAAGATGGCGTCCAAGATGGCGGCCCCCATGACTCGCACATGGCCGGCCGTGTGCGGGAGGATTGCCAAGATGGTGGCCCCCATGAGTCGCACATGTCGGGCGGAGGCGGAGTCGGCAGACACGCTGCAACGTTGCGGGGCCTACGGGCCTGCGAATTGGGGGAGCGATTGTTTTGGACTGCGGGGGAGTTAGAGAGTTTCGATTTCGCCAGGCATACTCTGGCATAACGTCCTTTTCGACCGTAGCTGCTGCAGGTCGTGTTGCGGACCGGGCAGTGCTGCCGAGGGTGTTGGGGCTGGCCACAAAAATGGCACGCTGGCGCTCCATAGTGAGTAGGTGGCCGCGTGGCGCAGACCTGGGGCAGTCACTGGTCGGGGGTACACGATGGGGTCGCTTGGTCCGCGGGGAATGAGTTTGGTTTTAATAGACTTACAACTGAGCCTGCCTGCGACCAGAAGAACTGATGGCAGGCTCACACGGCTGCAGCAGTTTATACTTCCGGTAGTGGGAGGGGCCATGGGCAGAGCCATGGGCGGAGCCGAGGGTAGAGCCCTGTACAAGCTCCTCATCTCCTCCTGTGGGCAGAGCCGCGCAACGGCTCACAGACAGAGCCCACAAGGACACAATATAATACACTGTGAATTACATTCACCATAGCAACATTTCCCCAGCAGTGTATGGCTTAGACCAGAAGTGGGGCGATTTAAAAAGTGGTAGTGAAGCCAAAGAAGGTGTGAGGGAAGAAGCACAAGATGGCGGCGGGCGGAGACCAGGCAGCATGGATGCAGTGGGCGCAGGAGGCTCTCCAGCGTTGCTTCTGGGAGTTTAAAGCGGACCTGCTGGAGCCGATGAAGGCTTCAATTGATAAGCTGCTGGAGACCCAGACGGCCTAGGGGGTTGCGATCCAAGAGGTCCAGCAAAAGGTTTCCGAAAATGAGGACGAGATCTTGGGCCTAGCGGTGAAGGTGGAGGCGCACACGAGGCGCTCCATAAAAAATGGCAGGAGAGGTTCGTGGAGATGGAGAACCGGTCAAGGCGGAAGAATCTGCGGATCCTGGGCCTCCCAGAGGGGCTGGAGGGGTCGGACGTGGGTGCCTACGTGGTCACCATGTTAAATTCGCTGATGGGAGCAGGGTCCTTTCAGAGGCCCTTGGAGCTGGAGGGGGCCCACAGAGTATTGGCGGGGAGACCCAAGCCTAATGAGTTGCCACGGGCGGTGCTGGTGCGGTTCCACCGATTTGCTGACCGGGAGTGTGTGCTCAGGTGGGCCAAGAAGGAGCAGAGCAGCAGGTGGGAGAACACGGGGGTTCGGATCTACCAGGATTGGAGCGCGGAGGTGGCGAAGAAGAGGGCCGGGTATAACCGGACGAAGGCGGTGCTGCACAGGGAGTAAAGTTCGGCATGCTGCAGCCGGCGCATCTGTGGGTCACCTACAAGGACCGACACTTCTACTTTGAGGCCCCGGAGGAGGCGTGGGCCTTTGTTCAGGCCAAAAAATTTGACTCAAACTGAGGGTTGGGTAGGGGGGGGGTCACGGGAAGGGGTGGTCAGGGATAGTTGTGTTACATTTTGTGGGGGGGTTTATTTTTGGTTCTTTGTTGCTTTGAGGGCGGGTTGGGCACTGTCTTTGTTTGGGTCTGACGGATGGGAACGGGTTGCTGCTGTAATAACCAAGAGGGAGCTGGATCAGGTAGAGGGGGTCGGGATGGGGGTCTGCCGCCATGGGGAACGGGTCGAGCAAGGGGCGCGGGCACGTGGCTGGCCGAGGAGGGGTTATGGCTAGTCGGCAGGGGATGGGGGCGGGTAGCCCCCTGATCCGGCTGATAACCTGGAATGTGAGGGGACTGAATGGGCCGGTCAAACGGGCCCGCGTGTTTGTGCACATGAAGGGGCTGAAGGCGGATGTGGCCATGCTCCAGGAGACGCACCTGAAGGTGGCGGATTAGGTAAGATTGAGGAAGGGATGGGTAGGCCGGGTGTTTCATTCGGGGCTGGATGCAAATAATCAGGGGGTGCCGATCTTGGTGGGAATGAGGGTGTCGTTCGAGGCGTCGAGCATTGTGGCAGACAATGGCGGTAGGTACGTAATGTTAAGTGGCAAGCTGCAGGGGGAGCGGGTGGTGCTGGTCAATGTATACGCCCCGAATTGGGACGATGTGGGTTTCATGCAGCGCATGTTGAGCCGGATCCCAGACTTGGAGACAGGGGGCCTGATAATGGGGGGGGGGGGGGGGGGGATTTTAACACGGTGCTGGATGCGGCACTGGATCGCTCTAGATCTAGGACGGGTAGGAGGCCAGCGGTGGCTAAGGTGTTGAGGGGGTTTATGGACCAGATGGGAGGGTGGACCCATGGAGGTTTGCGAGGCCGGAGACCAGGGAATTTTCATTCTTCCCCCACGTTCAGAAGGCCTATTCCCGGATTGATTACTTTGTTATGAGTAGGGCGCTGATTGCGAGAGTGGAGGATACTGAGTACTCGGCGATAGCTATTTCCGATCATGCTCCGCATTGGGTGGACCTCGAGCTGGGGGAAGAGAGGGACCAGCGCCCGCTTTGAGGCTTAGAGGTGGGGTTGCTGGCGGATGAGGAAGCGAGCGGGGCGGGTCCGAGGATGTATTGAGAGGTACCTGGAGGCCAACAACAATGGGGAGGTCCGAGTGGGGATGGTCTGGGAGGCGCTGAAGGCGGTGGTTAGGGGAGAGTTGATCTGCATTCAGGCCCACAGGGAGAGGAGAGAGCAGAGAGAGAGGGAGAGGTTGGTGGGGGAGATGGTGAGGGTGGACAGGAGGTACGCGGAGGTTCTGGAGGAGGGACTGCTTTGGGAGCGGCGCAGCCTCCAGGCCGAATTCGACCTGTTGACTACCAGGAAGGCGGAGACGCAGTGGAGGAAGGCACAGGGGACGGTGTATGAATATGGGGAAAAGGCGAGCCAGCTTCGGAAGCGAGATGCAGCCAGGGAGATCGGGGGAGTTAAGGATAGGGGAGGGAACGTGGTGCGAAGTGGTGTAGGCATCAGTGGGGTCTTCACAGACTTCTACGAGAAACTGTATCAGTCCGAGCCCCCACTGGAGGAGGGAGGGATGGGTCGTTTCCTGGACCGGCTGACATTCCCGAGGATGGAGGAGGGGCAGGTGGCGGGATTGGGGGTTCCGGTTGAGTTGGAGGAGTTGGTCAAAGGGATAGGGAGCATGCAGCCGGGGAAGGCACTGGGGCCAGATGGGTTCCCGGTCGAATTCTATTAGAAGTATATGGACCTTCTGGGCCCCCTGTTGGTTAGGACCTTTAACAAGGCGAGGGAGGGGGGGGCTTTGCCCCCGGCGATGCCTAGGGCACTGATTTCCTTGATCCTGAAGTGGGACAAGGTTCCCCTGCAGTGTGGGTCATACAAGCCGATCTCACTCTTAAATGTAGACGCCAAGTTGTTGGCGAAGGTTTTAGCCACGAGGATAGAGGACTGTGTGCCGCAGGATCAGACGGGGTTCGTGAAAGGGAGGCAGTTGAATACTAATAAACGGAGGCTCTTGAATGTCATCATGATGCCGGCGGTGGAAGGGGAGGCGGAGTTAGTGGCGGCGATGGATGCGGAGAAGGCCTTTGATAGGGTTGAGTGGGGGTACTTGTGGGAGGTGCTGGAAAGGTTTGGGTTCGGGGAGGGGTTTGTCAGGTGGGTGAGGCTGTTATATGAGGCCCCGATGGCGAGCATGGCCATGAATAGGAGGACATTGGAGTATTTTCGGCTATACCGAGGAACGAGGCGGGGTGTCCCTTGTCCCCCTTGCTTTTTGCGCTGACGATTGAACCCCTGGCCATGGCGTTGAGGGAGTCGAGGAACTGGAGGGGCCTGGTGCGAGGTGGGGAGGAACACCGGGTGTCGCTCTATGCGGATGACTTGTATGTGGCGGACCCGGTGGGGGGGATGCCGGAGGTGGTGAGGATTGTCAGGGAGTTTGGGGATTTTTCAGGGTACAAGCTCAACTTGGGGAAGAGCGAGCTGTCCGTTGTTCACCCGGGGGACCAGGAGAGAGGGGTTTGGTGAGCTCCCACTAAAAAGGACGGAGAGGAGCTTTAGATACTTGGGGGTCCAGGTGGCTAGGAGCTGGGGGGCCTTGCATAGACTCAACTTTACGAGGCTGGTGGAGCAGATAGAGGAGGAGTTTAAGAGGTGGGACATGCTGCCGCTGTCCTTGGCGGGAAGGGTGCAGTCAGTCAAGATGACGGTGCTCCCAAGATTTCTGTTCCTGTTCCAGTGCCTCCCCATCCTTATCCCGAAGGCGTTCTTCAGGCGGGTTAATAGGAGCATTACGGGGTTTGTGTGTGCGCAGGGGATCCCGAGTGTGGGAAGGGTTTTCCTGGAGCGAAGTAGGGAAGGGGGGGGCTAGCGCTGCCCAACCTCTGTGGGTATTACTGGGCCGCTAATGTGGCGATGATGCGCAAGTGGGTGATGGAGGGGGAGGGGACAGCATGGAAGAGGTTGGAGATGGCGTCCTCTGGCGGCACGAGCCTGGAGGCGCTGGTGACAGCACCGCTGCCGCTTCATCCAACGAGGTGTACCACGTGCCCGGTGGTGGCGGCTACCCTCAAAATTTGGGGGCAATGGAGACGACACAGGGGGGAGGTGGGGGCCTCGATGGGGTCCCCAATACGGGGAACCACCAGTTTGTCCCGGGGAGAATAGACGGCGGGTTCCTGAGTTGGCACAGGGCAGGTATTAGGAGGATGGGGGACCTGTTTGTGGATGGGAAGTTTGCGAGCCTGGGTGAGCTGGAGGAGAGGTTCGGGCTCCCCCCGGGGAACACCTTGAGGTATATGCAGGTTAGGGCGTTTGTCAGACGGCAAGTGGTGGAGTTCCCACTGCTGCCGCCGCGCAGGGTCCAGGACAGGGTGCTCTGTGGGTATTACTGGGCCGCTAACGTGGCAATGATGCGCAAGTGGGTGATGGAGGGGGAGGGGACAGCATGGAAGAGGTTGGAGATGGCGTCCTGTGGCAGCACGAGCCTGGAGGCGCTGGTGACAGCGGGTGTGGGTGTGGGTGTGGGTTGGAGAGGGGAGGATCTCGGCAACGTACCAGATGATGCAGGAGGAGGAGGAGGCCTCGGTGGAGGAGCTGAAGGGTAAGTGGGAGGAGGAGCTGGGTGAGGAGATCGAGGAGGGGATGTGGGCGGACGCCCTGGGGAGGGTGAACTCCTTCTCTTCTTGCGCGAGGCTCAGCCTCATACAGTTTAAGGTGCTGCATAGAGTTCACATGACCGGGACAAGGATGAGCCAGTTTTTGGGAGTGAGGACAGGTGTGTTAGATGCTCAGGGAGCCCAGCAAACTATACCCATATGTTCTGGGCATGCCCAGCGTTGGAGGACTTTTGGAAGGGCGTAGCAAGGACGATGTCGAGGGTGGCGGGATCCAGGGTCAGGCCGGGCTGGGGGCTCGCAATATTTGGGGTTTCAGAGGAGCCGGGAGTGCAGGAGGCAAAAGAGGCCGGCATTCTGGCCTTTGCGTCCCTGGTAGCCCGACGGAGGATTCTTCTTCAGTGGAAGGATGCGAGACCCCCAAGCGTGGAGGCCTGGGTCAACGACATGGCGGGGTTTATTAAATTGGAGAGGGTGAAATTTGCCCTGAGGGGATCAGTGCAGGGGTTCTTCAGGAGGTGGCAACCATTCCTAGATTTCCTGGCAGAACGGTAGAAAAGGGCCAGCAGCAGCAGCAGCAACCCGGCCGGGGTTGGGAGAGGGGGGGGGGGGGGGGGGGGGGGGGCGCTGGTTCGTCTCTTTGTTTTGTTTTGAAGGGGCGTGTATATTTGTTCAATGTTGATGATGGGTGTTAATTTATTTCCTTTTTTGGAT
Source organism: Scyliorhinus canicula (assembly GCF_902713615.1). Classification (NCBI taxonomy): domain Eukaryota; kingdom Metazoa; phylum Chordata; class Chondrichthyes; order Carcharhiniformes; family Scyliorhinidae; genus Scyliorhinus; species Scyliorhinus canicula. The sequence goes on along the minus strand of NC_052153.1, from coordinate 111,867,303 downwards.
ATATTGGGGGGGGGGGGGGGGGGTTGTTTCTTCTCTTCTTTTTGTATTTTGTTATTGATATTTTGTGAAAATTTGAATAAAAATTATTTTTTTTTAAAACACAAGCCACAGCCACATATGCACACTTCATTCCCCAGACACACTTAGCACAGCCAACAAGATGGCACTAGTTGCGCTGGAGCGCACCTCTCCTTCTGATGGGTCGGCTGGGGCCAGAGGGCACCTGGGGGCGGGGGAACCTGGGGGGACACCCATACGACCTGTGACCCTAAGTTCACAGTGGGCTGTTAACAGCATGTGCATCTGCATGGCTGCCTTGCTGGCTGCGGCAATGGTGTTCCCTGCCTGTCCACTCCGACCGCACAGCCCACCTCCTGGCCACCCCTGCTACTCTCCCGTCTCTGGCAGAAGCCCCTCAGCCAGCGGCATAACTTCCAGCAAACTATGGCAATTATTTCTTTTTTAAACTGTAATGATATGCAGACATGTAACCAATGGGTCATCAGAACAAGGCACAAACAATGGGTAATCGGAACACCCAGGGGTGGCATCACCACAAGAGGGCACCACATGAACACAATAAAAAGGACAAGGCACACAGGCCCTGCCCCTTCCACCGGCAGAAACCTAGAGAGCAAGACGTGTGTGGTTAGCAGCACCGCCACACCATAGCATATGGTCTAGAACAAGTTCAGAAATTTAGTAGAGTGTTCTGTGTTACTAGAGTCAGATTAGTAGAGTGTAAAACTCATTTCGGAGCTTTGTTAATCGCTCAATAAATACGTTCAACTTACTTCAAGGTCTGGAGTATTCTTCAGCAATGCCTACACCAAGTAGCGGCTTATGTTACTCATAACAACAGACACTTTCCGTACTCGTTTTCTCTCCCTCATCAACCATGGCATCAGTTTCATGATTTTTAAAAGCACAAGTGAATCTTGCTGCCGGAAATTAACCCCAATGGAGGCGGAGAATCGCGGAGGCTTCGAAGAATACCGGGTTATTTTCCATTATTTATTTTTTATTCTTTTTTATTATTTATTTATTATTATTTTTATTATTATTTTATTTAGTTGTATTTTATGTCAGGCCGCTAATGATATGCCAATGGTGTTTACCGTGCATTCTGGAACGCATTGCCACCAAGGTACCGGAGAATTGTAATTTGGTGTGAAATCGGCGCCCGCCACGATCTCGGCATCATCACCGATTCTCTGCCCAATCGCCTTTCCCGATTCCGGCATCGGCTGATGGAGAATCCCGCCCTTGGTGTTTTACATCTTCTGAGCCCAAAAATACAGACAAATAATTGCTCACCATTTTCCCCCAGCTGTGATCAAATAAACTCAGGGAATAGGAATAAATGCCAACCTCAGAATGTCCTAGTCTGTATGATTCAAATCAACACTATGGGGTGGATTTTATTTGGGTTGGTTTTTAACTTGGAGTGGGTATCTTCTGAAAGTTAATATCCCACCGATCAGAGGTAGAAGGAGGCATGACAGTTTTCACTCTCTGGCCTAAATAAAATGCTCCACATCTTGGCCAGTACTAGTTAGAAACGAATATGAGTCCCAGTCGATAGGAAAAGTCCACCAGCTTCCAAGAAAGTGGTAGTCAGGTGACGTGCGATGGTCTTAAGGGAAGGAGTCATGTCTGGACCCTTGACCAATATCTGGTAGTTATTAACAAGATCAGGGCAGCACGGTAGCACAGTGGTTACCACAGTTGCTTCACAGCTCCAGGGTCCCGGGTTTGATTCCCAGCTTGGGTCACTGTCTGTGCGGAGACTGCACGTTCTCCCTGTGTGTGCGTGGGTTTCCTCCCGGTGCTCCGATTTCCTCCCACAGTTCAAAGATGTGCAGGTTAGGTGGATTGGCCATGATAAATTGCCCTTAGTGTCCAAAAAGACTGGGTGGGGTTACTGGGTTAACGGGATAGGGTGGAGGTATGGGCTTGGATAAGGTGCTCTTTCCAAGGGCCAGTGCAGACTTCATGGGCCAAATGGACTCCTTCTGCACTGTAAATTCTATGATTCTATGAATCGATGATTCTATTCAGCTATTGTGTTTTGGTTGAATAAAAAGCTGTCAAAATTGTAAAGGAAGTGGAAGGAAAAGTGCAACAGATAAACTGATTGGAATGGAAAAATAACAAAATATAGATGCGTGGGTATTTTTAGGTTGCAGGTCCTTCCCCATCCCTAAAGAAATTCATGGGTGACTTTAATCTTTTGATTCGACAAATCAAATTGGCAAAGATGGGCACATAAGAATGTATTCAGGACTATTTTGCAGAACATTAGCGGGATTAGTGGGCTTGCTCTTGACGCTTGTAGTGGCGGGAACGACTCCACTATCAAACAACATTTCATTGCTATTCCAGTCCACAGCGGGCATGGACCCCCGATGCCACACTTAGCATCATTTCCTGCACTGAGAAGCCACCAACCAGCAGAGCTCCTCAGTGCAGAAAGAGATAATGGTGCCCCAATCTCCCAACTTCCCGACACCATCCCTGGAAGCCCAATGCCCCAAACCACCTGTAAAGGGGTCCTCGGGCCCCCACACCCCACCTCAAATTGGCAGGTCACCCCCCAGGCCTGATTCTCAGCACGGGCAAAATGCCAGCCTGTCACTCTGACCATGCCCCTGCCAGCCAGGCAGTGCCATCTGAGCACTCTGGCAGTACCAGGCTGGCACTGCCAGGGTGCTCGGCTGGCAGTGCCAAGATGTCCAGGTGGGCACCAGCAGTGTCAGTGTGCCACCCTCCCTAGATGCCAACCATCTTGGGGCCCTCCAATCACCTAAGAGGCCCCCTCAAGTGCCTTTCCGCCTGGTTCCCATTTGTGGGCACCAGTGGGGAAAGGCAACCCGTCCATGGTCTCCTCGGCGAGGCTGGTAGATACCGGGTGACCATTTGATCCGGTATCAACACAGTTAAATGAGTTTCTAAATTCACTTAACGATGAGAGTCTGGTACTCGTCTTCTGTGGCAGGATCCAGATCATGCCGTCTCAGGCGATCTGGTTAGATCTGGTTAGATCTGGCGAGGCATAACAAACATCAGAAAACCCGGGAGAGGGTGTCTCCCGGGATCTGCCGGCCGCTTCCCATCCCAATTCCGGCATGACGCAGCCGGTAGATCATGCCCTAAACTGCGGAACGTACCAGAGAATAGGCTATTTTGGATCTGTAATGAAACAGATTAAGTGAAGATCTCATAAGAAAGGATTGTCTAGACAAGAGAATTCAGAGCATGATTGAATTTCACATTTAGTTTGAGAGTGAGAAATGTGGATCTATAGCAAGTGTGTTAAACTTAAATAAAGACAATTACAAGGGTCTGAAGACCTAGTTGGCTGACGTGGACTAGGTTAATAGGTTAAATAGTAAGATAATAAAGAAGCAGTGTCAAATATTTAAGGAGATATTTCATAACTCTCAACAAGATATGTTCCATTGTGAAAGAAACGCTCTCCTTGAAGAGTGCACCATCCATGGTTAACTAAGGAAGTTACGGGTGGTATCAAATTGAAAGGAACGGCACACATGCTGTGAGGATTAGAATTTAATCACCACCAGAACAGCAGGGAGGCCACAATGATTTCAATCAAAAGTCCCATTTGAATGCCTCCACTCCACAACCTACTTAGCCCTTGATTTTTCTCAGTTGTCTCCAAACTTAATCTGTTTGAGGGTGGTGGTGTTGCTGAGGACAAGGTGGTTGCAAAATTCATACTGGACCCGAAGGAACACCGCGGTACCTTGGCTTCACATAGAAATGTTTAACTTATTTGCAGGGCTGGAAAAACCTCAGCCGCCATGTGTGCATACTATACAAAAACTGTAAAGGGTATGCATTCAGGTCCACAGCAGCCTATCACAGATCAATTCGAGAGGATATTAGAGGGAGGGTTAAAGGAGAGAGAGTGATAGAAAATAATAAAGGGAGATGCTGAACTTCAAAAAGGCTCCGGCCTGCTTTGGCGGGTGCTTTATCTGCATGCAAAATCCCAGCAAAAATCCACTTGTTCCCATTCTCCCTGTCCTCGACTGTCTCCGTAACATCTCCCTGTCCACCTCTACTCAACTCCCTTTCCGCAATGAGCCTGGCCCAGTGTCCCAGCCTTGGACTCCCTTTTATTATTTTCTATCACTCTCTCTTCTTCAACCCCATACGACCCCGCCACCCACCCCCCCCCCCCACACCACCGCACTTCTCCACCTCCCCACCACCCCACCACACCCCCACCTCGCCCAACCACCCCACCTCCCTGACACCACACCACACCCGCACACCACCCCACCTCCCCACACCACCCCACTACTCCACCCCCCACACACCACCACACCTCCCCACACCACCCAACCCATCCACCACCCACCACACCCCACCTCCCCCAACCACCCCACCTCCCTGACACCACCCCACAACCCCCACACACCACTACTCCACCTCCCCCACACTCCCCACACCACCCAACCCATCCACCACCCCACCACACCCCACCTCCCCCAACCACCCCACCTCCCTGACACCACCCACAACCCGCACACCACCCACTACTCCACCCCCACACCTCCCACACACCACCCAACCCATCCACCACCCCACCACACCCCACCTCCCCCAACCACCCAGCTCCCCCACACACCACCAACCTCACACCACACCACCACCCCCACTCCATCCCTCCCACCCACCACCCCACCTCCCCCAACCACCCCACCTCCCTGACACACCACAACCCGCACACACCCCACCTCCCCACACCACCCCACTACTCCACCTCCCCCACACTCCCCACACACCCAACCACCCACCACCCCCACCCCACCCCCCAACCACCCCAGCTCCCCCACACACCACCAACCTCACACCACACCACCACCCCCACTCCATCCCTCCATCCACCACCCCACCTCCAAACACCCCACCTACTTCATACCACACCACCACCCCCACACCAACCCACCTCCCACACACCAACCCACCCACTCCACCCCACCCACCACCCCACCTCCCTCAACCACCCACCACCCTCACGCCACCTCTCCCAAACACCCCACCTCCTCACACCACACCACCACCCCCACCACCCCACCCACCCACCACCCCACCTCCAACCACCTGACCTACCTCATACCACACCACCACCCCAATACCCCAACTCCAACCACCGCACCTACCTCATACCACACCAACACCCCACACCACCCCACCATCCCCACACACCACCCAACCCACCCCACACCACCCCATCCACCCACAATCCCACCTCCCTCAACCACCCCACCACCCTCACCCCACCTCTCCCAAACACCCCACCACCCCCACACCAACCCCACCTCTCCAACACCACCCCACCTCCCCATACCATCCCACCACCTGCACACTACCCCACTACTCCACCTCCTCAACACCACCCCACCACCCCCAAACACCCCACCACCACACCAACTCCCCCACACCACACCAACTCCCCCACAACCACACCACCTCCCCCACACCACCCCACCTCCTCACACCACCCCACCTCCCCCAACCAACCCACCACCCCCCACCGCCCCACGTCCCCCCACCCCACACCCACTATCCACCGCCCCACACATCCCATCAACCCACCACCCCACCTCTCCCACCCACCCCACCTCCCCCGCACCACCGCCCCCAACCCGCGAACCAACCATGCTTCATGTCTTGTATCTTACACGATAAACGGCGATGAAGTGGGCATTTCTAATGTCTCCTTCCCCGGCTTCAGGACATGTCCAGTGATAAGGCGGCACCAGACAGCGATGCCAGCCCCCAAATGCCAGCTTATGACATCCCGTAGCACCAGAAGAGATTGACTTTCCATCACAGCTGTCTCCAACACTCTCCACCATCCCAGAGACACTCACATCAGTTGGGCATTTTAATGAATAGGCTCCTGGGGCGCCATCTGGTGTGCACAACATACATCAGGTGGAGGTAGGAACCTCCGAGGGGGGGATGGTTGGAGGGTGGCCCAACCCCAGGGGCTAACTGACGTCTTGGACTTCTGGAAAGGCTGGTCCCATGATGCTGGAGACGCAGACACAGAGCCAGGGGCTGTCAGCAACCACCCAGCACCTGCAGTTTCAGATGGAGGTGTCCAACTGCCTGCAGGGGCAGGAGGTGGTGCCGACCATGTGTGTCACCCAGGCTAACACCGCACAGGTAGCGTCTGAGGTGGAGACCTTGGGGGTGGAAACCATGGGTAGGATGGCCATAAAACATTGCCCTTAGTGTCCAGGGGTGTGCAGGTTAGGCTATGGGGTTACGGGGATAGGACGGGGTGGATGGGTGAGTGGACATGTGCAGATGTTCTTTCGAAGGGTTGGTGCAGATTTGATGGGCCAAATGGACTCCTTCGGCACTGTAGAGATTTTGTGACAATGGCTGCAAGCATTGAGACCCTGATCGAGATGAGAGCGGGCTTCCAGGGCTGGCAGTGTCAGGTGGCAGGAAATCCCCGGAGCTCCCTCTGGCCACCCAGGTGCTACTACATAGGTTGGAGAGTTGAACAGATGATGGAGTTTAATCTTGACAAATGTGAGGTAATGAATTTCAGAAGGTCTATACAAGTGGAAAATATACAGTAAATGGCAGAACCCTCAAGACAGGCAGAATGATCTGAGTGTACAGGTTCACTGGTCACTGAAATTGGCAATGCAAGTGGAGAAGGTAGTCAAGAAGGCACATGGCATGCTTGCGTTCATCGGCCAGGGCATTGAGTATAAAAATGTCATGCTGTAGCTGTATGGAACCTTAGTTAGGCCTCACTTGGAATATAGTGTTCAATTCTGGCCGCCACACTACCAGAAGGATGTGGAGGCTTTGGAGAGGATACAGAAGAGGTTTACCAGGATGTTGCCTGGTATGGAGGGCATTAGCTATGAGGAGAGGTTATATAAACTTGGTTTGTTCTCACTGGAATGACGGAGTTGAGGGGCAACCTGATAGAGGTCTACAAATTATGAGGGTATTGACAGAGTAGATAGTCAGAAGCTTTTTCCCAGGATGGAAGAATCAATTACTAGGGGGCATAGGTTTATGGTTCAAGGGGCAAGTTTAGAGGAGATGTGCGAGGGAGGTTTTTTACACAGAGGGTAGCGGATGCCTTGAATGCGCTGATAGAGGAGGTGGTGGAAGCAGGTGCGATAGTGGCTTTTAAGGGGGGTCTGACAAATACATGAATAGAATGGGAATAGAGGGATATGGAAGTGTAGAAGGTTTTAGGTTAGACGGGCAGCATGGTCGGGTAGGCTTGGAGTGCGAAGGGCCTGTTCCTGTGTTGTACTTTTCTTTGAAACATGTGATAGGTAAATTCAAAAGATTTTGTCAACTCCACATGTCATAATGCAAAGGTGCATGTATGTACTCATACTTTAATATCGTGATGAGTGACATTTATTTTGAGTGCAATCGACAGCCCCTGTGGCTGTCTCCAAACTTCACCCCAAGTGGGCTGGCCCAACTCCAGCCCTCACATGCCCCCCTACTTCCGCCACTGCTGCACCCCCACCCACAACAACCACGCAATGAAGACGCACCTTTGCGGAAATTTAATGTCGGTGCGGAGTCTGCACATTCTCCCCGTGCCTGCATGGGTTTTCTCCGCGTGCTCCGGTTTCCTCCCACAAGTCCTTAAAGACGTGCTGTTCGGTAATATGGACATTCTGAATTTTCCCTCAATGTACCCGAAGAGGTGCCGGAATGTGGCGACTAGGGCCTTTCACAATAACACTAAGCCTACTTGTGACAATAAAGATTATTATTATTATTTCTCCTGCGGGAAGTGGGCTGAACTGGGAATTTTCCCGTTTCCCTCCACCTGTCCCCAGAATGAAAATTAAGGCCAATGTCTGCTTACAAGTGTGACCAGTGAGATTAAACTGTCTGGCACATGTCTAACACATAACTTGGAAAATTGTTACATAACATAACGTCTTCAAGTTACATCGTAAAGCCTTGTCACTCCAATGCAAGATGATCTGTGAACTCTATACTCTTCAGCAACCTATTGTAACCAGTCTTCCTTTCGTAATGCTAAAGGAAATAGCAGCAGTCTAATCAGCCTGAGTTCAGCCTAAACTGTTTAAAGCATGTGGCATCACTCACTCTCGTTTTCCAAGCACCCATTCCCACATCCATAGCGGAGATCAGACTGTGTGAATGGGGAATGCATGAGTAGGCGCAGCAGATGGTGTCAGATGAAAGGGAAGGTTTTGCTGACTGGAAGTCTCTGGGCGTGATTCTCCGAAACCTGGAGAAATCGTGAGGCTGGCATCAAAAACGGGCAGGTTTTGACTTCCGGTTGCGGCTATGACCAGCTAAGTCGCACGTTTGGCTGCTCCTGCTACAAAGGTGTTTTCGGGCCGATTGGGGGCCCCAACGGCGCTGTAAGGACAAATCCCGGTGGGGGAAGGCTCCCTGAAGAGAACCAGACCAACTTTATGGTCGGTACCCGGAGTGGGGTGGTAAAGAAAGCAACAGCAGCTCCCAAAAAAAAGCGGGGGAAGAAGACCAAAATGGCGGCCGGTGGCGCACCCGAGGAATGGAGGAAATGGGCGGAGGAGCGCAGGCCGCTCTCCTGCGCTTCTTTACGGAGCTGAAAATGGAGCTCTTGGAGTCAATGAATGCGACGACCACCAGGCTGATGGGAGCCCAGGCGACCCAAGAGGCGTCGATTCGGGAGCTGCAACAGGAGATGACTGTGAGGGAGGAGGAGGCCACGGTCCTCGTGGGAAAGGTAGAGGTGCACAAGGCACTCCACCTGAAATGGCAGAGCCGTTTTGAGGAGCTGGATACCCGAATGAGGGGAAGAACCTGAGGATCTTGGGCCTGGCAGAAGGCCTGGAGGGGTCAGACCTCCCGGGATATGTAGCAGAAATGCTGAGCTCCCTGATGGGGGCAGGGGCCGTCCCTTCGCCCCTGGAGCTGGAAGAGGCCTACAGGGTCCATGGCTAGGGCCAAGAGCAAATGAGCCCCCGAGGGCGGTGGTGCGGTTCCAGCGACTCAGCGACCGTGAGAGAGTGCTGGAGTGGGCCAAGAGGGAAAGGAGCAGCAAGTGGGAGAATTCGACGGTGAGGGTCTACCAGGACTGGAGTGCGGAGGTGGCAAAGCGGCGGGCCCGGTACAACCGGACGAAGGCGTGCTACATGCAAAACGGATCAGGTTCGGAATGCTGCGCCAGCGCGCTTGTGGGTCACCTACAGGAACCACACCACTATTTTGAGTCCCCAGAGGAAGCGTGGGCCTTTGTACAGGAAGAGAAACTGGACTCGAATTAGACCCAGGGGATACTTGCGGCCGCCGCTCGGGTACTTTCAGCTGAATTCTTTGTTTGGATTTTGAACTCTTGCTGTGGTTTTTCTTCTGATGTTTTTTTCCCCCTTTGCCAACTTCCCTTAGTTATTGTTATTGTGGTTATTCATGGTTATTTATGGATTTATGCTGTTTGGTAGAGGGCGACTGTTAAGCACATTGTTATTTGTTATTTATCTGTTATTTATAATGTTAAGTTGGGGAGGTGGGACGGGGGGGAGAGCAGATAGGGGATATGGGCCCCTAGGGGGGTTCTTTACAGGCATGGACGGGACGGGGTGGAACTGAAGATGGCGGGGTGGGTGTGGCAGGGCGAAAGCGCGGGCTTTCCTCTGTTTTCCCGCGCGCGGGGCAGAGGAGGGGGAGGGGAGGAGTGCGGGGCGTGGCTAGCAATGGCGACCTTTCCCGCGCTGGAGCGGGGCCAGGGAGGAGTGGCAAGGGGGGGAGGCCCCCCCCCCCCGAGCCGGGGGAGTCGGAGTGTGGCAGGAGCAGCCGGGTCAGCGTGAACCAGCTGACTTACGGGAGTACGATGGAGGGTACATCGCGGCTAGGGGGTCCTAGCCTGGGGGGGGGGGGGGGGGGGGGGGTTAGGGAGGGACACCGGTTGCTGCTGAAAGACCAGAAACGGGAAGTGGAGGACTGGAGAGGTGGGGGGAGGGGGACATCGCCATGGGGAGGGTCAGAAGGGGAGGGTCGACCCGGGGCGAGCAGGGAACAGGACAGGCTAATCGGCAGGGGAAGGGGCGGTCGTCCCGCGACCGGCTGATCACTTGGAACGTGAGGGGTTGAATGGGCCGGTCAAGAGATCAAGGGTATTCTCACACCTGAAGGGACTGAAGGCTGATGTAGCAATGTTACAGGAGACCCATTTGAAGGTAGTGGACCAGGTTCGCCTGAGAAGGGGGTGGGTGGGACAGGTGTTCCACTCTGGATTGGACGCAAAGAACGGGGGGTGGCGATTTGGTGGGAAAGGGTGTCGTTCGTGGCGGAGGAGGGTGGTGCGGATAAGGAGGGTAGGTATGTGATGGTGAAGGGTAAGCTGCAGGGGAGAAAGTGGTGATGGTCAACGTATATGCCCCGAAGGGATGACGCGGGTTTTATGAGGCGCCTATTGGGCCTCATTCCGGGACTGGAGGCAGGGGGCTTGATCATGGGGGGGACTTTACACAGTGCTGGACCCGGGCTAGACAGATCGGCTCAAGGACCAATAGGAGGCCGTCAGCGGCAGAAGTGCTGAGGGGTACATGGAGCAGATGGGAGGAGTAGACCCATGGAGGTTTGGTAGGCCGAGGGCGAGGGAGTATTCCTTTTTCTCCCACGTCCATAGAGTGTACTCCAGAATCGATTTCTTCGTGTTGAGCAGGGGGCTGATCCCGAGGGTACGGGAAGCTGAGTACTCGGCCATTGCGATCTCTGATCATGCACCGCAGGTGGATGTGGAAATGGGGGAGGCGCGGGACCAGCGCCCGCTGTGGCGGCTGGATGTGGGGCTGTTAGCGGACGACGAGGTGTGAAAAGGGTCCGGAAGAGTATTGAGAGCTACCTGAACTTGAATGACACGGGTGAGGTGCAGGTGGGGATGGTCTGGGAGGCCCTGAAGGCAGTGATCAGGGGAGAGCTGATCTCCATAAGGGCGCACAGAGAAAGAAAGGGAGGCAGGAGAGGGAGAGGCTGGTGGGGGAGCTATTGGAAGTGGATAGGAGATATGCGGAGGCACCAGAGGAGGGGCTGCTGGGGAACGGCGCAGCCTGCAGGTCAAGTTCGACCTGCTGACCACCAGGAAGGCAGAGACGCAGTGGAGAGGGCACAGGGCGCGGTCTATGAGTATGGGGAAAAGGCGAGCAGGATGCTGGCACACCAGCTTCGCAAACGAGATGCGGCTAGGGAGATTGGGGGAGTGAAGGAGAGGGGCGGGAAGGTAGTGCAGAAGGGGCAAGAAGTGAACGGGGTCTTCAGGGATTTTTACAAGGAGTTGTAGGTCTGAGCCGCCGACGAGGAGAGGGGGAATGGAGACTTCCTAAACAAATTGAGGTTCCCAAGGGTCCAGGAGGGGCTGGTAGAAGGGCTGGGGGCGCCAATAGGGCTAGAGGAGCTAGTCAAGGGAATAGGTCAGATGCAAGCGGGGAAGGCGCCGGGGCCAGATGGGTTCCCGGTGGAATTCTATAAGAAAAATGTGGACTTGGTGGGACGTACTGGTACGAGCCTTAATGAGGCGCGAGAGGGGGGGTTCTGCCCCCGACAATGTCGCAGGCTCTGATCTCCCTGATATTGAAGCGG